>NC_090272.1:102159798-102472298 GCF_040414725.1 Anabrus simplex | reverse complement strand
GCTCTGAAAAGCGTGTGTTATACATAAACTCTATGCTGTACCTGTTGTTAACATTTTAGTTTCTATACAGTTGGAGCAGTAATCCCATCTTGAGGAGATGAGCGGCAGAACACATCTCGATTAACAAGTTAGTGTATAGTTATTGTGGATCATTTTCACCTAACATTACCATCAACAATATTTCTTAAACAACAACGGATTTTTAAAAAACAACCTTTCACAGACAGAACGTTAGGAAGAAGCTCATAAAATTAGTGGATACAATTAATTTAAAAATGTACGGGTGTACAATTTTCACCCCGAATTCGTGTATTTTGAAATTGAAACCACCTATGTATTTTACGACAGTTCATCTTTTTTCTTTTCCTGACCGATACGGCATGATGATCACGTGGGTTTTCAGCTTATAGGAACAACCACAACTTCAGCCTTCATCACCGCCAGTTAGTTCATAACCAAGACGACTGAACAATATTTTTACGTCAGCCGTGCTATCTGCTGAAGGACTTAATAGTGATAAAAATCGAAATTAATTAAATCTTCTGCTATCTTAACGCATGTGATAAAAACGCATGAAAAATAAATTACCGGGAAACATATTTTCACAAGTTTAATTTCATTTTCAGATTTTCGGTACAGCAAACATTAACGTAGAGATTTGACATTTTCCAGTTGGGCCCCCGTAATAATACTACACCATTATGTACCAATCAAATAATATAGAGCTTAGTGTACAACCAGGCTATTTATAAATTTAAACACCGAGTCTGAGACGTTCTGTTGGGTCATTTGGCAATAATGTCGTAACAAACAAAAACAAAGAAAAATTGAACTGCGTGTCCAGAGTGGTGCTTACCTGGGCCACAAGAGGGCAGGGCTGACAGTAGATTGATTGAATTTCTGAAAATAGTGGCAATCCAGGTAAACTGTCTTAGAAGACAGGCGGCCAAAGTGGGACTTCAAATGGCACTGAAGACTTTACCAGCACCAAAGAAGTTAACACAGAGGGCAAAGTAAAAGCAAGCGAGTGTAGAAACTAGAGTATCTCGGTGACTGGACTGAACTCATGTTATCAGAGAAAGCATCCCTCTCCGCGGGAGTTAATAAGCTGGAAATGGCCTACGGACTGACTCAAAACACTTGTAACAAGCGTCAAGCAGTCTGAAGCAGGAACACCTGTAGGCCTATGCCATGGTGTGGCGCTAATAACAAAAGGATTGTTTGAAAAACTGGAAGTCGGAGAGATCCTAGGCCTGGTACTGGAAGAAGAAGGGGAATACAGAAGACGACGCAATTCAGAGCTCTGTTTCCAGATAGAGAGGCGCTCTGACTGTGCGAGGAACAGGAGAGTAGCTATCTATGTTGATGTGCCATTGATTGTATCCCAACAGACTGACCAACAGCCTGTTGACCTTCTATCGAATCAAGACGGTCTGTACAACATGGATGACGGAGACTTAGAAGGGCACCGAGCAAGTAGTCACGCGGCTATCAGCTTGCACTTAGGAGATGAAAATGAAATGGCGTATGGCTTTTAGTGCCGGGCGTGTCCAAGGACAAGTTCGGCTCGCCAGATGCAGGTCTTTTGATTTGACGCCCGTCGTGATGAGAATCAAATGATGATGAAGACGACACACACACATACCCAGCCCCCGTGTCAGCGGAATTAACCAATTACGGTTCAAATTCCCGACCTTCCGGAAATCGAACCAGGCACCCCTGTGGCCAAAGGCCAGGACGCTCACCATTTAGCCATGGAGCCAGACATTGGGTGATAGTGGATTCGAATCCCACTGTCGGCAGCCCTGAAGATGGTTTACCGTAGTTTACAATTTTCACACCAGGAAAATGTTGGGGCTGCACTGTAATCATGGTCACGGTCGCTTCCTTTCCACTTCTAGCCCTTTCCTATCCCATCGTCGCCATAAGACCTATCTGTGTCGGTGCGACGTAAATCAAATAAAAATTTTAAAAAAACCTTAGGACATAAAAGAGCGAGGGTTGGCAGACTCACAAAACAGACAGGCTGTGAGACATGTCCTGAAGAAAGACCGTGTTTTTCAGGAAAAACTCTGGAAAGGAAAGGTATTTCAAGTGCACGTATACAAAATTATAATTTTATTTCTACAGGTTGTTCTTTTGGCGTGTGGCCTCCGTAGAGGCCTGGTTCAGGTATTTTGAGTTGACTCCGTATAGGCAACCTGCGCATCTGTGAGAATCGGTCCCTACCTAAGATTTTTTTTTTTTTTTTTGCTAGTTGTTTTACGTCGCACCGACACAGATAGGTCTTATGGCGGCGATGGGACAGGAAAGGGCTAGGAGTGGGAAGGAAGCGACCGTGGCCTTAATTAAGGAACAGCCCCAGCATTTACCTGGTATGAAAATGCAATCACGGAAAACCATCTTCAGGGCTGCCGACAGTGGGGTCGAACCTACTATCTCCCGAATACTGGATACTGGCCGCACTTAAGCGACTGCAGCTATCGAGCTCGGTGAAAGACGAATTCTAATGTTGAAGACTGCATAAATATCCAATCCCCAAGCCAGAGGAATGGCCAATGGAAGTTAAAATCCTCAATCCGACCGGGAATCGAACTCGGGGCCTCCTGAACAAAAGAACAGCATCTAACCATTTAGCCATTGTGACGGACTAAAGTAAACTCGTGCCCTCGTCCCGAAATAGTGCAGCTCTTTTCAAGCACACTCTCAATGAAGGCAATCTGTGTGTATAATTTCAATCACACTTTAGCCCTCAGCCATTCCTAAATCTCTGACAGTACCGGGAAGAGAACCCGGGCTCCGGAGGACGGCCGCTAATAGCGCCAACCGTTAATCTACGGAGGCGGACTCTACAGATTCCTAATTATAACGTTATTCTGCTTAATACGTTAATTTTGTCCATCATGAATTACGTACTAAGTAGTTTCAATTGTATTGGGTATAATAAACGTATGAAATATCGCTCTTAATTCCCAAATAATCAGCGCTTTCGCCATGCAGAGTACTGTAGAATGGGATAACAACTGCACGTGCGTGATTCAGTTAACAGTGGAGGTGACGAGATGGATTGTGATGTCCTTACACTGGCTGACAAATCATAAAAAAAGAAAGGATCAGAATGTCATGAAAACTGTCTACGAACGCGAAGAAGAGACAGGTGTGCTACCCAGTCATGTCATATTCAGGCAATTACTCCGACAATGGAAAATGTAATATCGTAGTTAAATTAAGAGGATTGTTCCTTTATACAAGCAGTTTACCTAATCTGTATAGTTGAAGTCGCATAAAATTGGGATCGGTAGATGCAGAGTGGGTCTCGGTCCATAAGCGGCCATGGCTGATACATGGCCCAACAGCTCTGCACTCTGACCGACCAACCGAGCAGAGGAGGGGTGGCCACGGCACTGCTGTGGCTCTACGCCTCTGTATTCGGCACACGGGACAGGGCTGGACTTCACGGCTAGCCCCAACCGTCGACTGTCCTGGGAATGGTTTTCCGTGCTTTTCCATTCTCCTGCACTAAGGCGAATGCCGGGATAGTTCTTAGTATAGGCCATGGCCGCCAACCCACTTACCTTCTCCGAACATCTTCACCGAACTAATCTCCGGCCTGAGAGACGACATCACCGTTTAAGAGGCCCACCTCCCCCTTCAGGGGAGGAAGGAATTTTTTTTAAGTAATCGTAGTAGTAGTAAATTGGTGCTTAAAAATCAAATATAGCATTATTACGTAAATCCATCATTGCTACCAACTTGAATAGACTACTACTACTACTACTACTACTACTACTACTACTACGACCGAACTCGATAGCTGCAGTCGCTTAAGTGCGGCCAGTATCCAGTATTCGGAAGATAGTAGGTTCGAACCCCACTGTCGGCAGCCCTGAAAATGGTTTTCCGTGGTTTCCCATTTTCACACCAGGCAAATGCTGGGGCTGTACCTTAATAAAGGCCACGGCCGCTTCCTTCCCACTCCTAGCCCTTCCCTGTCCCATCGTCGCCATAAGACCTATCTGTGTCGGTGCGACGTAAAGCAACTAGCAAAAAAAAGAATACTACTACTACCACTTTTTTTGCTAGTTGCTTTACGTCGCACCAGACACAGATAGGTCTTATGGCGACGATTAAACTACTACTACTACTACTACTACTACTACTACTACTACTACTACTACTACTACTACTACTACTACTACTAATAATAATAATAATAACAATAATACCGAGGGAGCTGGCCGTGCGGTTAGGGGCGTGCAGCTCTGAGCTTGCATTCGGGAGATATTAGGTTCGAATCCCACTGTCGGCAGCCCTGTAGTTCCCCATTTTCACACTAGGCAAATGCTGGGGCTGTACCTCAATTAAGGCCACGGTCGCTTCCTTCCCATTCCTAGCCCTTTGCTATACCGTCGTTGCCATAAGACCTATCTGTGTCGGTGCGACGCAAATCAAGTTGTAAAAAGTATATGTAGCGAGAATAGCTTTCATTTTTATTAATGGCGAAAACTTTTCTTAGCAGACAAAGTAGTGGTTCCCATACGACGAGAAACGTAAAATTAAACAATTCTCTCAATTGCGACGAAAGTTGAAGGGCTAAAGGGCCCGATAATGTTTCAAACTGTGAGTATTGGATAGTTCGGTCAAACTGAAAAAAAAAAAAAGGAAATTTTGACAAATCTCCTCCGGCTTAAATGCAGTTCCGGTAAAACAGCCTAAAGTCGCTTGATTCTTTAGCCGTTTTCTTTTGTATTCAAACCCTAGCCAAATTAATATATTTACTTAATTCTTTCTGTAATGTTTTCCTTGGTTCAATACCCTCAGTCGTTTTTATTTTTTGAAAAATGTCCACACCGAATTTGGTTATAAGGGCTTAAGTGAAACAATGCACTGACTCACATTAGCGCTCGTAGTGGTACAAAAAGGCAAACTGCTAATCTAATCACGGCCGACTGGATCCCTCGCTGCGCTCCTTTAACTAGAGCGACGCATCAAGTCGGCCTTGATCTAATCTGCTGGGTAACGATGTTTAAGAAAAGGACTGCAATTTTTAGGAATAAATAAAGAATATATTCTCATATTTTATATTTTATTTACCTACAATTCGTAGCTCATATCCCTAGGATGTTTTCAACATTGAGTTGCTTGCCTGATTCAATTTGTTACGGAGTTCTCCGTGGTAGTTAGAGGTGAAAGAAGGTGCAGGGATGAACAGGTCTCCACTTACGAAATTAAAGTTAATTTAAAATTTAACAAGGTTATATTTTCTTTTTCAAAATCAAGAAATAACAAATATAATAGGTACTTAGTAGCCTAGCAACAAATCGAGAATGTACAGTTACAGTTGTTACAGGATTTGGGCTCCGAGGGCCAGACACACAATTCTTGAGCAATAAGCCCAAATTTACTTATATACAAGGTTCAACAAAGGGCCAGAAAACCCCAATCATGCCTAGGAGCACTTGCTACCCTTTACACGGTAAAGCCTCTTCCACGCATACAGAAACCAAATTTTAAGAAAGAGCAACTCGCTCTCAAAGTTCAAGCCTATCAAAGGCCACACCAAACTCTACTTTCAAGCTGTCCTCCAATTACATTAAAACAGGGGTAAAAATACCCAACCTACTGAGGCCTATTAAGCAAAGAAACAGGTCAATTACATGGCCTCCAAAATACCTACTTGAGAGGAGGCGAAACTGCACTCCTAATACATGTTATTAAAACCTAATTTGGCCCTAGGCCACTTATGCAAGGGCTAATCCCATTCTACGGAGGTGACACGATAGAAAACTTTATGACATTACGAGTAGAAGGGAAACAGTTATGAAAACGTAGTCACCTCAAAACAACATGAGTGGGAGCTCGAGAGGGTTAGGCACTCTCTATCCCCATTTGTAGTTTAAAAAGACAGAATTTAAATCAAGAGTCTTTTACATTTTAGAGGAAAGTTACATGGAAAGGGTTTCAAACCCGCCCCGAGGGTTAAACTGCTGAGCTAGCAAGAAAGAAGTTATTAAAAGGCCATTACCTTATTGATGAACCGCTGCCCGAAGAAAGAGGCGCTACACGCCCCCTGCTACATAATTTACACACTGATAGATGTTACTGAAGTGGCGCAGAGACCCGATACCCTCGCAGAACATTCGAGACCTTTCATGAATGATAACACCCGCCCACAAGCATTTTATTGGACGGCCAAAAGATTACATGTCAAAACTGAACAAGAAAACCGGGATTGGTGGGAAATAAATTACAAAAATTACTCATTGGTCGAATTCAAAACTGGCGGAAAGTGAAGGGTTATACAGCCAACCTAAACAATGACTGAAAGAAATTTAACAAAGAACAAACTTATGAACACAAAATTTCTCCAATAACACAGTTCTTTCACTTCGCACTAGGGTGGATAATTGTAGTCCTTCAGTAGTGCCATCTAGAAGAGAATGTTCACACTTCTTACTACAGGCAACACAAAAATACATCGAAAACGACACCGTTCAGAACACTTTAAAATTTACAAGTAGGGACATCTTCTGAGAAACTTGAGAATTAACACTGTAGTTAAAGTTCAGGCTTCCTCCGGTAGAGGAGTTTCAACTGGCGCAATGTTTGAATTAGCGGAGCGGAGGTGTACCGCCCGGTACAGACCTCCCCCCCCCCCAAAAGTCCCTCCAAGGGGTCACACAGAAGAACATAAACTTTTGTTTTAAAACAAGGTCCAAGTTATGCTGTTGAAATAGAAATTAATTGCAGAAGGATTTACAAACAAGTTTTCTTAAAATGATTGGATCCAGTTTCAAATATTTCTTTGTAGTAACTTTTGAAGGAATGTCTTTGTGCTTGTAGAAGTTGAATTCAGAAGGAAAAACTTTTAATACTTGAAAGTGAAGAAAAATTTTCTAAGTCCACCAAATATTGCGGTTGAATTCAAAAATGTAGTAATTGTTGATATTAAATGTCCATGTAGCTGATTAAATACATTCAAGGTTGATTAAGTTGGACGGCCAGACCGGCCGCTGCTGCTTGTGTCCAGAGGAGGCCGCTCGGACCCCTCGAGTACCCTGAGATACCGCTCGCCCACACTATGAGAGGAGCCGTGGAGTTGAAGCACGCCGCGCCCGCGGCGAACATACAGGTCGCGGGCAAGTTGCAGGTTGTGCGCCGCACATCAGCCTTGGCCGGGAGGAGGGCTCCGGCTCGCCGTACACTGGTTGGCCTCACTGAAGAGGGGCGGGCCCATACCCCACCTCACTGGCCGTACGGCGCCCCGCTGCTGCGGGGGCACTGAAACATTAAGACCTCGGCGGCAGAATTTGTTGGACCATAATTCTTTTAGGGCACAGGCTTGGTGGTGAGGTTGAGGGGCCAGCGGCGTGGAGATATTTATTTCATTTCAATAGCCACTGTGTGTTGTTGAGCAGGAGACGGTAGCGTAGTAATGGCCATGGTAAGAACAGGATGGCAGTTTAACTGGTCGGGGAAGGTTTTACAATAAATGCTTAACTACAAAGAACTTGATTCCAGGGGCAGAAGGCCTCACAATGCAACCAAAAAATATATAACCTTCCGAATTCTTTCAAAAATGTTAAAGCAAATATAAAATCAGCTACGTTAGCGCGGAAGCTACACAGGTTTCACCTGCGACAGGTGAACCCTAAATATCCTCTCGGTGGCTGGATTGCTTAATAACAACGTAACCGGCGTAAGAAAATCAAGGATTATACACGGCCCATGAAATCTGGGGGCAAGCTTGCCCGCGGGAACAAAATTCTTGACCATCACCTGGTCGCCTACCTTCAAATTGGTGGGTCTCCGTCCACGATCATATCTTTCCCTAACCTTTTCATGAGACACTTTAAGATTGGCTAAAGCCTTCTTCCAGAGATCTTTAATATTATCTGGATCTATTGTATCGGGTAGAATGTCACTCAGAGACCAGAGGTTAGAGAGCGGCGTGTTGGGAACAAACTTGAACATCAGAGAAGCTGGAGTAAATTTATGTGATTCATGAACCGCCGAATTCAGAGCGAAAGCTAACCAATGCAGGGACGTGTCCCACCTGGAATGGTCTTCATGATGATAAGCAATAAGAGCCGACCTGAGGTTACGATTGACTCTTTCGGCAAGAGATGGTTGGGGATAATAAGCAGAAGTAGTCACATGAGATATGGACAGATCAAAACAGAATTTACGAAATAGTTTGGATGTGAAAGCCTTAGCATTGTCAGACACAATATATTGACACGGACCAAAAGAAGCAAAGATTGAATTTAAACAAGTAATGGTGGACTGAGCGGTAGCCAGCTTAGTCGGGAATAACCAAGAAAATCTTGTAAAACCATCTATACATACAAGGATGAACTTGTTGGCATTCACCTTTGACTGGGGGAAGGGTCCTACGTAATCAATGTAGAGACGTTCCATGGGGCGCGTCGCTTGATGAGAAGACAAAAGGCCTACCTTGGTAGACATGGTGGGTTTACTAAGCAAACAAGATTTACAAGCCTTTACTAGTTCACGAATTTCACCGTCCATACCTTCCAGATAAACATTTCACGGATCTTTTCACGGGTTTTAAAGATGCCTAAATGCCCCCCTAATGGGGTCTCATGATAGTACTTGAAGATCATTGGTACAAGAACAGCTGGAACTACAACTTTCATCATCTGATCCTGCCTCAAAGGCCAACATAAAACACCATTCCTCAGTACATAAGGGACAACATGTTCCCCAGAAGAAAGGGTTTCCATGATCGGAGCCAGCGTTGGATCTTCTCGTTCATATTTCTCAATATCCCTAAAGAGCATGGGAGCATCTGTTAAGATGGCATTAACGTCAGATAGCATGGACTCGGGAGGTGATGAACTATCGACCGATTCATGGGTCGCGACGTCATTGGAAAACATACGGCTGAGTCCGTCTGCGACAACATTTTCAGTACCTCTGATATGCCTAACGTCAAATTGGAAGGCAGAAATTCGGATGGCCCAACGGGCTATACGACCAGTACGACGCGGCCTACCTAAGACCCAGCTTAACGCTTGATTATCAGTCTCCAGGTCGAATTTGACATGTTCCAGATAGAGACGGAACTTTTCTAAGGCAAATAAGACTGCCAAACCTTCGAGCTCATAGATGGAATACTTGGCTTCTTGAGCCGATAGAGTCCTAGATGCATAGGCGATGGGTCGCCTCCCTAGTTCAGTCTCTTGAAGAAGGACTGCAGCTACCGCCGACGACGACGCGTCGGTTTGGACGATGAATTTCTTCGAGAAATCTGGCATAGCAAGGACAGGGGCATTACAGAGAGCTAATTTCAGGTCTTCAAAAGCGGCTTGTTGCGAAGGCCCCCACTCGAATTTTATGCCTTTCCTACGAAGAAGGTTCAAGGGCGCCGCTCTGTTAGCGAAGTTAGGAATAAATTTCCTGAAGAAATTCACCATACCAATGAACCTGGCAATAACTTTGATGTCCTTGGGAGGCTTGAAATCACGGACGGCCTGTGTTCTAGAGTGATCGACTGCGACACCATCGGGCGAGACGATATGCCCTAGGAATGACATAGAGGGTTTAGCGAAGGCGACCTTGGACAATTTCACAGTTAACCCAGCCTTACGAAGGCGATTGAGAACTTCCTTTAGATGATCTAGATGTTCTTCAAAAGTCTCCGAAAATACGACGACATCATCAAGATAGTGGGGTACAAGTACTCAAATTTGATGTCGTAGAAGACCCTATCTAGTAGCCTCGTAAGCACAGCTGCTCCGGTGGGGAGCACGAATGGCACGCGGTTGTATTCATACAAATTCCAATCCGTGGCAAACGCTGTAAGATGTTTGGATTCTTCGGCCAGAGGAATTTGATTATAGGCCTGATTTAGATCCAAGATGGTGAAGAACTTGGCTTTGCGAAACCATGAAAAACAAGAATGAAGGTCAGGAAGGGGCACAGATTGTAACACCACCTTCCGATTGAGAGCCCTATAATCAATGACAGGCCTGAAGCCACCTTGGGGTTTCGGGACTAGAAAAATAGGCGAAGAATACGCCGACTTAGAGGGCCTAATAATACCATCCTTTAACATTTGATCGATGATTTCTTTCAATGCCTTCATTTTAGGTGGAGATAGCCTATAAGGTGGAAAACGGACAGGAATCGAATCCGTGACCTCAATTTTGTATTCGATCAGGTCAGTAACACCAAGAGTATCCGAGAACACCTCTGGAAACGACTGACACAACTTACGAATACTGTCAGCCTGCTCCTCAGGTAGATGTCTAAGGTCTAACAACATCTCATCCTGGGTAGGCGAAATAGATGAACACGATACAGATTTACACTTCAACAACGGGATTTTACAATTAGAAGCGAATTTGAACGTGCACGATCTACTCTGAAGATCGAGCACAAGACCAGTATGGGACATGAAGTCGGCTCCCAATATAATGGCTCAAGCCAAATGCTTAGCTACAAACAATTTAACTTTCCAAGTAAATTTAGAAATACGAATTTTGGCATTTAAGGGGAATAAAATTTCTAATGGACAAGAATTAGCCGAAACATATTGAACAGAAGATGAACAATAGTCAGGAAGTTTACAAATAGATTTCAATTTCGAATACCATTCAGCCGAAATAATAGAACAAACACTGCCGTAATCTAAAAGAGCAGTTATAGGCTCATTATTCACCTCAATTTTAAGAAAAGGTACGGGTGCGGGGTATCCGCCGCAATCCTGAGACATTCTTTAGGAGCTCCAAAAGATAGATTAGAAGACTGACATTTCCCCGATCTTTCAACATGTTTACTTGGGGCTGAGCCTCGGGAAGGTGGGTTCGCCAACTCAGCCGAAGCCACTAGTCACTTATTATTATTGGTATTGGTGGAAGTTGCACCAGAAGTCGAGCAGGAGGGGGTGCTGCTAGCATTAGGGCAGTTCTTGGCAATATGAGAAAACGCGCCGCATTTAAAGCAACCTTGCGATGACCCTGTTCCATTCCTTGTTCCACTAGATTTAATTGATGGACACTTGTTCCGAAGATGGTCAGGGGACCCGCAAGCATAACATTTACGGACCGTGATGGTTCGGCGAGGTGTAGGCCGAAAGTTACTTGATGGCGGAGGGGGCTCCCTGGCAACACGTAATGTGTCAGCATACCTAACCCCTTCGGCTGACACAGCCAATGCTTCAAGTTCAGAGAAGGTTTGCGGGCACGCCGCGAAACACAAATATGACCTATAGGATGGTGAAATACCTTCCACAATAGCATGAACGATTTGGTCTTCGGGAAAATGAAGAGCAAATACCCTAGTATAGAACTTAATATCTTGGATGAAATCTGCCAAGTTTTCATCCAACCGCTGTACACGATAATAGTACTTCTGAATCAGGGATGACCTCGCACGAGCAGGAATGAAATTTGCAAGAAGGTGTGCATGAAAGTCTTCAATAGATGACTGTTCCACTATTGCACTAACAATTTCGTCTGAGAGAACACCAATTGCATAGGGATAAATGATTTGCAAAATTTGACACGGAGAAAGAGAAAAAACAAGGGCATGATCCTGAAATTCAACTAAAAAAATTAAGAATGAAATAACTTCACTGGTAGTGTTTACAGAAAACTTCGAAATACCTCTAAGCAGCATGGCTAATGGATGAGGCAGACTACTGAACCCTGGTGACATAGTAGGTAGAGGTTTAAGTGGCGAGGAAGCTAATTCAGAACGTGCGTTATTCAACGAGGTACGGCGTTCAGACTCGTTGTCCAATGGGGCAGAGATTTGTTGAGCTCCAACGGTTTTCCTATTGACTTCTCCCTTAGGAGACTCTTCCTCGCTACTTACGTTCACCGTAGTGGGTTGGTCAGTTTTGGGAGGAACTTCCCCAGTTAACAATTGGGTAACCTTACTGGACAATTCAGAAAGATTTTCAAGAACCACACTAGCTTCCTTCCTCTGAACGTCATTCAACTTCAGAGACAACAGATCGTTAACTCTATTAGAAAAATGAAATAACCTGGCTTGCACACGTTTAATTTGATTAGGAGAAGGGTCATTTTCTTCAAAAAAGGGAAATGCGGATGCCAGCTCAGTAGTATTGTCAGTGATCGTGGAAAGAGAGTCGTCAATTTCTTTCTCTCCCAAAGTTGGGATGGAAATGGGCAAATCAAGGGACTCTCTAAGCTTATTTGTGTCTACCGCAACCGTGCCCCCAGATTGCACATTTCTAATTGTTAATTCATAGATTAACTCCTCCTTGCGCAAATAGTTGAGATGGAGAACATCGCGAGGGCCGGGCATGATGACAAAGCAATTTTGAAAAAAAAAAAATACAAAAATTCCAGCAACTGAGAAAATTGTTAGAGTTCGAAAGCAAAGCAATGTTTAGCCGTCAAAAGGGGCTAATTTGAGACCCATTCAACCACGCTCTGCTACCACTTGTTACGGAGTTCTCCGTGGTAGTTAGAGGTGAAAGAAGGTGCAGGGATGAACAGGTCTCCACTTACGAAATTAAAGTTAATTTAAAATTTAACAAGGTTATATCTTCTTTTTCAAAATCAAGAAATAACAAATATAATAGGTACTCAATAGCCTAGCAACAAATCGAGAATGTACAATTACAGTTGTTACAGGATTTGGGCTCCGAGGGCCAGACACACAATTCTTGAGCAATAAGCCCAAATTTACATATATACAAGGTTCAACAAAGGGGCAGAAAACCCCAATCATGCCTAGGAGCACTTGCTCCCCTTTACACGGTAAAGCCTCCTCGAGGCATACAGAAACCAAATTTTAAGAAAGAGCAACTCGCTCTCAAAGTTCAAGCCTATCAAAGGCCACACCAAACTCTACTTTCAAGCTGTCCTCCAATTACATTAAAACAGGGGTAAAAATACCCAACCTACTGAGGCCTATTAAGCAAAGAAACAGGTCAATTACATGGCCTCCAAAATACCTACTTGAGAGGAGGCGAAACTGCACTCCTAATACATGTTATTAAAACCTAATTTGGCCCTAGGCCACTTATGCAAGGGCTAATCCCATTCTACGGAGGTGACACGATAGAAAACTTTATGACATTACGAGTAGAAGGGAAACAGTTATGAAAACGTAGTCACCTCAAAACAACATGAGTGGGAGCTCGAGAGGGTTAGGCACTCTCTATCCCCATTTGTAGTTTAAAAAGACAGAATTTAAATCAAGAGTCTTTTACATTTTAGAGGAAAGTTACATGGAAAGGGTTTCGAACCCGCCCCGAGGGTTAAACTGCTGAGCTAGCAAGAAAGAAGTTATTAAAAGGCCATTACCTTATTGATGAACCGCTGCCCGAAGAAAGAGGCGCTACCCGCCCCCTGCTACATAATTTACACACTGATAGATGTTACTGAAGTGGCGCAGAGACCCGATACCCTCGCGGAACATTCGAGACCTTTCATGAATGATAACACCCGCCCACAAGCATTTTATTGGACGGCCAAAAGATTACATGTCAAAACTGAGCAAGAAAACTGGGATTGGTGGGAAATAAATTACAAAAATTACTCATTGGTCGAATTCAAAACTGGCGGAAAGTGAAGGGTTATACAGCCAACCTAAACAATGACTGAAAGAAATTTAACAAAGAACAAACTTATGATCACAAAATTTCTCCAATAACACAGTTCTTTCACTTCGCACTAGGGTGGATAATTGTAGTCCTTCAGTAGTGCCATCTAGAAGAGAATGTTCACACTTCTTACTACAGGCAAAACAAAAATACATCGAAAACGACACCGTTCAGAACACTTCAAAATTTACAAGTAGGGACATCTTCTGAGAAACTTGAGAATTAACACTGTAGTTAAAGTTCAGGCTTCCTCCAGTAGAGGAGTTTCAACTTGCGCAATGTTTGAATTAGCGGAGCGGAGGTGTACCGCCCGGTACACAATTAAAGAATGTTTTAAAACTGTGTACTTATTTATATAAACTTCTGCAAGAGGAGTATTATTTAAGGTTAATATTTAGAGGATTTGGCTATGAGTAAATATTATCAAGTTAATCTGTTGGTGTAAGGAGGGGCTGCCTGGCCGAGGCGGTAAAGGCTTGCTCGGTTCGTCCGGAAGGACGTGGGGTTCGAATCCCCGCCAGGAAGTCGTAAAATTTAAGAAATGAGATTTCCACTTCCGGAGGTGCATATGGCCCTGAGGTTCACTCAGCCTACACCAAAACTGGGTACCAGGTTAATTCCTGGGGGCAAAGGCGGCCGGGCGTAGAGTTAACCATTCTACCCCATCACATGCCGAGGTTAACAATGGTGGAAGCCTTTATCTTCCACTCCTCCAAGGCCCTTCAGGGCCTGTACGGAGGTGACTTTGCTTTGCTTCTGCTGGTGTAAGTTATCTACACGAGCTCACTAATGCGGTGTGTCTTGTTTTAACAAAAACAGTAAAGTTAAATTACGCATGTGTACTATTTATTTTTTATTATTTTTGTTATTTTTCTGTGCCCGCCCAATGGCCATGATCGTTAAGGTCTTGAAGTCTAAACGGTCCGATGCAGTGGTTAGCTGGTTCGAGTCGCGTCGGTTGAAAAAAATTTCATCATCAGAATGTTGGTCAGCAGGGTAGGAGAGGTGGTGGTATAAAATTTCTAATCACTAGATTGCGTGCCAAAAGACTGGATTAAATTCTAACCCTCCCCACAGTTCTCATACGGAGTGAGGGCATATGACGCTGTTGATGATGATTCGTCCGTCGGATGGAGACATTAAGCCTTGAGCAGACCCCTTGGTGATATTCGACAGGAGCAGGCTATATGCCGACACCGCGTTTCATTCTCTCCCTTCCTAATATCATATATCACGTCATTAATTTCATCTCATTAACTCATCTGATAAGGTTGACGTCAGAAAGGGCATCCGGTCATAAAAACCCGCCACGACCGATTCTTCTCACCTCATACCCAACTTCTTTGAGAAACGGGACAATGGTTGGACAAACAAACAAACAAACAAACAAACAAACAAACAAACAAACAAACAAACAAACAAACAAACAAACAAACAAACAAACAAACAAACAACCAATTTAATTTTTTGTCTTCTATATCCCTGACAATGACAAAAATACTGTCTGACTGTTACGTCATCAGGCCAGAAGGTGGTTGGATCCAAATAGCAACACCAAAGGTTACACAGTTAGAGGGAAATTACAAACACCGATGGCGGCTCAGAAATGAGCCATACTAGGCAAGGTGAGGAGAGAGGCAGTTAGTCATTGCTTTCCTCACTGGGCCAGAAATTGCTATTGGAGCACGGCTGACCCTATGAGCAGCACCTTTCATGACACTCAGAGGCTTTAAATAGTCGTGCTCTGAGTGGCATTACTCAGCGCCACCCATATCCCAGCAGCTTCCATATTGTTAAAGCCACGGATGAGACTGAGACTTCGGTGGAAGCTACATTCTGCTCTGGCCTCTTCCAAAAGACAGGTGCAAAAGTACTGCATCCATCAAGAAATGGCGGTAGGTGGGAATAAAAATGTTATATGTCATTGTACGGCTCCTTGGTTGAATGGTCAGCGTAGTGGCCTTCAGTTCATAGCGCCCCGGGTTCGATTCCTGGCCAGATCGGAAATTATAACTTTGTTTAATTCCTTTGGCGTGGGGACTGGATACTCGTGTTCGTCATAATGCACATTTCCATTAACACACAACACAACACATGACACTGACAGCCACAACAGAAACAAGTATAATGAATGCATTTCTCCACGCAGGAATGGTGTTAGGAAGGGAATCCGGCTGTAAAACTGGGCTTAATCCACTCATAGTGCTAAACCTAAGAACTGAGATAAAGACAGAAAGAAGAAGAGTCCGTTACGTGCCATTGTTGTATAGCTACAGTCGAAAACAATTATGGCGACATCGCTTTTAAGGGCGTATTGGATATAACGGCGAAATCTAACAGTCCCGTCTCTATATAAAAACTGTGTTTAAAAACTCGCTTTGTACAACATCGCTTATTATGGCATCGCTTATTACGACATATCGTATAAAACGACGTATTTTTTTATCACATTTTTGGAGAAAAAAATGAAATGGCGTATGGTATTAATGCCGAGAGTGTCCGAGGACATGTTCGGCTCCCCAGAGGAACGTCTTTTGATTTGACAGCCGTAAGCGACCTGCGCGTCGTAATGAGGATGAAATGATGATGAAGACGACAGGTACACCCAGCCCCTGTGTCAGTGCAATTAACCAATTATGGTTGAAATTCCCGAGCCTGCCGGGAATCGAACTCGGGACCCCTGTGACCAAAGGCCAACACGCTAACCATTTAGTCATGGAGCCGGACGTTTTCGGAGAAATGTATCGGCTACAAAATCCAATTTTCATTTTTGTTTATTACATATTGGAATTTGCTGTAAATCTTATTTTCAAACTCTTGTTTTCAGTAGAGTGTAGATTTAAAATCAGTCTGTCTGTTATATAGTCAAGGCAAGAATCGCTGTGAAGATGTCACAAAAGAAAGGGAAAGTCTTTAATATTGAAGAAAATCACACATAATATGGCGGTTAGAAAATAGGGGAAGGAACGTCAGCACCCTGAAAGAATTGGGGGTATCACACTCAACGATTTCTACTATTCTGAAGGACAAAGAGAACATCTCACTTATCAGCAAGACCGTCTGTGACATTATTGATCAATTTACATTTTTGCTACATCTTTCCTCACATATAACTGTATATTTTGCTGGCATGTTATTGCTGTTCGAACTGTGTAAACATTGGAAGAAAAAATCGTCTCAGCACCAGTCCACAAATAATGTACGGCAACCGCAGGACTTATTTCACTTATATTTTCTTCAAGTTTCCACCGTATTCTGTTACTTCTTCTTCTTCTTCTTGTTGTTCTTCTTCTTAATCTGTTTACCCTCCAGGGTTGGTTTTTCCCTCGGACTCAGCGAGGGATCCCACCTCTACCGCCTCAAAGGCAGTGTCCTGGAGCTTCAGACTCTGGGTCGGGGATACAACTGGGAAGGATGACCAGTACCTCACCCAGGCGGCCTCACCTGCTATGCTGAACAGGGGCCTTGTAGGGGGATGGGAAGATTGGAAGGGATAGGCAAGGAAGAGGAAAGGAAACGACTGTGGCCTTAAGTTAGGTACCATCCCGGCATTTGCCTGGAGGAGAAGTGGGAAACCACGGAAAACCACTTCCAGGATGGCTGAGGTGGGGATCGAACCCATCTCTACTCATTTGACCTCAACGAGGCTAAGTGGACCCCACTCTAGCCCTCGTACCAATTTTTCAAATTTCGTGGCAGAGCTGGGAATCGAACCCGGGCCTCCGGGGGTGGCAGCTAATCACACTAACCACTACAAAACAAGAAGTCCAATTAAAATGCAAGAAAGATATTTTCAAGGTCTTTCTTTGAGTAAGAAGCGATAAGCTCTCTTTCTGACACGTTTCTGAATGCAGTTAAATGCTGAACTAGATTTTCGCTCAGTAGCTCTCTCTCCTTCGTGACTGAAAACAAACAAAACATTGTGCTACAAAGATAATCAACGATACAGTGGATCGTTATGAAACAAGTTAAGGTGGAGTTGGGAATTTCATAGCGGTGAACCGAAATTACCGAGCAACAAGTTGTGATACAATGGAAGTTAGTTAAGAGAATGCCGGCAGAAAGCTTAGAAACGTATTACCACGATCTCTCGTGTCTGTTTTTCTATGGGAAAAGGTGTGAACCGAGCTGAATCTTCATAGCGAGTTTATAAGACCTGATGCCCCCTCTTGATACCAGCCTCATGAGAGGAGTTTATGAGATGAGATGAAATTAATGACGTGATATATTATGATAGTAGCCTACTCCTACACCAACGGGTTTGGTCAAAGCTTAACATCCTCATCCGACGGACGAATCGACAGCCTATCAGCAGTGTCATATGCCTTCACTCCCTATGGAGTCCGACTCGTTGCCTGAATGCTCAGCGTACTGGCCTTCGGTTCAGAGGTCCGCGGTTCGATTCGCGGGCGGGTCGCGGATTTTAATCTTCATTGGTTAATTCCAGTGGCCCGGCGACTGGGTGTTTGTGCTGTCCCTGCAACTCACACACCACACATAACACTAACCTCCACCACAATAACACGCAGTTACCTACACATGGCAGATGCCACCCACACTCATCGAAGGGTTTGTCTTACAAGGCCTGAATTTGGCTAATAATAGCTGCACGAAAGTAGTATTATTGTTATTATTATTATTATTATTATTATTATTAGTAGTAGTAGTAGTAGTAGTAGTAGTATGATGTTAATTTCTTCACGTCCCACTAACTACCTTTACGGTCTTCGGTGACGCGGAGGTACCCGAATTTAGTCCCGCAAGAGTTCTTTTACGTGCCAGTAAATCTACCGTCACGAGGCTGTCGTATTTGAGCACCTTCAAATACTACCGGACTGAGCCAGGATCGAACCTACCAAGTTGGGGTTAGAAAGCCAGCGCCTTAACCATCTGAGCCACTCAGCCCCACATTATTAATAATATTATTATTATTATTATTATTATTATTATTATTATTATTATTATTATTATTATTATTATTATTATTATTATTATTATTATTATTAATCGATACGGCCACCTGTGGGCCACGTTTACACAATCTTCCTTCTGTCACGCAGACTGATACCCTTCTCTTTACACTCTCGCCAAAGATTCTTGAGTCTTTGACTTCTTCTTGCTCGTTCTTCCACCGAGATGTTCCGTGGCTTCGCATGTTGCTCTTCAGACGCATCCCTCAATCCCGCAACCTTCTTCCTAAATGATGTCCTTTCTTTTATATCCTCCTCCTTGATACCTATTTCTGCCAAGTCATTGTGCACGTGTGTAAGCCATCCCGGTTGTTTTTTCCACCTTTCCTGCAGAAGAAGTATCCTGTTTTTTCCACCTTTCCTGCAGAAGAAGTATCCTGTTGGCCAATCTCTCAGGGTTCATTCTTTTGATATGTCCATAAAACGTCAGTCTCCTTTTTCTCATCACAGTCATGATTCTTTCTACTGTCTTGTAGAGCTCCAAATTCGATCTTAACCGGAATGTGTTTGGGTCACTCGTCGACTTTCTAGGGCCTAAGATTTTTCGCAAAAATCTTCTTTCTCTTTTTTCAAGGACTGGGTCAGCCATCCTCGTCAAGGTTTCTGCTCCATAAAGGCACTCTGTTCTAACAACTGTGCAGTAATGTTTTAACTTGGCCTGAATTGAGAGAGACTTGGACTTATAGGTGTCATGACATAGTCTGAATGCCAGCTCCATCCTTCTCACCCTCTCCTTTAATCCCTCCTTTTCATCTCCATTGGGGGTGAGTATTTCTCCCAGGTATTTCAATTTTTGCACACGCTGAATATCCCCATACAATGTAACAAGTCTGTCCGTGTCGCCTTTTTTATAGAATCCATGAATGCTGTTATTATTATTATTATTATTATTATTATTATTATTCCATATGGACACTGTGGAGTGGTTTGGAACTGAATACAGGATTTTGGTAAGCAATCTGGTGATAATAGTAATAATGGCGTGTGGCCTCGGAAAAGGCCTGGTGCACGTCTTTCAAGTTGACGCCGTATAGGCGATCTGCGCGTTGTGAAGGTGGGGCCAAATAGATTATAGAGAATACGTGCCACTTTGCGAGATATCGCAAGACATTGATTGCCAGTGCACCTAGTGGGAAGACCTTGACACTGAGTGTAGTAGTGCACTATACACTATGAATTATGCCGAAAGTGTCAGGTTCCACGTCGTCTTTAATTAAAAAATTGAAATGGCATAATTATGTGACGTTTGCAGAAAAGAGGTGAGTAAAACATGTTCTACATTTCCCCCTAACGAGTTATAATCAATTTAGCAAATTCAACATAGTTTGTATTTGATATCTATTAAAATACACAAAATTGAATGGAAATGAATGAAAACCTACAACCTGTTTTCCAGTCATTGACCGGGTCAGGGATGGAAGGAATGAAGCCCCCTCTTGCGGCGAGGATAGGAATTATGCCGGCTGCCAAAGCCTGCCGCACTCCTCTGGGGCAATGATTAATGACTAACAGATGAAATGAAATGATAATGGAGAGTGTCGCTGGAATGAAAGTTGACAGGGAAAACCGGAGTGCCCGCAGAAAAACCTGTCCCGCCTCCACTTTGTCCAGCACAAACCTCACATGGAGTGACCGGGATTTGAACCACGAAACCCAGCGGCGAGAGGCTGATGCGCTGCCGCCTGAGCCACAGAGGCTGCACACAAAATTGAAGCTGCGTAAAAATACTTTAGAACCTATTTGAGAATCTATTTTAAGCAGCTTAAACAACATTTAAGCACCTAAAAATCCGAGGTCTAGTAATCACTATTGCATGTTTCTGTGGTGGTTGGAAGTGTAGTGTGTTTTTGTTTGAATATGAAGAGAAACATGTTAGGACAAACACAAATACCCAGTCTCCGAGCCAGAAAAATTAATTTGACGCGATTAAAATCCGCGACAAAACCGGAAATCGAATCCTGGACCTTCTGAACTGTTGGCCTCAACGCTGACCATTCAGCCAAGGATTCGGACAAAACGAAATCATTGTTGAATTTCATTATTTCTGTCAGTATTAGCATTCAACTTTCGTAGTAGGACAAAGCAAAATTCGTTATTTAGTTTCATTATTTCTATCAATTTTAACATTCAACCTTTGTAATTTCTATCATGCCACCTGATGTTTAAGGCCGCCAGGTGCGCCACTGTCAACACGTCCCTCAGTTTAGTACGGGAGAATACGGGAGTGTCCAGTATTGTCTATAGTACCTATATTTGGTGGGGGCCTACCTATAATGAATTCTAATTATGAATTACAGCACATCCATACAGCCCCAAAGCCATCGGAATTAACCAATGAAGATTAAAATCCCCAATTCGGCCGGGAATCGAAGTCGCGACCCATTGGACCAAAGGCCAGCACGCTAATCATTTAGCCGGACATCTGGTATTTAGAAATTGTACACCACCACCTATCCAAGAGGCCGTAGCCTTATTTAAGGTACAGCCCCAGCATTTGCCTGGTGTGGAAATGGGAAACCACGGAAAACCACCTTCAGGGCTGCCAACAGTGGGATTCGAGGTTACGTCTCAAAACTCACGGGCTAAAATTAGTAAAAAATAGTAACAAAACTCACGACTACACACAAGTAGCTAAAGTAAACATTCTAATGAGTCTCAAAATTCACGACTTCGGGCTGCAGGTGCTTGCGATGACCACGGGAGGGATGAGGTGCGTGGTGACTCACGCTTCCCGTTTTAGTTGCGTCTTACGGCAGGCAGGGGATAGTGTGGATGTTATTCTGCCACCCCAACCCACAGGGGAGGGTAATGGTTGGTGAATGAAAGAGACCGAGGTGTATTATTATTATTATTATTATTATTATTATTATTATTATTATTATTATTATTATTATTATTATTATTATTAAAATATTTTGCAGTTGTCTTAAAGCTAATATAGGCCTAATGCATTTTTCAGTTTCAGTATCGGTAAAAGAATGTTAAGGGCCACGAATTGCGTGAAAATGAATTACTCCCTAGGCCTCGCAAACCGAATACCGTCGGGGTGGGAAAAGAACAAGAGTTGACCAAGGGAGGTCGTATGGGAAAGATTAAGACGAGGAACCAGACACAAGTAAGTGGAAGCAATGCCAGACACAGCTAGGGGAGCCATGGTCACCCATCCACGCTCCCAAGATGAAAGTCCACGGATCCCCTTTTAGTCGACTTTTACGACAGACAGGAATGTTGCGGATGTTTTCCATCGCCCACATCCCACAAGGGGATAAGCAATTAAAAGTAAAATAAGTAAGTAAGTAAGTAAGTAAGTAAGTAAGTAAGTAAGCAATGCTTTATTTTACCTGGCAAGATTGTCTTCCATCTAACCAGGCATTGAAATGTACATCCATTACATTTAATTAGGCTAGAAACACATTAAATTAAATGAATAATAACAAAAAATTAATGAGGGACGAAATTAAATTAAGTTGAAATAAATTAAATATAATAAGAGGAGAAATTCTTAAAAGTAATATCGTACGTGTAAAAAAAATTGATAGTGCATAACATTTATTATAACAACATGTTAAAAATAGAACGATAAACAATATTTTTAACTAATCTTCTACCGGAGCATCCGCATGGCGAGTTGGCCGTGCTGTTAGGGCCGCGTAACTGTGAGCTTGCATGCGGGAGATCGTGGGTTCGAACCCCACTGTCGGCAGCCCTGAATATAGTTTTCTGTGGTTTCCCCATTTTCACACCAGGAAAATGCTGGGGCTGTAACTTAAGACCACGACCGCTTCTTTCCCACTCCTTGGTCTTTCCTATCCCATCGTCGCCATAAGACCTATCTGTGTCGGTGCGACGTAATGTAAGCAAATTGTAAAAAATAAAGTAAAAAATAATAAAACAAGAGAATGTTTGTGAGTAACAGCATAACAGCATCACGTTTACACATGTTCCTTATTGGTATGTAAAATATCTTCAAGGTGCTTCTTTGAAAGCGCGAATAGCAGTTAAACCTCTGATAGGAAGTTAAACAATATGTAGGTGACCGTATTATTTTTAAATAAACGGGAAATATACGCTCCAGACTTCCCAGTCTTCTGATAGTACTTGAGATAAGTTACTGTGTACACTGTACAGACTTTCACAGGTTCCACTTTGATAGGCAAGAGATTATTTCTTTGCGTCTCCGAGTGTACGCGACAAAAAGTAATAATCAGTTTCTTCTATCTGGTCTCGAGAAAGTAGGTAGACTTCGTTAGTAGGTTATGAAGGAGGAGACACAAAAAACATTACATATACCCCACGTGTTTTGCATCTGAACATTGTGTGCTAGGTGGATAATAGAAGTGGCTATTTGAAACTGTGCTGCTGTCTGGAAATAACAACGGTGTAATTACATTGACTGCAGTGTAGAGATCAAAGGTGAACTAACGTAAGCAGTGTTTATGTACGTGACACAATTAGTGTTGTAAAAGAAGGGACATAAAATACAATGAAGGAGGCAGTAGGTAAACAAAGTCCCGGTAAGTTTATGTATCTTATCTGTTAGATAAATGAGGCCCTCGATCTCGGTAAATTAGGTCCTGGGTTTGTCAGGTAATGTGCTACACTGCCTCCTGATGGGAACGGAAACTGCTTCCTGCAAGGTTTCATGCCTGGCCTACCAGCTGCTGATGAAAAAATTCAAGAGTTCACGGAATATATTTTGGACACATATTATATTGCTCCACTCCGTGGCTCAGGTGGCCGTGCTCCGGCCTCTCGCCGCTGGGATCCGTGGTTCAAATACCGGTCACTCCATGTGAGATTTGTGCTGGACAAAGTGGAGGCGGAACATGCTTTTCTCCGGGTACGGTACTCCGGTTTTCCCCTGTCATCTTGCATTCCAGTAACACTCTCCAATATAATTTCATGGCATCTGTCAGTCATTAACTATTGCTCCAGAGGAGTGCTTCGCCAGCCGGCACAGTTCCTTCCATTCCTGATCCGGTCGAATGACTGAAGACAGGTCGTGGATTTTCATTATTTTGCTCCAGATGCTAGATTCCTTCCTCCATTATAGTACGATTTCTCTCCCTGTACAAAGAGAACTACCTGTATATGTGAATCTTTCCATTTCACCTCAATTTATGCTTTTATAACGATCATCCATCAATTTTTAAATTCATTGACGTATTGAAAGATTTTCAATAAAGTTACCGTTTATCTAGGAGTGCAAAAAAACGGGCTAAAATAATAGAAACGGAAAGGAGCAGTTAATCAGAGAGAAAATGACGCTGATGAAAAAAACAGGAGATAATCGGGAGAAAGTGGGTTCGAGGCCCATTGTCGGCAGCCCTGAAGATGGTTTTTCGTGGTTTCCTATTTTCACACCAGGCAAATGCCGGGGCTGTACCTTAATTAAGGCCACGGCCGCTTCCTTCCAATTCCTAGGCCTTTCCTATCCCATCGTCGCCATTAGACATATCTGTGTCGGTGCGACGTAAAAAAAAAAACCAGGACAAACACCTATGTTTGAATTCTTGAAACAGGACTCTTTTAAATATTACCATCGTACATACCTGTTGATAGCATCTGATTAATTAATCTGGCTCGGGGACTGGTTGTTTGTGATTGTCCCAATACACTACTGTTCCTACACGCACAACACACCACACTACCAAGCACCACACTAGCATGCACTTGTTTATACTTCCCTTCACACAGGGCATCCGGCCGTAAGGCAGGGCTAAGTCCATATGTGTCTGACACAGTTAGCACCTGCGACCTTACCAGGGCGTGGAAGGAAGGAAGGAAGAAGAAGATACAGTTTAATTATTTTTTAATTTTTAATTTTCAGCATATTTTTTGGGACAATCCAGCCAACCTCAACCCGGTGTTCCCGGAAATTGTTGAAAGGTTGAGCGATGGAATGCAAGTACAGAAATTGCCTACTCAGTACTCACCAGAACCGTTTGTTATCTGTGACTCAGTTTACATATAAGTTACCCTTTTCCAATGTACCTTCCTCTGCGCCTTTCCGGTGCAATCCATAGAGGATCCATTGCACATATTTGATTTCTTTCTTTCCGTGGTCCACCGTTTTACGGTTAGGACCGCAGGATCTGAGTGTCTTGCTGAGACAATCTCATTTCTGTTCCAGACAGCCATCGTGATTTGCGTATAAGTGGTCACCCATCTCTATGGTGGGCTCGATTAATATTGCTTAACTGTGAGTTAATCGTTGCAATGTTAGTTTAATGTTAGTTTAAGTCGAGTTTCCGAACGTGTGGTGTGTGCGTGTGTGTGATATTCATACTGAATACCGTAGTGAACCATACAAGATGTGTTGTGTGGATGTGGCGCTGTAGTTCCACAGTTGTACTGTGGAAACACACACTGGCCTGAGTTGAATTTATGTTTGTGCTGTAGTGTGGTAGCATCAGATTATCTGCGGCGGCTGAGGTGGTAGTGTGTGGCCTTCTTTCTCCTTTCTTTCTTTCTTTCTTTCTTTCTTTCTTTCTTTCTTTCTTTCTTTCTTTCTTAATCTCGAGAGTTGGGTTTTCCTTCGAACTCAGCGAGGGATCCCACCTCTACCGCCTCAAGGGAAGGTTCCGGAGTGTGAGACTTTCGGCCGGGGGATACAACTGGGGAGGAGGACCAGTACATCGCCTAGGTAGCCTTGCCCTCTATGCTGAACTGGGGCATTGTTGGGGATGGGGAGATTGGAAGGGATAGAGAAGGAAGAGGGAAGGAAGCGGCCTTGGCCTTAAGTTAGGTACCATCCCGGCATTTACCTGGAGTCAAAGTTGGAAACCACTTCCAGGATGACCAAAGTGGCAATCGAATCCACCTCTATTCAGTTGACCTCCCAAAGCTGAGTGGCCACGTTCCAGCCCTCGTAGCACTTCTCAAATCGACGAAAATGAAGAACTATTTGGCAAAGAGAAAACCCAAGAAATGTTAATTCCGCATGGTCCTAAGTGGCCCATTTGTGAATAATAATAATAATAATAATAATAATAATAATAATAATAATAATAATAATAATAATAATAATAATAATAATTGCATACAGTCTCAAAATATTTCAACTTTTTAGAGATGGAACATCCACTGCATGACTCCACCCAATGAATGATGATGATCATCATCATCATCATCATCTTCATCATCATAATCCTAACGTCTTTACAGAGTGTGGTGGCTATAATGCTTCGGCACGTAGTGGATGCCGTACTGTTTTTCGCCATCAACTACGGTGTTCAGCCAGCCACGTCAGTGTTGAGCAGGGTTCCTACGAGCTCTTTTGAACGGGTTGGTGGCGTGTCACCACGTCACTTTGCGTAGGACTTCCCCTGGACGACGCGTTTCTCTATGTGGGGGCTGTAAGCAATATGCCCAAAGAATGTAAGAATTATCTTGTGTATCAACGTAGCAATCGGATTTCTTCGAGAACGGATGTAGTGCTCTGCACGGAAAGCGAAACATACGTCGCAAAGGCCTCTATGCGGTAGTTGTAAAGTTCATGTCTCTGATGCGTAGGGCATAACAGGGAAGACAAGGGAGTTTCAAGATTGATTTTGTAGCAATAATTAACAAAGTGTTGTTTGTAAGTAGTTTGTATGTAAATAAGTATACGTAATTACACAGGGTGTTTCAAAAATTCAGGGCATAATTTCAGGGTCCTCCCATGCCGACAAGGGGAATTTTTATATAAACATGGGTCCAGAAATGCGTACTTTCTTGGCCTTTACGATTACCTCACCTAAACCCGTTGGACATTTTTTGTAGGGTTACGCGAAGTTCTTGGTGTACACGACTGCTGTGCAGGATGAATCCAACACTTCATGGCAGAACTGAAAGGTCACTTCATTAATTACGTACCACACCAGGCATATTCCCGAGTATTCGTAACTCCATGCAACGACGAGCACAAACGTGCAGAATGGCAGAACGTGGGTATTTTGAACACCTCTTGTAAAGTAATGACTGGAGTACATCAGTACATACAAGCTAGCCCTCATCATCTGAAGGTCTAGGCCACGATGTTGTCAGATACCTCGGAAAGTTTGCATTCCCGGACCTATGTTTATATAGACTTTTTTCCTTCTTTATGTGTGAGGAATCCAACCCTGAAATTATGCCATATACTTTTTTTTTTGCTCGTGGCTTTACGTTGCACCGACACAGCTAGGTCTTATGGCGACGATGGGATAGGAAATGTCTAGGAGTTGGAAGGAAGCGGCCGTGGCCTTAATTAATGTACAGCCCCAGCATTTGCATGGTGTGAAAATGTCAAACCACGGAAAACCATCTTCAGGGCTGTCGACAGTGGGATTCGAACCCACTATCTCCCGGATGCAAGCTCACAGCCGCGCGCCTCTAACAGTACGGCCAACTCGCCCGGTATACATTGTCTCTTCCTTCTATCTGGTACCGAACGGGTGCTTAATAATAATAATAATAATAATAATAATAATAATAATAATAATAACCGAGCGAGTTGGCCGTGCGGTTAAGGTCGAGCATCTATGAGTTTGCATTCAGGAAATAGTGCGTTGGAACCGTTACACAACGGAGGTGACATGTTGATGATGGTGATGACGATGATAAAATAATAGATTTATGCTTTCAGAACTCGCACTAATAGACATGATAATCTTTTAGGTTTTCTTGCCGTCTGAAAGGAGTAAACTGTAGGAATTCTTTATATTTCAGGAAGAATTTCCTCTCGACTACGACTGTTCTAACTTAGAAAACAATTGACCATTCCTTTATTGATTACATGATACTCTCTTTCTTGACCATATGGTTCATTATACGCTATTGTATTCCAAGTAGAAATTGATGTCGCCGTCTTAGCTCTAAGTCAGATGTTTCATGATCGCATGTCCGTGAGTTGCAGAATGGACAGCAAGGTCATCAGATTAATCAAAGGGACGGGGGAGACGGGGGTATACACGAGGAATGTAATTAAAAAATAAAAGACACAGAAATAGAATGGAATGCTGACAAAGGGAGAAGCAAGTCAGTGTGGGGGTGGTGCACGGAGGGGGAATGGAAAACATCAACGAAGGTTAAAGAGACAAGAGTCTTCTTTTTCTTCTTCCATCGCTTTTCTCACACTTGTGGGGTCGCGGTTGCGAACTGTATAGCACGTGTGAATACAGCCTTGTTTTACGGCCGGGTGCTCTTCCTGATGCCAACCCTATATTGTGTATTTATGTGGTGGTTGGTAGTGTAGTATGTTGTCTGAATACGAAGGAAAATGTTGGGACAAACACAAACACCCAGACCCCGAGCTTGAAGAATTAATCAGAGGCGATTAAAATCCCAGACTCGGTCGGGAATCGAACGCGGGTCCCTCTGAACCGAAGGCCTCAACGCTGACCACTGAGAAAAGGAGTCGGACTTAAAGAGACGAGAGTAAAAAGTAGATAAAAGAAATATATGCACATAGTTGCCTTTGCTGGCGAGATGTAGTGTTTTCATTGCCTATGTCTTCTGGTATGGGCTAGAATAAATTTGTTACTTTCATTGACCTGTCTCAGTCTCATCCTTGGCTTTGATAATATGAAAGTGGCCGAGGTATGACCGATACTACTTCTATGCAGCCAGTCCCTGTTATGAATGGTATGAAAATGTTGCTCACAGGGTCGATTGGTGCATGCATTTCAGTGGGCTTGGCCGACTGATAACTAACAGCAACTTCTGGTTCGGTGGGGAAAGCAACATGAAACTACCTCACTCCTCATTTCCCTAGTATGTATCTTCAGTGACGCCTAGGCTATCTATAACAGCTGTTGGCGGAAAGTGAACCATCAAGTAATGAGGAGCAACAGTCAAGGGGTTTCCACCTTCAAACCGTCATTTTTAGAATGAACAGTCGTAGTCTAGATCGGAAGAGTTTCTCTTCAGGGGACGCGGAACAAAGTCTTCGCGAAAGGCAAGGGATTCGTACAGTTTATTTCTTTCACACGGTAAAAGCCCAGGAAGTTTATCGTGCTTAATACTATTACGACTACTGCTACTACTAATAATAATAATGTCGAACTTCGATATCTCGAAGTGCTTGTGGAGGCTGAAAACACTTCGAGTTATCGAATATTAAGGTGTAGAAATACGTGCTACTTCGGCTCCACCAATAGGCTATCATTATATTTTCTCTACAAGTTGGTGTTTAAAACCAGCTTTATTATGTTTTTATAAGAAACATTCTCATTTTGGATACTTAAAAATTCGTATTGAAGAGAAGTCCGTGAATTTCCTTTCCCGTTTTCTTTGTAACATTTTTTTTCCTTTATTGGCTCGAGAAACCAAACACAAACAGCCAGTTACAAACACACTGGCAAACAAAATATAAACAGTAAATATACACTTGGAGTCTTCTATAATACTGTACTTGGATTTCGTAGTTTTAATAGTTCCGAGTTCTTACAACTTTGTAATACTGTACACTCTACAAGTGTCTCTAGCATATAGACTGCACCAAGCACGTCCTCGCTAACTGATGATTGTCCTTGAATAAAGTCAGCAGGCCATGAACTCCAAACTTACACTCCACCCCGTTCTGTTATCAGTTTGCTGAGTGTTTTGAAGTAGCCTAAAATAGCATTTTGAAGTGCTACGATATGCTGCTAGTCAAACAATACACTCTGACTAAAATGTAGAGATTGCTTATAATTATATAAGGAGACGGCTTATGTTCAGGTTCTTTCTAGAGCAGAGGTGCTCAGCTGGGCACCCATTGAGGCTAGCCCAGTGCGGCCGGGCTGACGTGACGTAAATGTGGGCAGCTTACGTAGCAAGCATACGTCATAGTGAAGCGAGAGAGCGGACACACTTTGCAAAGAAGGGAAGGTGCAATGACGTTCAATTGTGAGTGATTACGAAGCTCTCCTCCATTACTCAGCGAAGTGCTGACTGGGGTTCAGTATTTAAAATAAAGCGCTAAAATCGCAAAGAAAAAAAGACTGACCTTTCGAAGATATTACGGATTGATTTATACTGCGCTCGATGTAAACAGTCTGTCTTATATTCATTCATTCATTCATTCATTCATTCATTCATTCATTCAAAGGGAACTGACACGTTATAGATATACCAGGTGGCTCCCGAACGCCGTACTTTCTACTTATAAATGTCCCGCATGCACATGTGATGAATGGGATATCTACCAACTGATTTTCAACTGATTGCGTCCCACCGACACAGATAGGACTTTTGGCGACGATGAGAGAGGAAAGGGCTACGCGTGGAAAGAAGAGCCCGTGTCCTTAATTAAGCTACAAGCCCAGCATTTGCCTTGCGTGAAAATGGGAAACCACGGAAAACCATCACCAGGGCTGCCGACAGTGGAATTCGAAACCACTATCTTCCGGGTGCAAACTCACAGCTGCGCGTTCCTAACCCTACGGCCAGCTCCCCCGGTACAATTAAATAGAAGTACGGCATGATTATGCAATTAAAAATCATTTAGTATTTGAGAACATACTAAGAAACTAACAGACACTAAACGAGACTGCCAGACTGACGGATGCGCGCAGCAAGCGGGTGAATTATAACTCGGTGTCCACGACCTTGTAAAAAAAATATGTACCCCTACTACCCTTCCGCACAGCACACGCAAAGTCTCCACTCCTTGCCGTAGCGCTATACAAATCGGTTAGCTGCGACGAACGGTATTTTGTGCGTATTTCCCCCAATAATTATGTTGATAATTAAAGAAAATAAAGGTAAGAATTAGCAGAAAAACAGCAAGGTTTGTACAAATAGTTTTTTATTCAAATAATTCCTAGTTCAAGCTGGCTAAAGTGGAATAAAAATGTAATGTTTACTCCAAAAAGTGTGTGTGTGGGGGGGGAGGGGGAGATGCGACTGTCCCTCCTCGCCTCACTCCCTAATCACCGCTACTGTTTGTAAACACACCAAAGATGCAGAAAAGGAAATTCAATAACTTATTAATTTATACACGTGTAGACATTCCACTCGATAATAGTGTTGCTTGTATGAAACAAAAACTAATACTATTCGGCGAAATACGTGTGTAGAAGGCATACGTATGTTTGAAGCTGCGGCTGCATTCCGACCAGGTTGTCCAGATTAAAATAATGTCTCTGTATTCGTCGCTGCTGAACACACTAGCCATTGCCAACATGCTGACAGCAAAAATATAGTGCGGCTGTACCATACACCCGCCTAGAACTACACGGTGGAAAACGAGGTATACAATTGCATGGGGTGCATTAGACCTGTAGCGCTGAGTAACATGTTGCGAGTGACAGGCTGGTTCTTATCTCTTCACATTCTGATGTAACCTGCTCGCTGGCAGTAGTGCCCCTGTGAAAATCAGTTGGTAGATATCCCATTCATCATTTGTACATGCGGGACATTTATAAGTAGTAAGTACGGCGTTCGGGAGCCACCTGGTATATATATTTGTTACAATCTACACAGGTACAGGGTTTAAGCGTACAGGCTATGATTTAGAATTCCTTGGATGGACATGACAGTATTTCCATTTAAAAATGGTAAAATTCCTGTTATTCATTAAGCAAAAAGTAATATAATTATTAAATTCAACAAATTTACTGCTTGATTTTTCACAGTGTTGTAGTGTTGTGTGACTTTCTCTGTTCACTGAATTTCTGGAAATGGTATTTAAAATTCAACTGGCGTCCAGTGATAATAAATAGCCTCTAAATAGCGAGAGAGAGTTTCATCACGAGTGAGGACATAGATATTTACTGACCAAGATTAAAGTAAAACAGTGTAAATATATCTACCAGATAGATGTACAGAATGCCTTCAAATAAAATACAACCTAAGTGATGTTATTCCCGGTAAGCATGATTGGATTGTTGACGAGTTCGTTAGATAATTTAAACCCAAACAACCACGAGTCACAGTTTATCCCCTTAACTCCGTATTATATTATACATTTTTCTAAGGCACCTTTTAAAATTTAATAGTGAAAATTGCAATTCATTACGTACATTATAAAATATTTGAGGTTGTAGGCCTAACTGTTCATTGTATCTGGTCAAAATACATAAACTGCAATGAACGTAAATAACTTTTTTCTTACAACGTATATTGAAAATGACGTGGTTTTCTGCCCTCTGTCTTTCAATTATTTTTCTACCTCCACTTCACACTCGTGTATCGCCGCAGTGGTCGAGAGTGACTGGGAGAAGTTCGCGCAACCTTCACGGCCTGTGACGTAGCCACAACGAGTCACAGCGTACGCTGCGCTCATCGCCCATAAGCGTAATGTTACGCATGATTTCGAGTTACAGAAACACATTTTACATCTGCGCTTGAAATATACTTCGTGGTAATGAAACATTCGTGTGATAGAACCTCGAGTTAGAGAAAATATGTAACACGTAAAACACAAGATTCCGTCGGGAAACGAAAATCCCTTCGAAATATCGAAAATTTGAGTTATAGACGTTCGAATTATATAAGTTTGACTGCAATGTGCTATCTGAGTAGCCATTGAAACAATACAAGTTTCAAAGACCATCGTCTGCGTATATGGCAGCGACCAGGAGAAAGTTCCGATTCTTCCAATGTTTTGGAGAGGCACAGGGGAGTTACTCCTGACGTCGTGTTGTGGGGAGCAATCGAGCATGACTTCAGGTCACGGCTGGCAGTGATTTAGGGAACTCTGACAGCACATAGTACGTCACGGTCACCGTTGGTCCTCATGTGTTACCTTTCATGCCATTTTCCAACAGGAGAATGCTCATCCGCACACGACACGTGTCTCTATGGACTGTCTGCATGATGCTGAACAAGATCCCAGCTCGGACGTCAACTCAGTCCCAGTGCCAAATCAAGGGCCAGTTATACCAGTTACAACAGTTGTGGACCAGCTTGCTTCAGAAGAGGATACAACGTCTATATGACACACCTCCCAACCGAATCAGGCCAGAAGGGTGCAACGTCATACTGATAATTGGGCTCGTGCTGCCAAATTCTTTGTAAATTTGACTCGATTTTGTTATCACTGAATTCCAAATTGACAAGAAAACAAGAGAATTGATCAAGCGAACATTGACCGATAAAACATCGAAAGTAAAATTTTAGGAGAAATTTACGAACCATTTGAAATCAAAACAGGAGTCAGACAAGGAAATGGATTATCTCTATTACTACTTAATTTAGTTCTGGAGAAAGTGATTAGGATATGGCGAAATGAAACTAAAGGTATAAATATTGGTAGAAGTATCCAAAACAAAATTCACCTTAACTGCCTAGTATTTGCTGATGACATTGCTATCCTATTGAACAACAGACAGGAGGAAGCATTCAAGTCTGTAGAAAAACTCCATGAAATAGCAGCCAAACCAGGACTCCAAATTTCTTATGAAAAGACAAAGTATATGGAAGGGACTAAGTCAGGTTTCAACAAAGAACCATGAATCACCAAATAAGGAAATATAGCTCAAGTAGACAAATTTAAGTATCTAGGTGAAATTATTGAACCAGCAGGGTTAAATAAGCAAGCTAACAAAGAAAGAGTTGCAACACTTCAAAGAGCATAAAAATTTATCTGGAACAGATACAATAAACCTTCAACCTTCTGAATAGTTACAAATCTAAACCCACATGGTTCAATGAAATTGAGAAAGACAGAAAAATGACGGAATTAAAACAGATACAATAAAAAACAAAACACTTTTTAGAGAAGCAGTTCAAAAGGCAGCGTTTCAGGAGCGGAAGAAACCAACAACTAGAAGAAAGTGGACTTCAGAAGAGAAGGAACGACACTCTCGAAGGATGAAGAAAATTTGGAAGCAAAGGAAATCGAACACAATGAAAAGTAACCAAAGTTAATTCATCGTACCCTCCAGATGGGTTATTCGAAAGAAGAAAAAGGAAAGAACTATATAAAATGAAGGCAAAATTACGACGTTATAACACAGTAGTTAAAACAGAAGCACTTTATTCATCTGAAACTATTATAATTGGCGGAAAATCTCGAATAAAGATGATCGAAAAACGGGACAGAAAAATTCTCAGGATAATCTTAGGACCAATATACGAAAATGGAATTTGGATGAAAAAGATATCACATGAAATCTATCAAGTTACAGAAAAAATCACAGATACCATCAGGAAACGACGATTACTTATATAGAACAGATAATGACAGGCTCACAAAGAAAATGTTTAGGTGAGCCTTATCAATGAAAAACCACAATAATTGGCTAAAAGAAATCAGTGAAGACCTAACTGGCATTAATTAAGAAACCATTCAAGATAGAATAACATTCAGAACCTTAATAATTCACAAACATAAATTTTCTGTAAAGCCCACCTGACTAAATTCAGGATGGACTGAACAACGTAAAAAGGAACACAGTCCACTCAGCCTCGGGAGGTCAACTGAGATTAATAACCGAGATATTGATAGTAACTCCATATTTTTAAATAGAACGGCACAAATTCATACAGCTGGTCTAAAAGTTCAACTGCGTACAAGTTCATATATGTAAGTATTTTCAAAATCGGACAGTTAGTTTTTGAGATATCAGTAAGAACAGAATGCGCTGTTTTGCATGCCGTATCAGGCAGCGTGAAGCTGGACAAGGACATATTGACGCGCAAGCAGGTTTTTGGGCGTGATTCCGACCACAGAATGGATACCAGGAATGTAAACATATCGTACACATGTGATGGGTTTGCAAAGTGTGTATGACAGGAGAACTCATGACAGGACAGGGAGATGTGATGTTTTTAAAAGGAATAGAATAATTACTTTGACTTCAAATTGAGAAATAAACATAACACAGGACACCAGAAGAGCTCCTTCTAGAAAATAAAATGAATAATATCCGAATAATCTCCCTTTCCCGTTGTGTGTTCGCCAGTCATACATGCATACGTTAGTTACACACGCAAGGTATGTTACGGTACATCACATTATGTGTATGATAGTTTACAGTACATGCTTGGTATCCGTTCTGTGGTTGGAATCAATGCCAGGAAGCAGCTTGCGTGTCAATACGTCCTTAGCCCACCGTATGCTGCCTGATGCGACACGCAAAAGCCCAAATGCGTTATTATTGATATCTCAAAAAGTAACTGTCCGATCTTGGAAAAAAAAAAAACAACTTAGATATTTGAATTTGTACGCAGTTTAACTTTTAGGCCAGCTGTATGCATTGCTGCCGTTCCATTTAAGAATATGGAGTTAGTATCAATATCTCGGTTGTTAATCACCCCATGAGAATAAGTAGCACGTTATCTTACAAGACCCTGGGTATCCTTTACGAATATGAAAACAGGATGCCGATGCCTTTAATGATTTGGAAGTTATGTCCGTGTAACATCTTAGGTGAATAACCCTGTATAAAATTAAATAAATAAATAAATAAATAAATAAATAAATAAATAAATAAATAAATAAATAAATAAATAAATAAATAAATAAATAAATAAATAAATAAATAAATGCATACATAATTTTTTGCAGAATCTGATTTATTGTGAATAAAATGCCCCTTTGATTTTGGTAACGAGTCACAAGAGAGGGGGTGGAGGTTGATAATTAATTCTAGAAGCGCTTTTTGGTGGACATAACCTGTCGTCTGCACGTTCTCTATTCAGATATGATAAACGTATTGGCACCCTGACAGCACGATCCCTTCAAGTCAATGAAAGAATATGTCATGATTATTTATAACTGATAGCCTAACAAAACCACCTCTGTCGACATGGGAATCGAAGCGTTAGCCCGGAATGTTAAATTAGCGGATTAACATTCGTTGTGTTAGGTAAAACATTAAGCTGGTTATAATTTCAGGAGAACATATTTAAAGATTCAGTTGGTAATTTTAATTATTAAACCAACTTCTTCTGTGGATTACTGGTAAAGTGACGGCTTCGGAATAGCAAGATCACGGGTTCAAACCCCTCAGATTCAATCGTATTTTTGAAGGGTGGAATAAAGTTCTTTTCACACTCCCTATAGTACTATGTCGGCATATAAAAGTTCTCTGAAGACACATTTGGTATTTACCAGAAAATAATTAATTAAAACTCAGCCATAGGTCGCCTAACAGAGATGCAGTTTACTCTGCCGTATGGTAGAGTAAAATGGAACATCGAAATTGACCCGCAGGCAACCTGAATGGCGTAAAATTGCAATGCAAACACACACACAGACAGAGAGAGAGAGAGAGAGAGAGAGAGAGAGAGAGAGAGAGAGTAGCTGGGACGATGATGACGACGATTATTATTATTATTATTATTATTATTATTATTATTATTATTATTATTATTATTATTATTATTATTATTATTATTATCTGTAACCGAAGATGGGAAAAATGACACAAGGAAGAACTGAGCCAGCGGTTTGGAAAAACTGATATTGGGAAGATGAAAAAGAGACTGCAGTGGCTAGGTTCTCCCCACCGGGCGAGTTGGCCGTGCGCGTAGAGGCGCGCGGCTGTGAGCTTGCATCCGGGAGATAGTAGGTTCGAATCCCACTATCGGCAGCCCTGAAAATGGTTTTCCGTGGTTTCCCATTTTCACACCAGGCAAATGCTGGGGCTGTACCTTAATTAAGGCCACGACCGCTTCCTTCCAATTCCTAGGCCTTTCCTAACCCATCGTCGCCATAAGACCTATCTGTGTCGGTGCGACGTAAAGCCCCTAGCAAAAAAAAAAAAAGTCTCCCCAACCGCGTATTTACTCATCAGCGGACTGGAAAACGTCCAACAGGTCGCCCAAGGACGTGGTGGAAAGATAGAATATTTGTTGACAATGGAACAAGTCGAACCAACAGCCAGTATTGAGCATGAGCGAGGCAGAAGTAAATAGACCAACGTCTGTGATAAATACTAGTTACATGAACTACCAAGGATATCTTGTCATGACTGAACTTGAATTTTGGTAGTTTTTGTACGTCGTGAACCTATTTTGTTTGTAGGGCTATGTATGTATGTATTTTCGGTCCTCAGTCCGAAGGCTTGTTGGATCCTCAACAGCTCCACCTAGCTGCCATAGGTGGCCCAGGCATCACTGAAGAGGCGTACTAGAGAAATGCTTTAGGCTCCGTCGCACCGACACAGATAGGTTTTATAGCGACGATGGGGCAGGGAAGGGCTAGGAGTTGGAAGGAAGTGGTCGTGGTCTTAATTAAGGTACAGACCCAGCATTTTCCTAGTGTGAAAATGGGAAACCACGGAAAACCATCTTCAGGGCTGCTGACAATCGGGTTCGAGCCCACTATCTCCCGAATATTGGATACTGGGCGTTCCTATGGCCGTGCGGTTAGGAGCGCGCAGCTGTTAGCTCGCATCCGGGAGATAGTGGGTTCGAACCCCACTGTCGGCAGCCCTGAAGATGGTTTTCCGTGGTTTCCCATTTTTACACCAGGCAAATTCTGGAGCTGTACCTTAATTAAGGCCACGGCTGCTTCCTTTCCATTCCTAGGCCTTTCCTGTCCCATCGTCGCCATAAAACCTATCTGTGTAGGTGCGACGTAAAGCAAATAGCAAAAAAAAAATAGTTATTTGCCCCATTATTGATGATCTGGTTTAGAGAGACTTTACGTTCCGGTAAGTTATCACTTAATGTGAAGATTGGTATTGTTTCCGAAGAACAAAAATAGGAAGTGTAAACGAGAAGGTTGAATCGTAGGCGTGCTTTGAAGAAGAATATTCATTAGCATAGCACTTGTATGCTAAGAATGCTGAAAACGCCGTCTTTCTTCTTTACAGTAGGTCAAGTATATTGTCTAAGAACCTCAGCAGAACAAATAATCTGAGTATCCACATTGCATTCCGAGTGAGGTAACAGACTACTTGTCCTCAAAAGCTACCAGTAAGTAGAAATGCGAGCGCACTTGCGAGATTCAATAGACGGACTAAACGTAGTCAAATACAGTAAAAATCTAGATAAACCAAATGTCAAGAGAAAAGTGCTTCGACTTCCAGAGGTTTCAAATTATTAAGGCTCCAATTTAACGAGATTAGGTGACAGTCGGGAGGTAAACAGATCTTTCTGCCTAATGTTCGGATTCTTTGACATTTTCAGGCTACGTCTTCTAAATGATGAGATATGTATTCCTAGAATCAACTGGTATAGCATTTTAAACAATCCACGAAACAAAGAGCCGACTTTATTGATCTACTGTCGGTACTTGGTTAGCAATATCTTCAAGATTTAGTCCAATTCTTTTCAGATCCTTCCTGACCTTCCTGAATCACTTATCACATGTGTTAGAAATTAGATTATAAAGGTTAAAGTTCTGTTTACAAAGATATTCGATTGATCTACTGATTTTTCTTCATCGAAGCCTTTTTCTGGAGTGGATTCTAGGATGTCTAGAAGTGCTTAGCTAATGCATGTGTATTTTCTATTTTGAATTTTGCAACGCTTCGACTTCTGTTTCCTAGTATGGATTGTTCGCTTTTAAATTCTTTAACTAGATCCTCACCGATTAAGGCCAGGAATCCTTAAAACTGCCATATTTCTCCTTCCGACTTTAGAGAAACGCTGGAACTGTGATGCTACGCGGAGTTGATGACTTGTTACACAGCCTCTACATTATGTGTATCACTTTGCTAGATCTATATGGCAAGTTTTGCAAGAGCTGAAGTAATCACAGATATAATACCTTAGACCTGCTTATTTGCTTGAGGCAATCCAATAGTAACTAGCATGTTTTTAATGCTTCTGTTTTTGCAGCAGTATTTGAGATCGTGAGAGGTGAAAGCTGATCCTTGGTCGGATATGGTCTATAACGTGTGATCGAATATGATAGCCATCAAGTGGCGGTTAACCCTGTTCTGATGCACACACGTTACCACAATGGCGACAAACAAATACTGTGGATCCAGTTGGTAACAGGTCATTCCTGTTTAGGTTTTCTCTATACCGTATTTTCTTCTTGTACGCTGTTCTGCTGCAACACGATGTCTGTGCTTTAAATAGTTCTCCTCCTTGATGGGTGGCACTTCTTCAGGTTGGACAGACCACTGCGCATGTTCCCAGTTGCTTCAAGGTGGCTTTGATGCAGTGATGTGGAGACGTCGGGAAACTGGCAGCGGGCACATTGCACTGGCACAGTCCGCTGTGCTCTCGTGTTCTGTATGACTGTAGGTTGAATTCGTGGATAACCTCAGTTAACATAATGGAGGTTACTGCGGAAAGTTCAAAGCAGAGACTCCCGACTTCGTTGTCGTTTCGACATGAATGGGAAGTATTGTATTTATTTATATACGCTTAAGGTTAGCAAAATATTTAATTTGTCATAAAACCTTGAACAAACTAAAGAAATTCAATCTACAAGTTGCTTTACGTCGCACCGACTCAGATAGGTCTTATGGCGACGATGGGACAGGAAAGGGCTAGGAATGGGAAGGAAGCGGCCGTGGCCTTAATTAAGGTAAAATTCGATCTAAAACGATATTATATCGTTTATCATAGTAAGGATTACGATCAATATAAAGATGAAGATCGTCTAGCACTAATAAAGCGACTAAAGGAGGAAATGATCAAACAAGACGTAGGTATTACATTCACATTTTTCAGAGTTTACAATTAATTTATGCCTAATCATATTAGCCTATTAAATTTGGTTCAAAACTGAATACTGCGACGATTTCATTCTGTTACGTATCATTATCACATTGCTTGATGGTTCGTAAATATGATTATTAAAAGAACTAAAACCTGAAATTTCCATATATAAGAATTACTTGAAGTAAGGGTAAGTTAAGTTTACTTTACTCTGTTTACTTTCAGGACAATGAAATGGTAAATATAAGCAATGAGCTAGCCGTTCACCTCTCCTACAGAATTTCTCTTCATTTGGCATAACGATTACGAAGTTCATCAGATGGAGATATGATGAAAGCTGTTTAAGAATGGGGTGGAATAATTTAGTCCAAATCTGATAAAACAATATGAATAAGTAAACTTATCAAGATGGACTGTGAGTCGACGAATTCAAGATCTTAGCGCGGAAGTACGGGTTGTTATTGCCAGCCCGCTGGTCACTGCTAGCGCACTGGCAAGCGGCTGCTCGTGTGCTGCTCGCGGGCTGTTCTAGCGAGCCAAGCCTGCACATGCCTGCTTTAATACATTTTTTAAAGGTATCTTCCTCTGACCTCCAGCGCGGTGGCTACCCTCGCTTAGTTCTGAGTAGAGTACTTTGGGGTGCGATCATTTGACATGTGGAGCATAAAGCCTTTCCAGCCCATCGGAGCTGATGTCGGGGGTAGGATCGCCCCTAAAAGCCCACATTACCAGCCCTCTCTGGAACGCTGATATGTTTGCGTTTATCCTGCCAGATAATTCTCAAGATGTTTCTGAGGCATCTAAGGGGTACAACATACGTGTTTCTGAGATATCGTATATGGCGTCGAACAATATATATATATGAAATAAGAATCTTGTCTGTACATTGCTCAGAATTCAAAAAGAACGGCATTTCTGTATCAGTCGTGTACACAGTAACAAGGAAATATATTTTCTTATTTTCCGTAATTTCTGCCTGTCTGTCTACTGTCTGTACGCGCAACACGAGAAAGCGGCTCTAATATAATTTCGTGTGGCTATTTCTAGCCGAGTGCAGCCCTTGCAAGGCAGACCCTCCGATGAGGGTGGGCGGCATCTGCCATGTGTAGGTAACTGCGTGTTATTGTTGTGGAAGATAGTGTTGTGTGTGGTGTGTGAGTTGCAGGGATGTTGGGGACAGCACAGACACCCAGCCCCCGGGCCATTGGAATTAACCAATGAAGGTTAAAATCCCCGACCCAGCCGGGAATCGAACCCGGAACCCTCTGAACCGAAGGCCAGTACGCTGACCATTCAGCCAACGAGTCGGACGAGAAAGCGGCTGAAGAGAATTTAATGAAAATCGGTATGTAGAGTCGGGGAATAAGTCACTATGATCTAGACCATAAATCATTTTATTAACGCTGAGTGAAATGGTAGTTTAGGGGAAGGCCTAAAATTTAATTCTCAAATATTTACGTTAATAGTGGTCCTATCGATAAATATTACGTAACGAAAGATATATACAATTAAATTTCCGATCATTTGTGTCTTATACATTTTTACCATACCGGCGTCCGGCTCCATGTCTAAATGGTTAGCGTGCTGGCTTTTGGACACCTGGGTCCCGGATTCGATTCCCAGCAGGGTCGGGAATTTTAACCATAATTGGTTAATTCCGCTGGCACTGGGACTGGGTGTATGTGTCGTCTTCATCATCATTTCATCCTCATCACGACGCGCGGGCCGACCACGGGCGTCAAATCAAAAGACCTGTATTTGGCGAGCCGAACTTTCCTTGGGCACTCCCGACACTAAAAGCCATACGCCATTTCATACCATACCGGCTATAAAAGAGATATTCATGATTTTTTTCTTACTAAGGCCATATCAACGCTAAGATAATTGGTAAACAGAATTTAATGAAAATCGGATGAAACCCTGGTTGGAATGGTAGTTTAGGGGAAGGCACCTAAAATGTAATTTTTAAATACCTATGTTATTGGGCCTATTGAAAAGTAGAACACAACACAAGTTAGAGAGAATACAATTTCCGATCATTTATGTTTTATTCAGTTTTTACAGTGCCGACTATAATAAAAAGTGGTATTTTACAGCCGGAAGAAAACTAAATCTGAAGGCCTACAATATCGAAAGCTCATAAAATTATTCAACAATAACATTATATTGACCATTGTTTGTTGTGATGTTCTTTGTCTCTTCTGCTCCCACTCATCTCCGATAGATGGGGTTACTGCTGCGTACCGAGTATAACAGCCTGCCTGGATATTGGCGGGAAGTAGCTGGGGGAGTTGAAAACTTTCTTCTTTAGCATGCCATTTCTCTGGTCCATACACTTTCCGATATTACTGGTGCATAACATACTGGGTCATCATAGTATTCCAGCTCTTCGATCCATACTCTGAACCGCTGATTGGAATGATCAGTGTGCACACTTAAGGGAATAATAGTATAGATTGGCAACGTAATATTTTTCGTATAAATTGAGGAAATATGTGCTTTTTCATTTAATCGCAACATTCCTACTGACGTCATTGTAATGACCTGTGTTGATTTCAGTTGGAAAAACCAGTCTTTTTGAGGTTGTAAAAAGGCAGGTGGAGAGTGAGTGTCTACCATTATAATGAACATTTTCCAACTTAATTGTGACTGATGGTAGACGTATGGTGATTTCCCCGTCATGTTTCTGGGGTAACGTTAAGAGCTATACAATTTAATATAATTTTACTCACAACGTGTACACTAACTAACCTATAATTCCGTAGAGAAGCACGGGTACATCAACTAGTCTGAACTACAATGGATTTATGTGTACTAGAAATTTGATAGAGGTACTGATAATCATGTCCACTGAAAACTTTCATTTATAGCCTCCAAAATGGTGCTCCGGCACACTTAAGACTATGGTGGATTTGCAGGAAGATGGAATGCAGCCATAATAATAATAATAATAATAATAATAATAATAATAATAATAATAATATGGACTCACCTACCGTGGACAAGCATTTTAATTTAAGGTCATCTTAAGCTGCCTTCGCCGCAGTTTCGTCGTTCCTTTTACTCTACCAGATGACAGAGTAAAGTGAATCTCTCTTGGGTCTATGGCTGAGTTTTATTTAATTTGTCGGGTGAACATTAAATGTGTCACCAAAGATATTTTACATGCCGACATCGTACTACGTGGAGTGCCCCCATGGACTTCTTTGTTTCCTTCAAAATTCCGACTACTTCTGCCGGATTTAAACCCATGAACTTGGGATTCCGGAGCCGACCCTCTACCACTGATCCACCGAGGAAGAATGCTCGTGATACATAGCAAGCAAGCAAGCAAGCAAGCAAGCATGAAAGGTTGTAGTTTCACCTAACAACTTAACTAGGGGTAAAATTGAATCGTGTCCTAATGTATAAACACCATTGCCAGGACAATTAACGAACTGTCAACAAAACAAAAGTCACGCACAAATGGGAAGACACCTTGTTCTATGTTTCTCTGCTGCTGAGTACGCTGCCCCAGTCTGGAGGAATTCTGCCTATGCTAGCCAAATAGGCGTGGCACTTTGGGCTGCAGAGTTACGGACTGCTTGCTACCTACGCCAGTAGATACGATCTTTTCTCTTCTGGGCAGAGCCTCCGTGGCTCACGCGGCAGCGCGCCGGCCTCTCACCACTGGGTTCCGTGTTCAAATCCCGGTCACTCCATGTGAGATGTGGGCTGGACAAATCGGAGGCGGGGCAGGTTTTTCTCCGGGTATTCCGGTTTTCCCTGTCATATTTAATTCCAGCAACACTCTCCAAAATCATTTCATTTCATCTGTCATTCATTAATCATTGCCGTAGAGGAGTGCGACAGTCTTCGGTAGCCGGCACAATTCTTATCCTCGCCGTTAGATGGGGCCTTCATTCATTCCATTCCTGACCCAGTCGAATGATCGTAAACAGGCTGTGGATTTTTTCTCTCCTGGGCATAGTGCCGCCATACATAAGAAGACAAGTAGCAGTAGAAATTGAAAAGAAGAGGATGATTCAAGGCACCCAACGTATGGTTTGTTCCCTTTTCAACCAAGATTGAAGTCAAGAAAAGCCTTTATCCCAACAATAGCACCCGTTCCATCTTCGCCGAATTGAACTACATGGAGTATTGTAACTCTTGACGGCCAATGGCTAGCAAAAGTAAAGCCAGCAGCGGGTTACCACTTGCCGTTTGAAACGTGGGAGACTCTCAACCGACTGAGAACTGGAGTAACACGATGCAAAGTAATCATGAAGAAATGCGGTTACACTGGTGACGAACAATGTGGTGAGAGGCAGAATTCAGCACTCCTGCTGATCTGTATCCACCCGAGTGAAGCATGCAATGCGGACTTATTCAGTGAAAATTACAGAACAATTATGACTGATAACCACTGGATAGGTGAATTGTAAATATGTAAAAAGATATTGTGTTTATATATTTCTCTATAATCTCTACAATCTTTTAGTGTTTATTAATTGTGTTTATATATTTCTCTATAATCTTTTAGTGTTTTCGAAACGGATAAGTAAATAAATATCGTGATCATAGCCATGGCTTGAGATTGTGATATCTTGGCCATGGCTATGTCCGTTACCTTTCAAATACTAGCCCTTTCCTATCCCATCATCGCCAAAATCCTGCATCAATTATTGTGACGGTGAACAAATAGCAAAAGAAAAATCATCTACGCAACGAAAAATTTGCAGTATTTGGAGTTCACTATTCAAAGGCATCCACTATATTCACCCAACCTAACTCCGTCTGGTTGATTCTTCTCGTACGCATGGCCAAATCAGACGAACTCAAATTGTCTGCGATCTTGCAAGTGGTATGGGAAATGAATGATTTGCAGCTATCTATCGCAAGCTTCCAGATCGCTGACAATGGTATGTGTGACTAACGGGGGAGTACTGAACTTGGAAGAGCCTAGAGCGTAATATTTCTCTCTGTGCAGGTAACCCTTGATCATCCCTAGTACGTTGCATGCATTTCCTCAATATTTTGAAAAAGTTTTATTACATAATTTTTGTATACTTCCCTTCTTATTTGTCCTTACGAGTATGACATGTTCCAAATTCCACGCATTGTAGACCCGAAAAATCCTCGAAAGACCATGGTGATGAGCCCAGATGGTATCCTCACCAAGGTCGAACTCTGGAGCAGGTCGAGGAATATGTGTATTTTGGACACAAGATCGTGTCTGATAAGAAAGATCACGGAACAGAAATCACAAGTAACAAGGAGAATGCGTCCAAGTTACAATGCATTCGAAAAGCTTGGTTTCATATTGAAAAGGTATCAATCAACCTCAAGAGGAAGTGTACAATGCCTGAATCCTCCAGGTCACTACTTGTGATCTGGAAACAGCCACGTCAACTGAACATAAGTATAGGACCATACTTGCATGATTTCAAGATGCATTACTGCGTGTTTTTCACACAGCTTGACGACCTGCGAGGTGGGTGACCGCACTTCGGTTTTGTCACGCTGGATTTCTGCGTCTTTTTCACGCAGCTGGACGACTGGGCGCGTGACAACACTTGCGTGCTTGTACGGCGATATTTTATTAGTGTGCTGCAAATTGTCAAGTAGCAAAGCATCACCATTTTTCTGCATATGGAAGAAATTACATTAAATAATAACTCCGTTGTTGCGTTATTTGCTGCGTTGGTTGTTCGTCGTCGTCAAAGAAAATATTGGATCCATCCCATAATAAGTGATAGGTCATCAAATGGACAATTCGTACTCCTACACAATAAACTGAAAGACAACCAAGATAATTTTTTTAGTATTACAGAACAATACTATCAGGAAAATAAACACATCTTCCCCAACACAGCGCCCGTTACTGATGAAATGTCGTATGGCTTTTAGTGCCGGGATATCCCAGGACGGGATCGGCTCGCCAGGTGCAGGTCTTTCTATATGACACCCGTAGGCGACCTGCGCGTCGTGATGAGGATGAAATGATGATGAAGACAACACATACACTCAGACCCCGTGCCATTGGAATTAACCAATTAAGGTTAAAATCCCCGACCTAGCCGGGAGTCGAACCCGGGACCCTCTGAACCGAAGGCCAGTACGCTGACCGTTCAGCCAACGAGTCGGACCCCGTTACAGATAATCATGTCTCTCTCTTCATGTGTCTGTTTTTGAACTATTGGTCCTTTGTGTCGGAAAGGCACGAGTACTTCTATACCTCCAAAATCATTAATCGACTGTCTCATTCCATTTTGCAAAGTGAAAGTACAAAACGATCACAGGTGGACCACACGCAATATTCAAACAAGAGCGCAATTTGGCGGAGTCTTCTTTTTTTAAATTCTAATTTTGGCTTTCGGCCTTAACAACCATTTAGCCATCTACAGTTTTGTATGTTTCTGATTATTTATTAATAATTATGAATTTACATTTTTTGTATGTTTCTAATTATTAATTATGAACCGACTTTGATGAATTAAACTTAAACATTTAAGACTAACACAAAGAAAAAACCGACCCGGCCGCGAATCGAACCGGGGATCCCAGTGACCAAAGGCCAGCACTCTAACCATTTAGCCACGGAGCCGGACCAGCGTCTTCTTTCCTCAGGTGTGGCCAGGCACTGATCGGAAAAACACGCAAACAGAATGGACGTCTGCTCATTCTCGAGCGGGCTACATTGAAGACGCGCCTTGTCTCGTGTCCCGCGGCGGGAAATCACGTTGTGTGTGGCCGGCCCCGTCCAAATTAGTGTAGTACATTTTTGACGCGAGATTTCACGCAATAACACAGCGTGAAATCACGCAAGGGTGGCCCTAGTCTAACGCCAACTGACTGCGAATTATACAGTGAGCCATAGAGAGAAGCATGCTTGGGATCTCACTTCAAAACTGAGTATCTAACACGAAAATCCGCAAAAAAAAAAAAAAAAAAAAAAAAAACCTGTGCCACTACCGTGAGCCAGCACATTGTCACATTCAAATGGAAATGGGTAGGACATGTCGGAAGTGAGAATGGAAACCTATAGATCAACAGAATTTTGAGGCACCAACCTAGGACATCACGACGCAGCTACTGTGGGCTGATGAAATTGGAAAAACTAGAGAGAAGATGGCAACAAATCCAACTGCATGCTGGGAATTGGAAGTGCTCTGCACTGACAATAGGACGAAGAAAAATAACCAGGAATTATAACCGAGACAAATAGGTGAGAAACTGAATGAACTGCAGCAGCCGGTAAAGAGTGTATTTATACATCACCAGGTAGTTATTTAACACTTTCTCTCATTCGCATAGTTCCGTGTATCCCCAAGAGATTACGCTGTGTAGAACTATGACCTTTGAAAGAACACCTCATAAAATATTTGCTTTCTAGGAGGCTCGACCGCGACCGTTGCTCTGTGGAAGGAGAGGAACAGGTCAATTACTCTCAATCTCCGGCAATAATTTCTGCGTTCTTTTTTACTTATGTAAAGATTTAAAGACCGCACGCCATTGTACGGCGTTGGTAAGAAAATTAATAGCATTCTCAGAGCTTTAAAACAGAAACCATGAGCAGAGGTTTCGTAAGAGAACTTTACGAAATGGATTACTGACACTGCTCTTACTTGTGGATAAGGACAACATGAATTGAGAGGTACTGGTACTCTGTACCAGTGTTTCTAAACCACCCTAGCATCAATTATACCAGACCGCGAGTTATTCTCTTGGAATTTGGCATTTCACTTTTCAAACCATTTTTCGCGAATAAATATTTAGTAGTGAAGTTAATTTTTTTTTGCAAGTTGTTTTACGTTGCACCGACACAGATAGGTCTTATGGCGACGATGGGACAGGAAAGGACTAGGAGTGGGAAGGAAGCGTCCGTGGCCTTAATTAAGGTACAGCCCCAGCATTTGCTTGGTGTGAAAATGGGAAACCACGGAAAACCATCTTCAGGGCTGCCGACAGTGGGGTTCGAACCCACTATCTCCCGAATACTGGATACTGGCCGCTCTTGAGCGATTGCAGCTATCGAGCTCGGTGAAGTTATTTTTAGGGGAATAATTTTTGTGATCGTATTGCAAAGCGCTGACCCAGGTTGTCTCTAAACTTGAAATCTATGTTGAAAATGTCAATGACCAAACCATTTATTTTTTATTGCTGGAGAAAGCGAGTACCGCTGTTTATGACCGGTCATAAAAAAATGCCTGCAAGCGGATTACAATAATCGACGACGAATTTTCTGTTCTCAGAAATGAACAGAACATCTGTGTTACAGATTGTATTTCTTTGTCAACATGTTGCACTGTTCCCATACTCTTTAAGATTCTTCTTCTCTTTGGCATTTTTCTCAATTTAATGGGGTTGCCACTTTGTTCGGAAGAATTCACCCAGTTTTACGGCCGGATGCCCTTCCTGAAACCAACCCTACGTGACGAGATGCGTTCGCATTACGTGCTTCTGTGATTGTTGGTGGTGTTGTACATAAATTAATATAGCCTATGTATTAAGACGAACACGAACACTCAGTTCCCGAGTTACAGGAATTAACCATACGGTACGAGGTTAAAATCCCCGACCCGGCCGGGAATAAAACCTGTGCTCCTCTGAACCAAAGCCCACTACCCTGACTCTTCCTTCAGGTTATCCCAGTTATTTCTGAGGTTGTGGGAGCCACCCAAGTTCATTTTGGCTTTGGTTGGGGGTTTATAGTCGGATGAGCTTCCTGACACCACGTGAGTTTTGAGATGAAAAAATCAACCTAGGATCGATCGGGATTCGAATCTGAGGCTTCTGGGCAGGAAGCCAGCAGTTAAGCCACTGAGGTAATCACGGCCTCAGTTTTCATACTCTTTAGATTACGCCATACTTAATTACTAATACTTAAGTTGATACTTAAGACTCTCATGGCTACAGAACAAAAATTCACAGCAATAAAAAATGGGCTATTAGGCCGTGTGTATTTACAGTTTTTCACCCATAGCATGCCATTGCTGTGGCTGGTTGATCGAACTCGGAAAAATTGTTTGGTAATAATAATGTTAGTCTGCTTCTGTGGTATAGTGGTTAGTGTACATAGCTGTCACTCCCGGAGGCCCGGGTTAGATTCCTGGCTCTGCCACGAAATTTGAAAAGTGGTACGGGGGTTGAAACGGGGTCAAGTCAGCCTCGGGAGGTCAACTGAGAAGAGGTGGATTCGATTCCCACCTCAGCCATATTGGAAGTGTTTTCCCGTGGTTTCCCACTTCTCCTCCAGGCAAATGCCGGGATGGTACCTAACATAAGGCCACGGCCGCTTCCTTCTCTCTTCCTTGTCTATCCCTTCCAATCTTCTAATCTCCCAGCAAGGCCCCTGTTCAGCATAACAGGTGAGGTACTGGTCCCCCTTCCCAGTTTTATCCACCGACCCAAAGTCTCACGCTCCAGGACACTTCCCTTGAGGCGGTAGACGTGGGATCCCTCACTGAGTCCGAGGGAAAAACCAATCCTGGAGGGTAAACAGATTAAGAAAGAGGAAGAATAATAATGTTATTTGCTTTACGTCCCACTGACTACTTTTACGGTTTTCGGAGACGCCGAGGTGCCGCAATTTAGTCCCACATGAGTTCTTTTACGTGCCAGTAAATCTCCCGACATGAGGCTGACGTATTTGAGCACCTTCAAATACCACCGAACTGAGCCAGGATCGAACCTGCCAAGTTGGGTTCAGAAGGCCAGCGCCTCAACCGTCTGAGCCACTCAGCCCTGCAAAATTGTTTGGTGCCCTCTGTGACAGAAAAATAAATGTCCGACCAAAGGAAAAGGCCTACAGAAACGCTGTGAGACCAGCAATGTTCAGGGAGCAGAGGTATGGACAATAGTGAAATCGCAACGTCAGAGGCTAGAAGTTACCGAAATGAAAATACTGCTCTGGATCTGTGTTCCTGAAGAGGATAGGCGGAATCAGAGGAGAAGTGTTAAAGATTCTTAAAAAACAAAACAAAAAGAATCTGAGAGAGATAATTGATCTGGTAAGACCAGCGATGGTCACCATGAGGGAAGAAGAGCCTTTCGCCTGGAAGTGAAATGTAGGAGAGGAATAGGAAGACCGAGAAGAAAATGGCTGAAGATCTAGGGAAGAAGCATTTTACAGAGAAGGATGTTTGGGACAGAAGCAAATTAAAATATTTTGCCAGAACATTAACACACGTGCTTGACGCCTGTTTAGCTCTCTATCCCGCATAATAGTATTTCTTCTCATCTTATGATTGAAGTTTTTAAAAGTTTCTCCATGTCGAATTCCACCTACTACACTTCACTCGAGGGATATCTTCAATTCAATGCTTGGAAGAAAAGTTAATTTTCAGTTATTCTCGTTAAGGTTAACAATTAAGGTTAACAATTAAGGTCAACAATGTGTAATGTTTTCCACACTGTACTTGCCGGGGTTGTAAATTACCGGTACCGTTAACTGTGATCTGTACCTGTACCCTTGTACAGACTAACATTTTGACCACAATGTTATTACCTACATTCCTTAGTTCTTAAAAATTCTGCTTGTCAATTTCATGTCATCCTTGGTGTATTGTAGTGTCTATGTTATTAAACCGAGTGGTGAACTCAATTCAGAAATAAATCATTGTATAGATGAAAGTATAGGAAATCATGTCGGTGGCACATCTGACGACAAAGAGGAACTACTTCCCATACGACAAGATGCCCTTGCAGCGATTTGAGCGATACGACAGTTTATCAGTGTTCTGATGAAATTCACAGTGTAAATTCACAGTTAAATTCTACAGAAAATGTTGTTATTCATCGTACGAGTTCGTGCACGAGACAGGTTACGACTATTGAATATTCCCCCGTAATAATTTAGGGCAGTCGGGCTATATCCTTAATAGTTCCAGTGTTGTAAAACAAATTCAGTACAGGGTCTTTCATATAAACTCAGACCGAACGCCCGGTGTTTGTACTCTGTGCTACGGCAGCTGCCTGAGCCGAACTTACGTCGCGCGAGGCTGCCCTGTTTTAAGCGTGTATACAGTCTTATATGAAATCTTACCTTATAAAAGATGCTGGAAGTGTAGTCCTTCCTGGCTTATACAGGCACTGTATCTGGTAACGATATTCTGGCTGACGTGTGTGAGTTCTGGCGTTGTAATGTTTTCTTTCAGTTCCACCACTGTGTGAGGATTTGCTCGATACACTTTTTTCTTTCAGTTTACCCCACAAGTAAAATTCACAGACTGTTAGATCTGGAGAGCGAGGGGGGAAATAGACCAGCACTGAACACTCTGTCTGCAAACACTTCCGAGATTGTAAGAAGGGAATACTCTGCTGTATGAGCAGCAACCACCCACGCTATTTTTCTTCTTCCGTTAACTGATGAAAGAACGGCATTAAAATGGCATCTAGGTACCTCTCTGCGTACACTGTCGTTTCGAAAGAATGGACCCAATTATTCGTCTTGCACTAACAGCATACCGAACACCAATGAAGGACTTCATAAACACCATTAGGATTTTCTGCACACCAATAGCGAGAGTAATGACTGTTCACACGTCCATTAAGATTAAACCAGAACTTTTACATTTAAAAATACGGTGTTGCAATGATAACTGTCTCACCATGTTAAGCTGAGATTCAGACTGGTGACTGATGCTTGCCAGGTGGAACACGTGCAGGCTGCTTGCAAGGTCAAGAATGCGCGCGCCTCCCATATTGCAGCTTACGGATCGGAGAGTAAAGAGTTAGTTTATATGAGAGACCCTGTCTTACCATAGAGAACATGTTGCATTTACGATGATGTATAATTCTAATTCTACTGCTACTTGTCCATCTCAGTAGTTTAACGTTTAGTCCTATTAGCTACCCTCCTCGGGGGCCTGGGTTCGATTTCTGGTAATGCTATAAATTTAAGATTGGTAGAAGGACTGGATTTTTTTTTACAATTTAATTTACGTAGCACCGACACATATAGATCTTATGGCGATTATAGGATAGGAAACGGGTAGGAGTGGGAGGGAAGCGACCGCCGCCTTACTTAAGGTACAGCATTTGCCTGCTGTGAAAATGGGAAACCATGGAAAACCATCTTCAGGGCTGCCCACATTGGGGTTCGAACCAACTATCTCCCGAATTTAAGCTGATAGTTAAGTGACCCAAACCGCGCGGCCACTTGCTCGGTGACTGGTTATGTTGTTAAATAGGCACAAGCCACTGACCTTCATTGGGGGTGTGCCTAAAAATAAGCTGCACCACCTCGTAGCGACGAACGAATTTACATGATATAATATGCTATCATTTTTAGGATACAGTTCCATAGTTCTGTGTTTGTGGGCCGACGAAACATCGAGAAAAGTGTAACAAATTCATTAAAAAGTGAACACAACTATGCCCTATTTTTTCCTCCGTTTAGAAATTTTAATTAAGGTTTCCACGGAAAGTATTTAGAGGAACAAATTATTCTAGAATTTATGACAGATGTTAGCTTTACTTACCATGACGTAGCCTCGGAGAGAGTGGAAGATTTAGTATTGCAGTGGATGCACTTAATGTTCGTGACCCTGTAAACAGAAGACAAGAAATGAGTCATTTATCATTATTAAGTGCATACAGTAGTCCACGGAGGGGCTGCCTGGCCGAGGCGGTAAAGGCGTGCTCGGCTCGCCCGGAAGGACGTGGGTTCGAATCCCCGTCAGGAAGTCGTAAAATTTAAGAAATGAGACTTCCACTTCCGGAGGTGCATATGGCCCTGAGGTTCACTCAGCCTACACCAAAAATGAGTACCAGGTTAATTCCTGGGGGCAAAGGCGGCCGGGCGTAGAGCTAACCACTCTACCCCATCAAGTGCCGAGGTTACGGATAGTGGAAGCCTTTACCTTCCACCGCTCCAAGGGCCTTCATGGCCTGTACGGAGATGACTTTGCTTTGCTTTGCTTTGCTTTGCTTTTAGTAGTCCACGGCCCTTCCGCAAGGTAAGCATCTCTCTTTTACTAACATTATGTAGCAATGTTATAGTAAAAAGATGGTTCAAAAAGACAATAAGGACAAGAGAATACTCGTAGAATTCAAAGAAAAATATGACAATCGCCCAGCTCCTTCTCTGATTACCAATCTTAAATTTACGGCATTATCGGGAATAGAACCTAAGAACGGCAACTAATAGCAATAACCGTTAACTAGAGTCTTCGGATCGGAAAGCCCCGAGTTCGATTCCCGGTTGAGTCAGGGATTTTAACCTCGTATGGTAAATTCTTCTTGCTCGGGGATTTTGTATTTGTATCTATACACATCTCTTCCTCTACACTCGACACGCCTCACTACCTAACACCGCAGAACACTCAACGGTGAATATATCTCTCCACATCGGGTTGGCGTCAGGAAGGGCATCCTGTCGTTAAACGGGGTCAATTTACACTTAGTCTAACCCCAGGCACTTGAGAAAAAAAGAAAAGATAACATTATTTCAGCAAGGACAAAAATGTTACCTGAAAGGGATATGTGAGGGATAATTTGAGCGTTTTGGGAGTATATATAACAATAAAGTCATATGACAATTGAGAAAAGGAAAACTGGTACAATTTTGCAATAAAAAGTGGAAGTGGCAAACAAATTAGAATGATATTTGTTTGGTTTAGCGTCGCACTAATACATTGAAAGTTTCTGGCGACGCAAGTATGGGAAAGGGCTAGGATTGGAAAGGTAGCGGCCGTGGTCTTAATTAAGGTACAGCCCCAACATTTTCTTAGGGTGAAAATGGGAAACCACGGAAAACCATCTTTATTACTGCCGACGGTAGGATTCAAAACCATCTTCTCTCGAATGCAAGCTCACAGCTACGCGACACTAACCGCGCAGCCATCTCACTCGGTATAAACAAGAACAATCAGAAACATATTTAAATTGGAAAATAGGTGACATTAAAATAGAAAATTAACTTTACGCTCTTGTTAAGTTATTAAACAGAGAATGGAAGAAATTAAACAGAACAACAAAACTATGTAATATTATCCTATGAATGTTAAAAAAGAGAAGATGATTGTTGCCATTAGTAAGGATGTGCATGTGGAAGTGTCCTAGACTCCGTAACTTAGTTAAAGTCTAGGTAATATCTCAAAGTATAAGTTTGCATATATATTATGTATAAGTAGCAAATAAACAGCTAACCTGGACACCGGCAATATTTCCTCACCAGTTTAAGATATCGAAATTATGTTTCCGCTAATATTGAAAGTGCCGATAGTCTATGTATAGGGCGAGTAATTTACTGTGTAGCTACTATTCGTACGTTTGTATGTACGGAGAAACTGAACCACATATGATTGTTTAAATGAAAACATGCATGTTCCCGTACGTTCCGTGAACATTACTATATAAGTCCGACCAACCACCCGGTGGAATCAGTCCACCTTTGGCTTCGGTGTGGTTGGAGGGCCCAGTCCAGTGTTTTTCATGTCTGCCCTTTTTCCCCGAACATCTGGGAACACTTTGTGAAGTACTGCCCACTCAGGAAGTACCATGAAGTACCTCATCGATGTCGCCAGATACCAATTTATGTCGGAGAGTTCGAAGCTTAACCAGAACATACCGACGTATTTTCTTGTAAAATATTTCTGTACAAACATGCTCCATGCATTTCCGTACCTTTATTCGTTTTATTTCCCTGTGCACTTAACAGCTTTCGTTCTACGATACGATAAATTAATGAACTGATTAATAACTAATATTGATATATATATGTGTAATTATATACACTTGAGGTGGGATGGTAGTATTTTAAAGGCCTATAATTTAAAGGCGATGGCTGCTGTAGTCCAGAAGAAAATATCTAATAAGAGAGAATTAGGTGAAGATATATATATATATATATAGGGAGAGAGAGAGAGAGAGAGAGAGACAGAGACACGAAGCCACATATGTATTATCAATCAACAGTGACAGCAGTTATTTAACACAGCCTACAATTTGCAAGGGATACTTGCATTTATTAGACTTTTGTAAGCGAGTAGATAAAGTATAATGTGTTTTTAACGAGCCTACTCATTTCAACAATGTACAGTACCATACCACGTAAGATATCATGACGTGGCATCTCTAAATTGTATTCGCAAGATCAAGAATTCTTGATAACCTGTTTGTTAAATGATATCTGCAGCGTACTGAGCTAACCTGGTTGGTTGCTATGTCCTTTCAAGTGGGTAACGACCAAGGAATAACTGACAGATGCGTAATGCCATCACATCACCAATGGTTATTCCCAGCTGTCGAATTCAATAATAATAATAATAATAATAATAATAATAATAATAATAATAATAATAATAATAATAATAATAATAATAATAATAATAATAATAATAATTGTACCGGGAGGTACACCTCAATGCTGCGCATTCAAAATTAGCGCCTAAATAAACCCCTCTATCGAACTAAAGTGGAAACTAATACAACCGGAACTTAGAACTTTAATCAGAAGATGTCACCACCGAAATATTATCTAATTTTGTTATTGTGCAGTTTCCTAAACTGAGTGAATTTCTCCTTGTTTTGTTTTTATATTCATCAAGAAGTTTGGATATTTTTCTACAGATGACACCACTAAAAAATTTATGATCATGCACCCTGGTGCAAAGTGAAAGAACTTATAATTTAAATAAGTTTTGTATTTCTAGGTTTCTGTAACTGATTGATGTTCATTTAGTTTTGGTTTGGCAATATTTCTTTTTTCTTTCCGCCAGTTTTGAATCTAGCCAATCACTAATCTCTGTAATTAATTTTCAACCTTTCACAGGCTTCTTGTTCGATTCTGAGTGTTACTTTTGAACTCAACCAATAAAATGGAGAGGGTGTGGCTAGTTTAGTCTTGAATCGTTTCGAACCTTCCCTGAGGGTTTATAAACTGCGGCTTTTCACGTTTCATGGCCAATTGATCGTCATCTTTCTGAGTGTGTGTGTTAAGCAGGAGGCGGATCTTAAGGTTTCATTATCTGGAGCGCAGTGTTCGCCTCCATTCCGTTTGTGTTTCGGGCCGTTTATTTAACCTGTTCCTTTTCTCAAAGGCCCTGTAGGTTGGGTACGAGATACCTCTGTGTGATAATATTTCAATTTGTAAATAGTGTCTTGAAAGGCCAGAGTTTGTCACTTTTCATGCAATGTTGCCTTGAGTAGGCTTGGAAACCTGAGAGCCTGTTAGATCTTTTTCAAGTTTTTTAACTGTAAAGTGTGCCTTTGGGAGGCTAGATATTGTGATTTAGGGAGCAAGTGCTCTTGAATTAGGGGATTTCTGCACCTCACTAAATAATACCTCTTCCTTTTGTAAAAGTGTAAAACTAGGGGCTTGAAGCCCAGGATTTGTAAAAATCACTAATCTTGAATTTTCCTAGTCTTGTTTCAAGATTGCTTTGTACCTGATATGTTTTTTATGTTCACCAAGTGAAAATTGTTAATTTATTGTTTTTTGGAAAAATATAACCGTCAGTTCAAGTTTTAAATTAATTTTGATATCGTAGATAGACCCATTCACCCCAGCACCTTCTTTAACCTCTTTCTGCTCCACGGGTACCCCGTAACTACAACAACAACAACAACAACAATAATAATAATAATAATAATAATAATAATAATAATAATAATAATAATAATAAGTAGAAGAAGAAGAAGAAGAAGAAGAGGAAGATGACGCTGCTTGCTTGTTTAGAGCCCGTCCTAACTTCTAACAGTGTTGTCAGGCGTCGAGATATCAGTATTTTATCCCAAAGTTCTTTAACGGGCTGGACACCAACGACTAATTTACTGCAGGCCTACCAGTAGCGTTGAAGAAGAAAGAAAAGAAGAAGAAGAACCAGTAATATATAGTAATAATAATAATATAACCAGAAAGAATAGGAGTACCAGTAAAAGTAAGGAGGAAGGAGAAGTGGAAAAAGCAGGAGGAAAGATCTAAGAAGCAAGAGTAGCAGAAAAGAAAAAAGAAAACAGAAGAAGAAATACAAAGACGAAGAAGCAGCAGCAAGAAGAGATTAGGATGAAGATGAGATGAAGAAGAGGCGAAGAAGAGGTGAAACCGAAGACGAAGGAGGAGAAGGAGAATAAGAAACAAGAGTGAGGAAATAAGAAAAGCACTTACAAAAGTACAAGGTAGAAAAGAAGTAAATGAAAAAAGATTAAGAACTAGTACTAACACTATCAAGGAAGACAAAGAAAAAGAATAAGAAAAGAACTTCCACTAACAGAAGAAGACAATGAAGCTATATCACTAACAGGAGAGAAAGAATAAAGATGAAGCACCAACACTAGCAGGATTGAAAGAGAACTATGAAACACTATCACTAACGGAAGGTAAAGAAGATAATGAAATGAAGTGGCGTATGGCTTTTAGTGCCGGGAGTGTCCGAGGACAAGTTTTGGGCTCGCCAGATGCAGGTCTTTTGATTTGACTCTCGTAGGCGAGCTGCGAGTCGTGACGATGCTGATGAAGAGGACACATACACCCAGTACCCGTGTCAGCGAAATTAACCAGTTATGGTTAAAATTCCTGACCCCACCGGGAATCGAACCCGGGACTCCTGTGGCCAAGGGCCAGCACGCTAACCATTTAGCCAAGGAGCCGGACAAGAAGATAATGAAGTACTATCACTGGCGGGAGAGAAAGAAGAAAATAGGTTACCAGCAGCAGCAGCAGCAGAAGAAGAAGAAGAAGAAGAAGAACGAGAACAAGAAGAAACATCTTTAGGAGGAAGGGAACCATTCTTGCTCCCTGTCCTCTGTGAACATTTATCCGTAACGACCGTGCCATTTCATATCAGAAATCTTCGATCATCCTGTGTACTGTGTGTATACTTCCTCACCAACATCTCCTCTGTGTTCTCGTAGAGATCCTCGCGCGGCATCCTCAGGAGGCTCTGGTACAATAACCTATGAGATTGTAGGATATTCCATGTGTGTACGCCAAAAATTGCTTTATTATATTATTAAAGTCCGCCTCTGTGTGATTTGCTGTCACACCCGGAAATCCGGGTTCGATTCTCGGCTCTGCTACGAAATTTGAAAACTGGTACGAGGGCTGGAACGAGCTCCACTCAGCCTCGGGAGGTCAACCGAATAGAGGGGGTTCGATTCCCACCTCAGCCATCCTCGAAGTAGTTTTCTGAGGTTTCCCACTTCTCCTCCGTGCAAATGCCGGGATGAGGTCTAACTTAAGGCCACGCCGCTCTCTTCACTCTTCCTTGCCTATCCCTTCCATTCTTCCCATCCCCCCCACAAGGCCCCCGCTCCGTATAGCAGGTGAAGTCGCCTGGGTGAGGTACTGGTCATCCTTCCCAGTTGTATCACCTCTACCCAAAGCCTCACGCTCCAGGACACTGCCCTTGAGGCGGTAGAGGTGGGATCCCTCGCTGAGTCCGAGGGGGAAACCAACTCTGGAGGGTAAATGGATTAAGAAAGAAAGAAAGAAAGAAAGAAAGAAAGAAAGAAAGGTGATGTTAAAAACAAATTATTTAACTGAGTTGGTAAAATAATGTATCATTATACTTTTATTTTATCAACATTTTGTTCACGAAGTTTCTTATTCGCTGATCCAGCCCTTAATCTGATGTCTCTGTTGTAGACCAAGATAGTATGTCATGATAAAAGTCCTGAGCAGCAATTACCACATGTTGAATTACGTTGCAAGGAAATATGAATGAAGGTTGAAATGAAATATGACACTGACTTATTAGGTTTCACGTTTCATCGCCTGCCACTACACCGCTGGAAATTATATAAGGAGGCGCATGCCTTTTTCTTTTTCAGCACCAAACGATGGGTCATGGAATGATATATTACAAACATCAATAAAGCAAAAGAGCCGAATTTTGACGGATTCAATTTACCGATCGAGATGGCCGTGCGGTTAGGGCCGCGCAGATATGAGATTGCACACGGAAGATAGTCGGTTCGATCCCAATTGTTGGCAGCCCTAAAATAGTTTTCTGTGGTTTCCTGTTTTCACGCCAGGCGAATGCTGGAGCTACACCGTAATTAAGGCCACGTCCACTTCCTTCTGCTTGGCGGGTCAGAGCAGAAACTGTTAGTGATGACCTTGCGTAGGCACACAAAAATACATCTATAGTTATATTTCCAATACAATATGTTATACACAGGGTAAATGAGATTTTGACAACACGAATATAATTTCACGCTACACGAACCTGTTTTACAAACGCGTTCAATAAAAGAATATGTCAATACCGGCAATTATCCGCGGTTTAGCTCGCGTAGATTTCGTAATTTGATCAAAGTAATCGTTCGTCGGCATTGTAGGCCTACTAAGATATTATATGAAAATTCCTAAAGTATAGAAACTCACCCAAAAACTGAGTTTCATTTACCCCAGAAATTCTTTGTAAACCATGTTTGTGGTATTACCTTTTAGACTAAGACGACCATGCGACATAGAACTGTACATGTGAAAAACATTCTTCTCTCAAGTCGAAAAAATAAATACATGTTTCTTTATTTTTAAAGGAGATTCCAAATACCTATTCCCACGTATGTAACTTCTTCAGCTTTGAGATATACATAAGTATCCCCACAAAAATAATTCAACCCCTTCATCAGTCCTTCCCCCACCCCCATCTAAATGTATTTTCCAAAAACAAAAATTACATATTTCTCTATTTTTGAAGGAGATTCCAAACACCAATTTTCACGTCTGTAATATCTTCAGTTTTTGCCCCCCAAATGCGTGTTTCTTTATTTTTAAAGTAGATTTCAAATGCTAATTTTAACGTCTGTAACATCTTTCGTTTTTGAGATATAAGTATACTCATACAAAGGATTAAACTAATTTTTCAATTAATTCACCCCCTTAAGCGGATTTTCCAAAGACAAAAGATTACGTGTTTCTTTACTTTGAAAGAAAATTCCAAATACAAATTTTCATGTCTGTAATATCTTCAGTTTTTGAGATATAGGTATCCTCATGGAAAGAATTCAACTCATTTTTCACTCCCCGCCCGCCCGTTAAGTTGGTTCCCCCCCACCCAAAAATGCGTGTTTCTTTATTTTTAAAGGGGATTCCAAATACCAATTTCCACGTCGGTAACTTTCATTTGAGATATAAGTTTCTCCAGAAAAAGAATTCAATTTTTTTTAACTTCCTCTCACACTCCCCACTCAAGTAATTTTTCGAAAACAAACAGTACCCGTTTCTTTAAAAGAGCTTCCAGATACAAATGATCACGACTGTAACATCTTCAGTTTTTGAGATATATGTATCCTCGTAAAAGGGATTCATCTCCGTTTTCATCCTCCCTCCCCCCCCCCCCCCCAAGTTGATTCTCCCACCAAATGCGTGTTTCTTTATTTTTAAAGGAGATTCGAAATGCCAGTTTTCACGTTTGTAACATCTTTAGATTTTTGGTATAATAATACAAATAATTCAACTAATTTTTCAATTACACTGACTGACTGACAGAGCAAATGCAACACCAAGAAGGAGTGGTCAGAACTTTATGCCAATTGCAGGGTAGACTGACGTCACTGAGGTATGCTCATGATGTGAAATGCGCCGCTGTGCTGCGCACGTAGCGAACGATAAATGGGACACGGCGTTGGCGAATGGCCCACTTCGTACCGTGATTTCTCAGCCGACAGTCATTGTAGAACGTGTTGTCGTGTGCCATAGGACACGTGTTTAGCTAAGAATGCCAGGCCGCCGTCAACGGAGGCATTTCCAGCAGACAGACGACTTTACGAGTGGTATGGTGATCGGGCTGAGAAGGGCAGGTTGGTCGCTTCGTCAAATCGCAGCCGATACCCATAGGGATGTGTCCACGGTGCAGCGCCTGTGGCGAAGATGGTTGGCGCAGGGACATGTGGCACGTGCGAGGGGTCCAGGCGCAGCCCGAGTGACGTCAGCACGCGAGGATCGGCGCATCCGCCGCCAAGCGGTGGCAGCCCCGCACGCCACGTCAACCGCCATTCTTCAGCATGTGCAAGACACCCTGGCTGTTCCAATATCGACCAGAACAATTTCCCGTCGATTGGTTGAAGGAGGCCTGCACTCCCGGCGTCCGCTCAGAAGACTACCATTGACTCCACAGCATAGACGTGCACGCCTGGCATGGTGCCGGGCTAGAGCGACTTGGATGAGGGAATGGCGGAACGTCGTGTTCTCCGATGAGTCACGCTTCTGTTCTGTCAGTGATAGTCACCGCAGACGAGTGTGGCGTCGGCGTGGAGAAAGGTCAAATCCGGCAGTAACTGTGGAGCGCCCTACCGCTAGACAACGCGGCATCATGGTTTGGGGCGCTATTGCGTATGATTCCACGTCACCTCTAGTGCGTATTCAAGGCACGTTAAATGCCCACCGCTACGTGCAGCATGTGCTGCGGCCGGTGGCACTCCCGTACCTTCAGGGGCTGCCCAATGCTCTGTTTCAGCAGGATAATGCCTGCCCACAGACTGCTCGCATCTCCCAACAGGCTCTACGAGGTGTACAGATGCTTCCGTGGCCAGCGTACTCTCCGGATCTCTCACCAATCGAACACGTGTGGGATCTCATTGGACGCCGTTTGCAAACTCTGCCCCAGCCTCGTACGGACGACCAACTGTGGCAAATGGTTGACAGAGAATGGAGAACCATCCCTCAGGACACCATCCGCACTCTTATTGACTCTGTACCTCGACGTGTTTCTGCGTGCATCGCCGCTCGCGGTGGTCCTACATCCTACTGAGTCGATGCCGTGCGCATTGTGTAACCTGCATATCGGTTTGAAATAAACATCAATTATTCTTTCGTGCCGACTCTGTTTTTTCCCCAACTTTCATCCCTTTCGAACCACTCCTCCTTGGTGTTGCATTTGCTCTGTCAGTCAGTGTATTTCATCCCCCCCCCGTTAAGGGTTTTTCCGAAAACCAAAGAATACGTGTTTCCTTATTTTTAAAGAAGATTCCAAATACCAATTTTCACGTCTGCAACATGTTTTTGAGATATACTGTCGATACACTGATTTTAAAAATTCATCCCCTTTTTCAGTTTCCCTTAAGTGGATTTTCCGAAAAAAAATTATGTTTCTTTATATTTACGGGAAATTCTAAATACCAGTTTTCAAATCGGTAATATGTTACGTGTCTGAGGTAATTTTCAGATATATTCTTTTTAATAATTCACCCCGTTTGTCACTCCTGTTCACCCCCTATTCATCGTATTATCCAAAAACACAAAAATACATGTTTCTTTATTTTCAAAGGAGATTCCAAATTTCAATTTTCATGTCTATAACATATTCAGTTTTTGAGATATAAGTCTCGTCATAAAAGGTGTTCAACCCCTTTTCCGCCTTTTTTTCACCCCCCCCCCTTAATGGGATTTTCCGGAAACAAAAAATACGTGTTTCTTTATTTTTAAAGGAGATTGCAAATGCCAATTTTTACGTTTGTAAACTTTTAAGTTTTCGAGATACAGATATCCTCATTTTAACATTTCACCCCCTTTTCACCCCCTTAGCGAAGGAATATCCAAAAATCCCCCCTTAGCGAGGACCTAAATGTTAATATGAATGTATCCTCAAAATTTCATGTCTTTAAGTCCAGTAGTTTAGGCTTGGTGATGATGAATCAGTCAGACAGTCAGTCAGTCAGGACAAGTTATTTTATATATATAGATGTTAGGGTTTTCATACTTCTGTATAGTTTATAATTCGCCATTCATATAATATAAACGTACATGTTTTCAATATAATATTAGTAGAAAATGGGAAATTGCCGGACGCCTATTCAGAATCACGAATTTTGTCCTGCTGTGGACATGATCGCCAGGTTGATCAGCATCTACATCCATAAGTTGTAAATAAATGTTCATCATTAGGGCAGTAGATAATATGTTCGGCTAAGACTCCAGTAAAAGGGAACTCGCCTCACAATGCTTGGCCGCCTTAACTTTAGAACGCTCCAGATAAGCATTGGTAATTTTAGCCCATGTATAGGTCTGAAAAGCCACTCTATCCTCTTGAATCCGTTTTCGATAATTCTGAAGCAATGTGAAGAATGCAAACGGAGTTAATGATATCAGTCACCCGTTCCATTGTTCGGTAACCAATATCAGTGTTCAGGATAACTTCGTATTCACTATTAGAATAAGATATTTTCACTACTATGTGTATATCATGTGACCGCTATTCGAAACTGCGTAGGTCGTATGTAGAGAACGGGTAACTTGGGTAGCCTAGTCGCCCAGTCTCCTGGTATCCAGGCTACTACAGTTTCTTCTCAGTAGCTCCGTATAAAGCGACATATTTGTCGCAACATTTCGTGCCGATCCCAGGTTATTGTGGAAAAGTCAGGAAGAAGAATAAGAAGAATAAGAAAAAGATATCGTGAAATTTTATGAATGAAAGACATTTTTTGCACTTCTTAGGACTATAATTTTCTGAAATGTTCTTCATTTGATTCCCCTTTCACCGTACACTTGTAGAACTCTCTGGAACGAATCAAATGACACCTTTAAACTTCGTATTACCACTTGGGAGTGGAAGGCTACTGTAACTGTTAATGGTGCTACACGGCGATTTTGGTACCTTCAGATGGCGGCGCTGTTGAATCACCCAGTGACGTAATACTGACGTCAGGCTCTTGCTGCGAAAAACATTGGTTCTTCCTCTTTACAATGAGTTATCAAACACTATAGTCGCCCGTGTTGCCTAGAAATGATTTCAATTTTAAAACGCCCATGTTCTTGTAACACTCACCACTCCAAGTACGGTTCCAAAACGATTGAAGTAATCTACTTCAAAAGGCATTGAACACATTTGGACACAAGTTTCAGTGTTCATCAGTTCTATAAATGACCATAAAATTAATTTCCACATAGGTGAATCCGCGGGTAAAAGCTAGTACATAATAAAACTGTAGGTAGACCTGATGTCTGCCTACAGGTTTTCTCCATCATACCTCGACCAGAGATATTCAATGGCATTTGGCGTACTTTTAGGTTAATTCAAAACTTAAATATAGAGCCTCCGTGGCTCAAGCGGCAGCGCGCCGGCCTCTCAGCGATGGATTCCGTGGTTCAAATCCTGTTCACTCCATGTGAGATTTGTGCTGGACAAAGCGGAGGTGGATAGGTTTTTCTCCGGGTAATCCGGTTTTCCCTGTTATCTTTCATTCCAGTGCCATTCTCCAGTATCATTTGATTTCATCTGTCAGTCATTAATCATTGGCCCAGAGGAGTGCGAAAGGCTTCGGCAGCCGGCACAGTTCCCATCCTCGCCGCTAGATGGGGTCTTCATTCATTCCATTCCTGACCCAGTCGAATAATTGGAAGCAGGCTTAGGATTTTCATTTTTATAATATAAATACTAGGCAATATACTTTAAAGATAAATCAAACGTCGTCCCCGCCATCGTCGTCGTCGTTTTCCGAACGTCCTTACAGACGTGTGATGACTGTAATGTTTTAATTATGTTGCGTTGGCACGCAGTGCATGTCGTACTGGTCCTCGACATCGACTACGGCGTTCAGCCAGCCACATTGGTGTTGAACAGGATTTCTACGAGATCTGTCCAACGAGTTGGTGGCCTGCCGCGATGTCGCTGGTGATGGTCTTCTCTTGAACCACGAGTTTCTCCATGTGGGGCCTGCGAGCGATATCCCCAAAGGATTCTCTTGTCTGTCAGGTTTGACATCTTTGTTGCGGTCGGATTTCCTCCAGAACGGAAATGAAATGTAAAGCAAGAAGGCAAATAGAATGCTTGCCCTTGACCTTTAAAAGTTCTGGCATTTCCAAAGGAAAAAAATGGAAATAAAATGAATTCTACAAAACAGTTAACGGAAGCACATCTCTATATCCAATAGGAAGCTTACGTTTTCTGTTATTACCACCTACAGAACAGAAAATGTTTATCGTCACCATAAGACCTACAGTGGATAAAATAAATAATCATACACGTGTGGTTTTAAATGGTACACAAACGGGAATTATCGGTAAGCGATTTATACTAACGCTACAGATGCACTACAGTTGACGTAACTAATTGTGATGTTCACTGGGTGTACGCACTATATTCCTGGATTTATAACAAAGTATTGTTTAACGCCACACAAAAAAGTTTGCATAGTACAATTAGATCGTTGTCATAAATGGTAAGTAAACGCTGCCGACTGATGGCTGAAAACAAATCATTCATCGTGTATCCAGTAAAACAGTGAGTATTAGTGCCTGGAACTAATAGTGGACAGGAATGGGATGTCTATCGGGTGAATTGAAGACTGTTGTGAAAGAAAAAAGTAGTTTCCTTATGGTAAGAGGGACTTCAGTTTCCAAAAACATTGCTAAAAATCTGAAAACCTCGCATGCTGCTGTCCAGTATGTTGTGAACGAATACAAACGAACAAGCTCTATGGCGAATACGCGAAGGTCCGGATATCCCACAGCTCCAACAGACCGAGAGTCGCGATATGTAGTAGAACAAGCGCGCAAGAGCGCGGGCGTGAGCACCCGAAGACTTGCTGAGGACGTCGCAACAATAACAAGCAAGGAAGTAACACCTCAAACCATAAGGAAATACATTCACGAAGCTGGCTTAAAAGGCAGAGTGACAAGAAAATTCGTTCACCAGCGCAGTAGGGTGAAAAACTGGAGTTTGCTCGCGCATATCCCAACAAACCCATGGAATACTCGTAGAAGATTATATTCTTGGATGAGGGAAAGTTCAGCCTTTTTGGATCTGATGGGGGAAGGTATGTGTGGCGTAAACCAACTCAAAAATTTGAGCCTAAGAACATTTTACCAACTGCCAAGAATGGCAGAGATCATGTCATGATGTGAGGATGCATGACTACACTGGGGTGGGAGAAATGGTGGTTGTTGTTGAGGGTAAGAGACTGTCACAGCATATGTGAACATACTCCGTGATCATTTGCTGGCCACTGTAGCGAAATTAAATCTTGAGGATTTGTTTGTTTTTCAACAAGACAACGAGGCGAAGCATTCTGCTCATATAACAAAAGAATGGCAGCTGTACAATGTTCGCGAAAAACTTCCACCGCTTCCACAGCCCCCAGACCTCAATCCCATAATAAAACCTGTGGGCATTATTAGAACGGAGAGTAAAGAACGGAAATGCGCGTCAAAAGAAGACGTCATCAATCATCTGAAGAAGGAATGATCAAACACTGATGCCGTAACCACACCAAACCTTGTAAGCTTCATGTCACGAATGCTTCAAGCAGTTCAAGATGCCCTGAAAAATCCATACGAAGTACTGCTTGTCAAACTGTGTGTGTTTGAGGACAGTGCTTCAACATGCATGAATATTAACTTTGCGGATAGGAAATTACATTCATTTTGTTTCGTTGTAAAGACTGCATAATTACTATCCATAGGTGGTCCTTCACACTTAATTGAAAAATATAATTAATATACTAGGACATGAAGTATTTGCGTTTTTACTAAAGATTGTGACAAGTCCCTTATGCAGTGAATGAATACTTATTTTACCCATTGTATCTGGGGCGGTGCGACGTAAATACTCTGTTTTTAAAAAGTTCGCATTATTATCGACTTAAATTACTTAAATGACGATGAAAAGATTGTTCATAGCAAATATTTCGAATGAATTAGTTTTTGGGGCATCACCTCCGAAAGTTCTGGACACTAAATAAGCCGCCCAAAAGCGAGTAGGTGGACAGTGGACGTTCATTTGACAGAAATTCTGGCCGTGTTCAGAGACACGGCGCACAGCTCCAGCTCATTCAGGGGCTTCGCAGAAGCTTTATGGCTGTGACGAGATTTAACTAAACGTTAAAAATATCATATTGCAATGTGCAATGTTTTTTGTTAATGCTTTTATCAGTAGTGGCGATTGGGAGTTAGAAGTAGGGGGGGGGGGCACAAAAATGCATAGACAACAAAAGGTACCGGGTCTAAGGGCTACGGCGGGGGAACATAAACATTTTAAAAATAGCTAGAAAATGGTAAGTTTTTTAATGCTATCTGAGCGAATTTCGATAGAGACGTAAAGCTCGAGTCTACAAACGTTAATGCAGTGATAACAGTAAGACTATAGAATAACAATCCTTCGCGTCCCCTAATCACTGTTAGTGGTTTTTATATAATTGGCTTTACGTCGCACCGACACAGATAGGTCTTGGGACAGGAAGCGACCGTGGCGACCCTATGAGTGACATGCCTAGCATCGCTCATACTTCAGTCGCTTTCATATTGTTACGTGCCAGCACCGTGGTAGCCCCTTTCGGTACTCCCAGGAAGAGATTGGTAACTCGGTAACTCAGACGACCTCGGATCTCCAAGCCGGCTTGTGGGGTGGGGCCAGCCTTTCCGTGTATTGTTCTCGTCGGCCGGCTTACCTGTGAGTTTCTTGGAGATTAAACGAGAATGTTCTGCTTCTAGTGACATCGTGAAATTTCTAGCTGAAATTACCCGAACTATAAAAAGGGAGGCTAGCCGCGGATTGTCAGTCAGTGTTGGTCTCGGAGTGACAGTTGGGGTCCGAGGTGGAGTCCGTGTGAGACTCGGTGTGTTGGGGTTCGGTGGCTGGGCTGAGGGCGACAGAAGCATTGGCTATCGCTAGTGTCCCACCGAGGTCTGAACCAGGAGCTGTTGTTGTGGTGTCGGAGAATCCAGTAAGTGGGGTGGAGACGACAGAACGGAAGACTGTACTGTGTGTTCGTGTAATTCTGTGGACTGAGGATCGCCGTGAGCCAGCGAAGAAATCCGCTGTTGTGAGTACGAGGATAAATGGCCCTGTGTTAATGTTCGCAGTTGTGAGTATCGTCCTGCTGTTGAATATTGTTGAACTGTTTAGTTGTTCGCTGCATGTGACTGTGTGAATTACTGGACTATCTGTGGAGTCGAACCAACGAACAGTCGTCGTGTATCGACTAGCCCTGCATTAAGATCCAGCGGTCTACACACAGCTGCTGTACGAGGTGACGAGTGAAAGTAAAACTTAAGCGTCCGCAGGTAGTCAAACGGCCTGGACCTCCTACTGCGCCGTAAGGAAGAGGGACTTGTGAATAGACAGTAATTAGTAAGTGTGGCCATTGATAACTATTCGTGTGTGTAAATACGCTTGTGTGCATTTATTAGGTCATCCTGAAATAAATTAGAGTAATGAAACATGGAGTTTTATTCGTAACAATATCGACAAAGCCTAGGATGAGACTGAGTAACGAACTTGTAATAGCTTATATCAGAAGATATACTGTAAACACTAGGTCTTGCCAGCAAAGGCACTTAATAATAATATTATTATTATTATTATTATTATTATTATTTATTATTATTATTATGATTATTGTACCGGGAGGTACACCCCTACGCCACACATTTAAATCTTGCGCCAATTAAAACTCCTCTACAGGAGAAACACAGAACTTGGAATTAGACCTACTTAAATGTTTACTCAGAAGATGTCACCATCTTAATTTTGTGATTGTGAAGTTTCCTGTACTGTATAAAATTCTACGTGTTTTGTTTACCATTTATCAAGAAGTTTGGAATTTCTGCAACAGATGTCACTACAAAAACTATGATCATGCACCCTGGTGCGAAGTGAAGGAACTTTATTTGAAGAAATTTTGTATTCATAAGTTTGTTCTTTACTAAATTATGTTCATTCCTTTTTGGGTTGGCAATATTGATCTTTTCTTTCCGCCAGTTTTGAATTCGGCCAATCCCTAATTTCTGTAATTAATTTTCGGCCTATCACAGGCTTCTTCTTCGATTTGGTGTGTAACTTTACGCTAGCCAATAAAAGTAAGAGGGTGTGGCTTGATTATTCATGAAAGGTCTCGAACTTTCCCCGAGGGTTTATAAACTGCGGATTTTCACGTCTCTTGGCCATTTGATCAACATCTAACTAAGTGTGTGTATGTGAAGCAGGAGGCGGGAGGTGCCTCTTTCATCAGGCAGCAGTTCTTCAGCAAGGTAATGGCCGTTTAATACCTTTATTTCTTGCTAGCTCCGCAGTTTAACCCGAGGGATAGGTCCGAAACTTTAATATGTAACCTACTTCTCTAAAATGTAAGTTCTGCCGGCTAATGTGAAAATTTCCTAAAGTCTGTAACTGTAATTCGGGGATAGAGAGTGATTTACCCTCTCGAGCTCCCCTTCATATTGGTTTGAGGTGACTACGTTTTGTAACTGGTTTTCTTCCTTTCCGTAATGTCTTAAATTATTCTTATACGAGTCACCTCCATAGTTTGGGAATAGCCCCTGTGTCATCGGCCTAGTGCCCTTTAGGTTTTAAGAAGTCACATCGAGGAGTGCAAGCATTCGCCTCCTTTCATTTTATGTTCGGGCCATTTATTTAACTGTTATTTCGTTTACACGAAGGCCCTGTAGGTTGGGTACGAGATACCCCTGGTTCATTTTGTAACTTGTGCCTTGATGGCAAGTAATTGTAAGGTTCTGATATTGCCTTAAATAGGCTTGTAAAAAAACAGAGCGTGTCAGCTCTTTTCTAGTGTTGTAAAAGTGCCTCTGGGAGGCTTGATGTTAAAAATTGATAGAGGGCCGATGACCTTCGATGTTAGGCCCCTTTAAACAACAAGCAAGTATTAAAAATTGGGAGCAAGTGCTCCATGTATTGAGGGGTGTTCTGCCCTTGCATAAAATGGTGATCTCTGTAAAGCTAAGCGTGTAGCTCAGGAATTGTTAAGTGAGGACTTGAAGACCAAGTTCTGTTTATACCACCAATCTTGTCTTTACTAGACTTGTTTTGCTACCGGTACCTGTGACATTGTTACTTGTTGGTTTTCTTTAAAAAATGTATGACCTTTGTTACAGTTTTAAATTAACTTTGATTGTTTAGTTAGACCCATTCACCTCGGCACCTTCTTTAACCTTTTTCTGCTCCACGAGTATCCCCGTAACAATTATTATTATTATTATTATTATTATTATTATTATTATTATTATTATTATTATTATCATTATTATGTTGTCTCTTTTTCCCCTCCTTTGGGGCCATTAGAAACCACATCAAGTAACTATAAGGCATTTCTGGAAGCCTTTTTGACAGCCCAAAAGCGTTGTATTCTTTCTCTGGCCGCCTGTATTTTTTCTGTCCAGCCGCTGTTACGCTGATCACTGCTCTGTATTTTCATCGGTTAGAGATGTCCTGATTCAGTCCCATACTCTTGAGGTACTTCATTACTTCCTTGAACTATTTATCTAAGACGTTAAGTCTGTTGTCCGATACATTAAAAATCTGCTTCCGTAGTCGGATTGCATCCATTCTGAACCAGACGTTTCCTTTTTGACTCCGTCAGCCGTTCATTATCGCTGTATAGCTCTTCTCTTCCTCGGAATCTATACGGTCCATCTGTTATCTTAGGACCCATTATTTTTCAAAGGATCTTGCGCTCATATTTCTCTGCTTCCCTCAGTCCAGCCGTTCCTGTCATTCTGAGGTATTCACTAGCGTACGGACACTCGGATATGATCACGTTGTTATAGTGCCTGAGTTTAGCTTTTCTTGAGATTGACTTTTTCTTCTTGTATAGGACATACTATCCGCAAAACTTTTAGTGACACTTCGTTTTTCGGGGGTGAGGAGTAAGGAGGGAGCTACAGCGGTTCCGGTAATACTGCCAACTGAATGAAAATGAAATCTGAATTGAATCGATAGTATGATCAATCGCTATAAATTTTCTAAACCGTCGTTTCCTTGTAGGAGTTGTTCCTGTGATGTGTTTTGATTTTCCTTACTCATGTTCAAGCTTAACCTATATTTTGACTTTGCAGTGTAAATAACAACAATATTAAAAGTGTTGCAATTATACCGCCAGATGTCTCACGGTAATGCATAATCGCTTCATATTTTTTAGTGTCAGAGGTTCCCAATATGAATCTCGAAATTAACCGAGTTCTACTGATTCAGCACTAGAGAGCCGAAGTATCACTAAAATTTTCGCAGATTACGAAAAGCTGCGGCCATCTTCTCTCACCTTCTCTCAGCTTCTTTCTTAATAGTTTTCGTCCACACTATCTCACCAAGATATCTTAAACTATCCACTTTTTTGTTTTCTATTTTACTGCACTCTGTTGTTAGGTGTTGAGGTGCTATTCGGTTATTGGTTATGTATTTTGTTTTCTGAAAATAAATTTGGAGGCCGGCTTTCTCTGCCTGTTCTTTCAGCATGTTTGTTTCTATTATTATTATTATTATTATTATTATTATTATTATTATTATTATTATTTGTATTTTCCTCCAAGGTATTCTTATTCTACATAGGATGTATGTTTACGAGATACATGTCATTTAGTATCAAGGCACGGTTTTCGGTCCACTAACCAAGGAAACTGAAGATAAAGACCTTGATGCACTTGTAGGCACGAGGGAAAGGCACACCCCAGAGCAAGAATGATGAAGAAATACAAGTGTTCGTCCACGCTCGACCTACCCGCAGTGGCACTGACCCCATTACTTACAATACCAGATTCTGAAAGGAGTTCGATCCCGGAACCTTCAACTTTATACAGCACAACACAACTCGGGAATAAAATGGATTTTTATAGTCTATTAATGCGCTGTGCGCTTCAGACATTGAAGACTTTCTCCTCTAAGAGATAGTCGGAGGTACCTACGTGTATAAAATACATTCAGCACGAATTACGCGGCTAATAGCTATTAACAGACAGACAGACAGACAGACAGACAGACAGACAGACAGACAGACAGACAGACAGACAGACAGACAGACAGACAGACGATAATAATAATAATAATAATAATAATAATAATAATAATAATAATAATAATAATAATAATAATAATGCCACTCATTCTACGTCATACTAAGTAATTTTACGGTTTGAGAGACCCTAAGATAACGGGATTTTGTCCCACAAGAGTTCCTTCACGTACCGACACGAGACTGTCCTATTTGAGCACCTTGAAATGCCGCTCGACAAAGCCGGGATCGAATCTACCAACCTGCGCTAACGAAAGCAGCGCTTCTACCGTCTGAGCTACTCAGCCCAGAATATAATACACTGACTGACAGAGCAAATGCAACACCAAGGAGGAGTGGTTCGAAAGGGATGAAAGTTGGGGAAAAAACAGAGTCGGCACGGAAGAATAATTGATGTTTATTTCAAACCGATATGCTGGTTACACAATGCGCACGGCATCGACTCAGTAGGATGTAGGACCACCGCGAGCGGCGATGCACGCAGAAACACGTCGAGGTACAGAGTCAATAAGAGTGCGGATGGTGTCCTGAGGGATGGTTTTCCATTCTCTGTCAACCATTTGCCACAGTTGGTCGTCCGTACGAGGCTGGGGCAGAGTTTGCAAACGGCGTCCAATGAGATCCCACACGTGTTCGATTGGTGAGAGATCCGGAGAGTACGCTGGCCACGGAAGCATCTGTACACCTCGTAGAGCCTGTTGGGAGATGCGAGCAGTGTGTGGGCGGGCATTATCCTGCTGAAACAGAGCATTGGGCAGCCCCTGAAGGTACGGGAGTGCCACCGGCCGCAGCACATGCTGCACGTAGCGGTGGGCATTTAACGTGCCTTGAATACGCACTAGAGGTGATGTGGAATCATACGCAATAGCGCCCCAAACCATGATGCCGCGTTGTCTAGCGGTAGGGCGCTCCACAGTTACTGCCGGATTTGACCTTTCTCCACGCCGACGCCACACTCGTCTGCGGTGACTATCACTGACAGAACAGAAGCGTGACTCATCGGAGAACACGACGTTCCGCCATTCCCTCATCCAAGTCGCTCTAGCCCGGCACCATGCCAGGCGTGCACGTCTATGCTGTGGAGTCAATGGTAGTCTTCTGAGCGGACGCCGGGAGTGCAGGCCTCCTTCAACCAATCGACGGGAAATTGTTCTGGTCGATATTGGAACAGCCAGGGTGTCTTGCACATGCTGAAGAATGGCGGTTGACGTGGCGTGCGGGGCTGTCACCGCTTGGCGTCTGATGCGCCGATCCTCGCGTGCTGACGTCACTCGGGCTGCGCCTGGACCCCTCGCACGTGCCACATGTCCCTGCGCCAACCATCTTCGCCACAGGCGCTGCACCGTGGACACATCCCTATGGGTATCGGCTGCGATTTGACGAAGCGACCAACCTGCCCTTCTCAGCCCGATCACCATACCCCTCGTTAAGTCGTCTGTCTGCTGGAAATGCCTCCGTTGACGGCGGCCTGGCATTCTTAGCTATATACGTGTCCTGTGGCACACGACAACACGTTCTACAATGACTGTCGGCTGAGAAATCACGGTACGAAGTGGGCCATTCGCCAACGCCGTGTCCCATTTATCGTTCGCTACGTGCGCAGCACAGCGGCGCATTTCACATGATGAGCATACCTCAGTGACGTCAGTCTACCCTGCAATTGGCATAAAGTTCTGACCACTCCTTCTTGGTGTTGCATTTGCTCTGTCAGTCAGTGTATATAAAGAATTAAGTTGCTCTTAAGAGGTGTGGTATGGTGAACAGACAGACAGGCAGACAGACAGACAGACAGACAGTAATTTTGTTGTCCTAAGAACCTCTACTGCTTGATCAGAAGTTGCTTAAGTGAGAGAAGATGTACATTAACTATTAACAGCTTAGAGATAGCATGACCGGGCGAGTTGGCCGTGCGGTATACTCAGAGTATGTCAAGTCGAAGTTATACTCCACCTGTAGGCGTAGGTATGCATAAACTCTCACGTGACCCCTCGAAACAAAGTGAATAGCGGTGCGTCCGTGTGTCGTTGTGAGGTACACAGACTACTGCGGTCATTTGAGCACGTTGTAAGTCAACCAGCACATCTCATGAGACATCTTAACGAGGTTCATGTCGCAAGGGCCGTCACTTTGATCCAGGACTTTTCGTCGTGTTGCTGTGGATCTCAGTGTCTCTCCGTCAATTATTCAACGCTTGTGGAATCACTACATTGAGACAGGCCAGTTCACAAGGAGGATTGGACAAGGTTATGGACGCATGACAACCCCACAGGATGACCGATATCTGACCAGCTGTGCGTTGCGGCGTCGTTCACCAACTGCCAGAGAACTGCAACAAGACCTCAGGAGGGTCACTGGAGTCACGGTGTCTGACCAGACAGTGAGGAACAAGTTAAGAGAAGTGTCCTTACGACCCAGACGTCCTGTTCGCAGCAACATCGCGCAGTTCGCCTTCTGTTTGCCCGTACCCACGTCAACTGGCAACTTCGCCAATGGAGACCTGTGTTGTTCACAGACGAGTCCAGATTTCCCCTGACAGCTTGATGGACGTCAACGTGTATGGAGACGCCGTAGTGAGCAGTACATGCCAAATGTTGTCCAGGAAGGCGACCGATTCGGACAAGGTTCTGTGGTGGTGTGGGTTGGCGTAAGTATTGATGGCCGTGCGGATCTTGTCGTCATCCGCGGTAATCTTACCGCTGCGGGGTACACCGAGTAGATACTGCTACAGCATGTGTTGGTTGCTGAATACGGTGTTGGCCCTGAATTCGTACTCATACACGACAATACCAGGGCTCATGTAGCGCGCATCGCCAGAGCTGCCATGCGAGAACTGGACATTGAAGAGATGGAATGGCCAGCAGTGAGTCCCGACCTTAATCCCATAGAGCAAGTGTGAGATAGATTTGACAGAAGTGCTTGTGGGCGTCCTGTTCCACCATAAACTCTCCAAGACCTCTAACAGGCCCCCATTGAAGAATGGGACCTGATACCGCAACGTGACTTCCATCGACTTATACGGAGCATGCCACGTAGGTGCCGAGCTGTGATAAATGCTCGGGTACGACATAGGCTACACCATACTGAAGCTCTCCAACTGTGATAAAAAAATCCACCCTGGAGGATTGTTATCACTTTGTTTTCGCCCCTATTTGCATATTTCCGTTTGTGTTCTAAAAATGAACGCGAATCCATCGATGTTCTTTCGTATACTTCAACGGAAAAGAATAAAGATAATATACCTGTGTGTGAGGTGTTGTTTTGTGGAGCATGGCATACGTTCAAAAACCTGTTCCCCTAATGGTATTTTTAAATTAATGAATAATAATGGGGCATTCTGATTGGCCAAAGCGCTCGCCAGTACTTCAAGGCCGCCTGAACCGTGAGAGAGCTGAGGTATGTGGCACGATAGATGAAGTGGAACGGGGTAAGCACGCTTGCGCAGTCAGACTTCTTCTGGTTATTATTATTATTATTATTATTATTATTATTATTATTATTATTATTATTATTATTATTATTATTATTATTATTTCTCCAATTACTTTTGGTCGGAACTGTATGTAAATTAAGCTCAGTTTTACAGTCAGATGCCCTTTCTGACACTAACCGTACGTGGAGGTATATATTCAATATTGTGTGTGTCCATGGTGGTTGGTAGTGTAGTGCGATTAGATGTGTTATTTGCAGTCTAAGAAAATCACAAACAGCCAGTCTCCAAGATACAGGAATTAATCAAATCTGGCTAATAACTACCCTTGCCGGGAATCGAACGGCGGGCTCTCTGAATCAAAGGCCACAATGAGTGCAACTAAATAATTTAGTTACTAAATAATTTTATTGGTAGGAAATGTCGACTAGCCCGCTCTAACGTAGTGTAGTGGGAGTCACATAAATTGTAGGGGTTCTAATGGGCCGAACCCCTAATATTTATACAAACCTCAAAGCATTGCCGTCGTGCGGGTAGACTCTACTTATTACTCGCTTCAGTAAGTTTGCATTCTAACCTATTACTGCATAAACATCCGGGCCCTACATATCACTTCTTGGCACGTTTAATGTTAGTAATACTCTAATGCCCGAGTGCACCAACCTCGGTAAAGAGAATACCGCGGTAAACTTCACAATTTTACCAGGGTAAAGTCGTATTTCTGTTGCACCAAGCTCGGTTTCGAGTTTACCGACATTTTACCGCGGTATAATGTTTACCGCGCGTGAGCGAGCGGTTAACTAAGAAAACCGCGGTAAAGTTGTATTTGTGCTCTGTGGTTAAAGATTCCAAGATGGAGCTTAACAACTATAGGTTATATCTCCAGTATCTTAATCAGTTTGAAAGAAATGAAGGGAGAATTATAGAAGAGAGACGCGATTTATTTGAAGAATTAAGCGATGTTTCGTTCCAGAGAAGATTTAAATGGTGAACAATTGGAATGCCCGACTGAGAGAAACTGTCCGAAATCGCCTAGAAATCGTCTTTTAATAGCGCTGCGGTTCTATGCAACTGGAACATTTCAAGGAGTGATCGGTGACGTCTGTGATGTTGACAGAACAACTGTATGCCGCATAATACACAAGGTTTCTGATCTACTTGCGTCGTTATCGCCACAGTTCATTCAACTTCCACTTACGCAGCGAGAACAAAGAGAGGTTATGGAAGGGTTTCATACAATAGCTGGGTTCCTTGGTGTATTGGGTGCGCTGGATTGCACTCATGTGCGAGTACAGTCTCGCGGAGGTGAAAATGGGGAGGCATTTAGAAATAGGAAAGGTTATTTCTCGCTAAACGTGCAAACTGTGAGCGATTCGAACCTCACGATACGAGATATTGTAGCAAGATGGCCAGGGTCGACTCATGATAGCACAATATTTCACAATTCTCGGCTGAGAGCGCGTCTCGAGACGAGAGAAATAGCTAACGGCTATATTTTGGGTGATGGAGGTTACCCATGTAAATCCTTCCTCCTGTTCAGAATCCCACCTCCCCAGCAGAACAACGATATAACAGAGCCCATATTGCCACAAGGAATGTTGTCGAGAGACAATATTGTGTGTGGAAAAGGAGGTCCCCTTTTCCATGTCTTTAGGACTTCGATGTAACATTCAAAACATGTCGAACATTATTTTCCATTTTAAGGAGTCGATAACTTGCTTGCGCTGTCACAAAATATAAACACGAGGGACAAGTGACTGTCGAAACGATCACTGCCGGCTGGATAAACTAAAGACAAGTGACTATCGAAATGATCACTGCTTCCTGAATACTACTTCGAATTTCTTCCGAGGGGAATAATAGCGAGAAAATCAAGCGTCAAGAAACCGCGGTAACGAAACCGGGCGATAGTAATGGTGCACTGCTTTTACGACAATACCGCGGTAAAAGTTTTACCACGGTTTCGTAAAGGCTGATAATTACCGAGCTTGGTGCACTCGGGCATAATTCTTGCTACCTGTCCTAGAAAGCTTAAGTCATATTTGACATATTTTAGTTTTTTTAAGTTTTTAGGGCATATTTGCTTGCATATTTTGTATTTCTTTAAGTCATAAACTCTCGAACCGTATTTATGAGTTGTACTGGGTTTCGTTCGGACAGTTCCCTTGTGACTTTAGACGACCAAGCCTCATCCGCTCTGTCAGTTGGCTCACTTCAACTTTCCACTTCACGGAACAAACCGAGCCACTAAAGTATGACAGGAAGTAACAAACACTTCCGATGTCACGGAAGAGCCTAGCATTACCTGATCCTGGCACTTCCCGGAAGACTGGTGACTTATCGCCCCATATACCTGATAAACAGTGAACTTGTGACGCAACAGTCTGTCATCTGCGTGTTGGGGCATTGTACAGTAGATAAGGCAGTGAGACAAGCAATTAACGGGATGCTGTGAAGAATGGGAAATGAAGTCTGCTCCAGCTATAATAGCAGCGATAAGGCGTCATTGATAAGATCATGATTCTGTTTTGTATTTATTCATTTAACGGGAACATAAGAGGAAGTAACATTCTATTGAATCAATACCACTATAACACGGTAGTTTAGCCCGAAGCATTCTACACATCGGAAATCCCTATCATTGGAGGCAGATCACTAAGTAAAACAGATCACTAACAAAAAATTTAGAAAAGCAAGAAAGGATAATCCTTACGAAAAACTTTGGCCCAGTTTGTATACAAGGAATGTCGAAGAAAAGGAATTATACCAGCATTCTGAGAAAATATCAGATACAAATCCTTGGAATTGGAATTATTGTAACTTGTTCTTAAAGGGACAGTGTTACACAGAATGTAATAAATATCGGCTAAAATATAATCAAATACTACGTATGTATTATCCATTTTAGTGAAAAGAAGAGCGATTAATCTGTGGCATGTGTCCATTGGGTACAGTACATAATACTTCGTTTATAAAAGGAAAGGTTTCAGGAACACAGTGTCATTTCAAAAGAGATGGAAGGTATTCCAATGAGAGTATTACGACACGAAATTTAACTTAGGAAAAGACGGTTCAAATTTTATGGTTATATTCAAAGGACGTAAAAGACTTACTATAATGATATTTAATCATGCCTTTTCATTAAAAGTCAAGAATAATTGGGTGAAAATGAAATGGCGTATGGCTTTTAGTGCCGGGGGATCCCAGGACGGGTTCGGCTCGCTAGGTGCAGGTCTTTTTATTTGACTCCCGTAGGCGACCTGCGCGTCGTGATGAGGATGAAATGATGATGAAGACAACACATACACCCAGCCCCCGTGCCAGGGGAATTAACCAATGTTGATTAAAATTCCCGACCCTGCCTGGAATCGAACCCGGGACCCCTGTGACCAAAGGCTAGCACGCTAACCATTTAGCCATGGAGCCGGGCAATAATTGGGTAATTGAAATTGAAAAAGGCCATCAAGAAATCAGCAGAACATACTAAATTATATGGGACAGGCCTAGCTTTAGAACGTTGGTGAACAAACATCATTTTGCTGGAAAACCCAAGATGAGAACCACCACTGAATGGACAGAAGAAAAAGGGAGAGAATGAAGTGATTCTGGGAAGAGAACACTGTTCATCTATCCCAGTAGTGGAATATGAATGATAAGGAAAGGGTTAATCTTATTGCTTTCTACGAAATGCACTGTAATCCGTAAACGGTGGACAGAAGACTGGCTTCTAAAGGATGAAAAAGATTCCCACGTAAATTTACTACAAGAAATTGCAACTTTTCGACCCCAGTGATTGCTGGAATTACTTTCGGAAAAGTACCTATAACTTCAAAATGCTCGCGGAAACGGTAAAGTCATTTGCAACTAGAAGCAACACATGGCAGCCAAATTATACTTCAGTCCAAGAAAGGCTAGGACTGACTTTCAGATATCTAGCAAAGAAGAAGTCTTGAAGACTTTAAATTCTCAGAAATTAATGTCGCTTCCCTCTATTAGCTCTGCAATACTGGAAACGCGTTTGATCACAAGAACTATAAAGAGCACCCACTACAGTGGCCCACTATCCTAAGCCACCTCCCTCCACCAAACTTCGCAGACTGAGTGCTCTTATTTAGGAATATCGTAAGATACGTCATAATAGAAAATTGCCCAGTGGTGGAGACCACAGTGATATACATGTTAGGAGACAATGTTCAAGGCACCCTCCTCTTCGACTGACTTAAAACCTCGTTGACAGTTATTTCGACCTGAACAAACAATGGACCCAGGAATAGCAAATATTCTCATCTTCGTGATTTACCTTGCTCACGGAAGACCTACCTAGGAGAGCCTGGTCAACAATTAACCGCACAAGGGCTAAACTTGGGCAACGTGGGGACCTGTTCAAATGGAAGAACATTTATTCCCCACAGTGTCAATGCGTGGCTGATAGCACCTCATTCAGAAGTGTTGTGCATACGATCACGCATGAGATCCGAAAGATATTGTCGTTTTTAATATATTAGGCAACTTCTGTACTTTATCGCGCAATCAATATACTGAAAAGTCACACTTAACAAGAACTGGGATATCGTGAAGTGCTCAAATACGTTATTCAAAATTGCATTATTTACGAAGTAAATCGCATAGTTCACGCACGGTTTCGTACAGTTCTATGACACTTTGGAAACTCTCACGTTCTTTCTCATTGTTCACACCACTTTCTTCCAAATATTCTACTTCTTCCTTCACGCTAGCCTACTTGTGGACGCTAATCTCTTTACACACGTTTTCAATCGTGCAATCCGTGGGGCAGATCTGAATAACTGATGGCAATTCTGACGGTAATAAACCATGTCGAATTCAGTTTAATTTGTGTCTGTGTACTTGTTTGTTACAGCATCCGGTAGAATGAATTGGTGGATTTGCATGAAACATTGTATTTAAGTTTACGGTAAGGATGAGTGTGATCTTAACTATATTTGTTCAAAAAAAATCAGGAGAGGCGCTTCAGAGCAGGCCTTAAACATAAAACTGGATGCGCATCTCTTACGATTGGTTTTACAGAAAAATTCAAATTTTAATGAAAACCTTTATTTCGAATTTTATTCACAAACTGTTTCATCCCATACCTTTTACCGATAAAGTGAAAAATAAAGAAAAATTTAGTACCGGTCGTGTGAAAGTAAAGTCCAAGAACCGATAACTAAATGTATGAAGAGTTGGTACGGCTTTATATATCTGCCTGCAGTTTGCTTTTTGAATGCCAATCTGATACTTTGTTTTTAAATTGCAAGGAGGACAGGAAATTAAGAAAAGAAACTGCGAAGGGCCACAGAGAGCCAGGAAGCGGGTACGTCACGAAAAGCCGCTGACAATCTCTGACAGCCGCATGTCCACCCACCAACATGCCTCAGAATATTCGGAACAACTTGTGGGCTCGACAAAATTGTAATTATGCACTTGCTAAGATATAATCCCGTCAACGACGGGTACAGCAACTAGACTACCAATAAAAGGAAGTCGAAGTCGTTAAGAGAATGGCCAACGTAGTGGATTTCGGTTTAGAGCATCCCAGGTTCGATTCCCAGTCGGGGCAGGGATTATATCCCGGGTCTGATTAATAAAATTCCTATCTGGCCCGGGGTCCAGATGTTTGTGTTCGTCTTAATACACGCCACTTTATACATGCACAAAACATAACAATACCCAATAGTGATAACATTCCACCACATAGGGTTGGCATCAGGAAGAGCATCCAGCCGTAAAACAGGGTCAAATCTACATATGCGACACAGTTAGCACAAGCGACCTCACCAAAGTGTTGGGAAAAGGGAAGAGGCAGAATAATTTATTGAAGATTTTCAAGGCAGTTAGGAAAGAGGTAATTGTCGCTAAGTGCGGCCAGTATCCAGTAATCGGGAGACAGTGGGTTCGAACCCCACTGTCGGCAGCCCTGAAAATGGTTTTCCGTGGTTTCACATTTTCACACCAGGCAAATGCTGGGGCTGTACCTTAATTAAGGCCACGGCCGCTTCCTTCCCATTCCTAGGCCTTTCCTATCCAATCGTCGCCATAAGACCTATCTGCGTCGGTGCGACGTAAAGCAAATAGCAAAAAAAAAAAAAAAAAAAAAAAAGAAATAAAAAGAAAGAGGTAATTAAAGGAAAATCAAATGATATCATTCGAGCCTCCACGGCTCAAGCAGCTGCTCGCCGGCCTCTCACCGCTGGTTTCCGTGGTTCAAATCCCGCTCACTCCATGTGAGATTTTTGCTGGACAAAGGGGAGGCGGGATAGATTTTCTCCGGGTACTCCAATTTTCCCTATCATCTTTCAATCCATCAACACACTCCAATATTATTTCATTTCATCTGTCAGTCATTAACCATTGCCCCAGAGGAGTGCGACAGGCTTCGGCAACCAGCACAATTCCTATCCTCGCCGCTAGATGAGGCTTCATTCATTACATTCCTGACCCGATCGAATGAATGGGAAAGGCTGTGGATTTTCATTTTCGGATGATATCATTACGGTACAATATTTTATTTCAGAATAGAGTCGATGTGACCTGGTGAACACAAGTCGCCACTGATTATTGACATTACTAGAACGTGAGTACGTTACCGGTTCGTTTGTGATGATGAACCATGGAGGCAAGTAATGAGGGATCCTATTCTCTGTAAGCAAATTTCGTATTTCATTGTTCTTCAGGGCGAAAGCACACTCGACCTGGAATAGCCCTAGCACAGTCTCACTCGAAAGCTTAGGACAAACATTTAACAAATGAAAAACGTTTAACTTCCACAAATATAATATAATCGTAGACGAGGCGTGTTCAAAACATTGCTGTATTCGGGAGATAGTAGGTTCGAACCCCACTGTCGGCAGCCCTGAAAATGGCTTTCCGTGCTTTCCCAATTTCACCCCAGGCAAATGCTGGGGCTGTACCTTAATTAAGGCCACGGCCGCTTCCTTCCCACTCCTAGCCCTTTCTCGTCCCATCGTCGCCATAAGACCTATCTGTGTCGGTGCGACGTAAAGCAACTAGCAAAAAAAAAAAAACAAAAAAAAAAAAAAAAAACAATGCTGAACTTCGAAAATAACTCTGTAGGGTACTTAGCTACAGCATAGCTTACCTAAGATCTTCATAAAGGTAATGTAATCACATAAACTGGATTGTAAATAAATGTTAGATGTATCGTCATATGGTTATGAGGGTATTTATGGGTTGTAGAAAGGATGTAATGCTGGCCCTGCGGTGTAGGGACAGGTTGCCTGAAACCCGGAGACCCCGCCTTTGATTCCCGGCCAGGTCAGGGAACTTTTTAACTGGGTCTAAGGATTGGTTCGAAGTCCACTCAGCCTATGCGATTACAATTGAGGAGCTATCTGACGGTGGGATAGCGGTCCCAGTCTACAAAGACAAGAATAACGATCGAGAGGATTCGTCGTGCTGACCACACGACAGCTCGTAATCTGCAGGTCTTCGAGCTGATCAACGGTCGCTTGGTAGGTCATGGCTCTTCGGGGCTGTTGCACCATGGGGTTTGGTTAGTAAGGATGTGAAGGACCGAGCGGAATGGCCACGCGTGTTAAAACACTGCGGCTGTGGAGCCGAACTCTGCATTCGGAAGACGTGTGAGTTCGGCAGTCCTCATATGGTATTCTGTGGTTTCCCATTTTCACTTCCAGCCAAATACTGGGACAATTCCTTCCACCTTATCCAGTTTCATTTATCATCATTCATTTCATCTTCATTGACTCCTCAACTGAGGCTGGCGTCAGGAAAAGCATCCGGCCGTAAAAATATCCCACATAAATTAATCTCACTCCACCCTCGATTCCGTATCAAGAAATGGGGCTAAGGATGTAAAAGAGAGGGCATGTAAGTCTCTGGCATAACCCAAAGTAGAGTATGGCTCCAGTGAATACGACCCTCATCAGGATTACCTAAATTCGATAACTCGAAATGATACTAAGGAAAGCAGTTCGATTTCTTCTAGGTAATTTCCGACAAAAGAATAGTGTTACGAAAATGTTTTAAACTTCGGAAAGGGAAGACCCGGGAGTAAGGTGCCGAACAGCTCGACTATGTGGTGGTATATTCCGAACTGTCAGCTGAGAGATGGCGTGAGATGACGTTGTAAACGAATAAGCTTGAATTGAGTCTTACAAGTAGGAAGTCCGACTCGTTGGCTGAATGGTCAGCGTACTGGCCTTCGGTTCAGAGGGGCCCGGGTTGGATTCCCGGCCGGGTCGGGGATTTTAACCTTAATTGGTTAATTCCAATGGCCCGGGGGCTGGGTGTTTGTGCTGTCCTCAACATCCCTGCAACTCACACACCACACATAATACTATCCTCCACCACAATAACACGCAGTTACCTACACATGGCAGATGCCGCCCACCCTCATCGGAGGGTCTGCCTTACCAGGGCTGCACTCGGCTAGAAATAGCCACACGAAATTATTATACACAAGTAGGAAAAAGTATAATTTGAAGATAAGGATGGAATTCAAGAAAACAAATTGGGGCGAATATTCATTCAGAGAAAGCCTCCATGGCTCAAATGGCAGCGCGTCGGCTCCTCAACTCTGAATACCGTGGTTCAAATCCCGGTCACTCCATGTGAGAATTGTGCAGAACAAAGCGGAGGCGGGACAGGTTTTTCTCTGGGTACTCCGGTTTTCCCTGTCATCTTTCATTCCAGCAACACTCTCCATTCTCATTTCATAGCATCTATCAGTCATTAATAAATCGCTTTGAGAGTGGCTAATAGCCTATATATGATTTATTCATTCCATTCCTGACCCGGTCAATGACTGGAAAACAGGTTGTAGGTTTTCATGTTAATTCGTTCAGAGGAAGAAGAATTAGGGACTGGAATCATTTACCAGGAGAAATCTCCTGCATACCTCCAACTTTTCGAAATAATTTAAGAAAAATACTAGATAAAAATATAGAGAATGTGTCATCACGGTGACAGCCCTAAATGCAGATCAATGGTGACTGATAAATTGATTGGTTTTTTGCTACATGTTTAAAGTCGCACTAACGCATCGATGGACTTCGGCGACGGAAGGATTGGAAAAAGCTGGGATTGGAAAGACAACGGCCGTGGCCTTAATTCAGTCACAGTCTCAGCATTTGCCTGGTGTGAAAATAGGAAACCATAGAAAACCATCTTCTGGGCTGCCGACGGTGGGATTTGAGCCCACCACCTTCCGAATGCAAGTTCACAGCTAAGTGACCCTAAGCGCAAGGCTAACTCGTTCGTTGATTGATTTATTGATTCAAAGTAAGTGTTCTCCTATCTTATCAAACAACGCTCCCAACACCGTTTCCTCTTACGGAAGCAGTCCCGGTAGGAAATTTGAAAGACTGAGTGCAGGCCCACTTGAGATTTCAGTGTAATCTCTTCAACTGTCTGAAGTCGTCGTACTTTCAAGGTGAATTTTAGTCTGAGGAATAAAGAATGTCACGCAGGCTGAGTATACCCAACACGGCCGCAATTGTTAGGCGTGACAATTTCTACTTATTTGTATCAAATGTAACAAATTCATACGTGACTCACGGAATGAGTTTAAAGGAGACACAATGTTTGCTCCGTATCGCAGCATCGCCGCGGCCGCATTGGAAGATCAAAGCATGCTACAATATGGTGGCCCGGGGGATATCATGTCAGCGTCGGACGTACTATGATCACCTTGTTTGGTGCATAGATTTTGAACGGTTGGAGATATATCGATGATTCTTTCACCATCATATTTGGCTTGACGATATATATCCATGTTCAGTGTTTCAGCGATTGAACGAAGGACAAAAGTGTATGGATATTTTGATTTTAAATGAAGATGAAATATTACCAACATCGTTTATGTTACAGTATGTATGACCGGGCGAGTTGGCCGTGTGGTTAGGGGCGCAGAGCTATGAGCTTGCACTCGGGAGATAGTTGGTTCGAATCCCACTGTCGGCAGCCCTGAAGATGCTTTTCCGTGGTTTCCGATTTTCACACCAAGCAAATGCTGGGGCTGTACCTTAATAAAAGCCACGGCGGCTTCCCTCCTACCCATAGTCCAGTCCTACCCCATCGTCGCTGTAAGACCTGTCTGTGTCGGTGCAACGTAAAGCCAGTAGCAACAAAAATGTATGTCTAGCCCTTGTCCCGTTTTTTGATACGAGGTCGGGGAAGAGGTGAGATTAAATTACGTGGCATGTTTTATTGTCTGATGCTCTTCCTGTCATCATGCTCAATTGACGAGCTAATGAAGATTACATGAATGGTGGTGAATAACATTGGGTGAGGAGGTGGAATGAATCGGCTAAGACCAGTGAATAGGAAATGTCCCCCGCATTTGGCTGAAAGTGAAGATGGTAAACCACAGAAAACTATTCTCAGGACAGCCAACAGTGAAGCTCGAACCCAAAACATGGCTCCATAGCTCTAGCTCGTTAACACTCGCGGCATCTCCGCTCGGTCGTTCGTTTTAAAGTACTGTAGTAGCGTAAAACTAGGGCAAATACGCATTGTAAAATTAGGATAAGGTCCGCCTCTGTGGTGTGGTGGTTAATGTGCTTAACTGCCATCCCCGGAGGCCCGGGTTCGAATTTTGGCTCTGCCATGAAATTTGAAGTGGTACGATGACTCGAACGGGGTCCACTCAGCATCGGGAGGTCAATTGAGTAGACGGGGATACGATTCCCTCCTCAGCCCTCCACGAAGTGGTTTTCCATGGTTTCCAATTTCTCTTCCAGGCAAATGCTGGGATGATGCCAAACTTAAGGCCACAACCACTTCCTTCCCCGTTCCTAGCCCATCGCTTCCAATCTTCCTATCCCCTACAAGGCCCCTGTTCAGCATAGCAGATCAGGCCGACTGAGCATGGTGCTGGTCCTCCGCCACAATTGTATCTCCCGACCCAAAGTCTCACGCTCCAGGATACTGCCCTTGAGGAGGTAGAGGTGGGATCCCTCGCTTAGTCCGAGGGAAAAAACAACCCTGGAAGGTAAACGGATTAAGAAAGATTGAAAGAAAAATTGGGATAAGGCTAGGAATGATGAGAATAATAATAAGAAGCTTCTTCTTCTTCTTCTTCTTCTTCTTCTTCTTTTTCTTCTTCATCTGCTTATCCTACAGAGTTGGTTTTTCCCTAGGACTCGGCGAGGAATCCCACCTCCACCGCCTCAAGGGCAGTGTCCTGGAGCTTCAGACTCCGGGTCCGAGGATACAACTGGGAAGAATGACCAGTACCTCGCCCAGGCGGCCTCGCCTGCTAAGGTGAACAGGGGCCTTGGTGGGGGATGGGGAGATTGGAAAGGATAGGGAAGGAAGAGGGAAGGAAGCGGCCGTGGCCTTATGTTAGGTACCATCCCGGCATTTGCCTGGAGGAGAAGTGAGAAGCCACGGAAAACCACTTCCAGGATAGCTGAGATGGGAATCGAACCCACCTCTATTCAGCTGACCTCCCGAGGCTGAGTGGACCCCGTTCCAGCCCTCGTACAACTTTTAATATTTCGTGGCAGAGCCGGGAATCGAACCCGGGCCTCCGGGGATGGCAGCTAAGCACACTAACCACTACACCACAGAGGCGGACATGAGAATAAGCTATGATATAAAAGCGCATATAGTTATGCTTTTTGTTATTTTAGTCCAAAATATGTTTTAGAGAGTGAAACAGCGTAATATAATTTCTTTACTGTACACTTAACAGGTAAAAAGTCAAGTATATTCGTGTCCTCATCCCGAGATGATGCAGCTCTTTTCAGGCACACCCAGAATGGAGGTGAGCTGCGTTTACCATATTAACTACACGCACGTCCGGCACCGCAGTGTAGGAGGCAACGCCGGGTTCGATTCCCGGCTGGGTCAGGGGGTCTTTAATTGTAAATGGTTAATATCCCTGGCCTGGGGACTGGATGTTTGTGTCGTCTTTAACGTTCCTTTCCTCACATTCAACACTCTACACTTCCGCAATTACGCGTGCTGGCCTTTGGTCAAAGGGGTCCCGGGTTCGATTCCCGGCAGGGTCAGGAATTTTAACCACCATTGGTTAATTCCGCTGACACGGGGGCTGGATGTATGTGTCGTCTTCATCATCATTTCATCCTCATCATGACGCGCAGGTCACCTACGGGAGTCAAATCAAAAGACCTGCACCTGGTGAGCCGAACATGTCCTCGGACACTCTCGGCACTAAAAGCCATACGGCATTTCATTTTTACTTACACGCAGGTTCCTGTCATATGGTGAAAGTAGTGGCAAAAGATCTGCAGAGGTCGACGCCACGAATAAATATTGAAGAAACTTTCTAGCACTGCCGGGAATCGAGCCCGCCCTTCCGAGGGGGCAGCTACTAGCACTAACCGTTACACTACGGAGGCGGACACTTAACAGGTAATAAATTACCGAAATACAGTTATGATGTAATCACTGCTGTGTACACCCGTGCTAGTTACATCTGTTCTTTTCGCGGTCAGGCCAGACAAGCCGCGACACTGCAAGTAGGCCTACATTAAGCAACATCCATGGCAGTCGTCAGCGTGCACTTCAGTTCGACAGGTCTGCCCTATTAAAACTGACAATGCTGCGTTCTGTAGCCATGCTAGGGAGTAGAGATTGGATCACTGCAACTTGTCCCGAAGTTCGGTAAATTTTTAATGCAAAAGAAATATTTTAAAATGTTTTGAATGTTATGAAAATGCAATAGACTGATCTTAGAGTTCATACAGGCAAATTGTAGGGTAACATTTTCAGAATTTATAACAGCCAACCAATTTCTAGGTCATTTTGAAGTGATGACGTCTTACCATTTGGTCAGGCTAGGTAAGATCGAATAACGAATTTCGATAGGAAGTTACTGATGGATTTCGTTCATTTAGGTATCAACATGGCGGACATATCCTCCAGAAGGAGACTAGGTGATCTGGGTGGGAGATAACACACACTAGCAGTGTTGCCAACTTAACGGATTTTCCGCTAAATTTGGCGGAATTAGAAGACTCGTTTTATCCATTGTGTGTTTTTGTTTTTTTTTAATTTCTACTCCAGTCTGTCTCCGAGCTATTCTGTATTTCTTGTCAGGAGCTAGCAGTCACATGAGGAAAACATGTTATTTGGATTTGATGTTATGAGATCATGGTATAATAAATTTGTAATGCGTGGGGAAAGGGTACTTATCTCTTAGTTGACGAATGACGACAGATAATGAAACTATTTATATTTATGCTATGAAGGAAGACCGTCTAATGAACTGGCCTGTTCTGTGTGTGGGCGTTGAGGTAGAGGATTCACCTAGTTTGCACCCGGTACTAAAACGTCTAAAAGTTTTAGCTCGCCGCCTCACAGGCAGGGTGGCAGCACGGACGATCCACGTCCTAGCACTAGCACAGCAACAGACGAGTCCACTGTTGAACTCTTTGACGTGAATGAGGACGACTAATTGACTTTTTAAGAATATTCCTCTCACCAGTCCCAGTGAAACTCAGAGATCAGGTGAGTGTAGATATTTACTTTTGTTATTATTATGTCCGGCTCCATGGCTAAATGGTTAGCGTGCTAGCCTTTGGTCACAGGGGTCCCGGGTTCGATTCCCGGCAGAGTCGGGAATTTTAACCTTAATTGGTTAATTTCGCTGGCACGGGGGCTGGGTGTATGTGTCGTCTTCACCATCATTTCATCCTCATCACGACGCGCAGGTCGCCTGCGGGAGTCTAATCAAAAGACCTGAATTTGGCGAGCCGAACTTGTCCTCCTACATTCCCGGCACTAAAAGCCGTACGCCATTTCATTATTATTATTATTATTATTATTATTATTATTATTATTATTATTATTATTATTATTATTATTATTATTATTATTATTATTATTATTATTATTTCTCATTTTTATTGCTCATTATTTCAGGTCGGATTTCTTGGCGGAATTTTAACGGATTTTTAGTAGTATTTAGCGAATCTTGAAAATATAAGTTGGCAACACTGCACACTACTAGGGAGTACGAGTACAATTTCACGTGCACATTCAACTTTGAAAAGGCACTGTGATTATACCCGTTATCTAATTTAGTTCCAATAAATGTTATTCGTTTGCTAAATAAACCTAGTGTTCCGGACGAATAGTGATATTAAATCAATCGTTTTGGTGTGGCTGTTGCGAATGTTGAAAGAAATGTTAGTGGAAAATTAGTGGAATACGCCTTATAATGGCCGATTCATCCATTGCAAGATTGAGGAAACGCTCCTAGATCTAGAGAAAAGATCAAGAAATCGAGACAAATTTCACTGTGAGTGGGGCTGAAGGACGAGAAAGCCGAGAGCGCAGAGGCCACGCAGTACTGCCGGCCCTTAATTCTGTGGCTCGGTTCTAAAAGGCCAATATCAAAAAACCTGTTTCTGAGCTATGAGCATATGAAGTTTTGCTTATAGTTTTCCAATTATTTTTTTCAACAACTAACTTGAAATAACTTTATACTTTCTTTGTGGAAGTCACCTTATCAAACGCTAATGTTTTCTGCCAGGTCTCTAATCTTTATTAGTAATCTAACATTATTGGCAAGGGCTTATTTAATTAAACGTTAACTGTTCGTTTAGTACTTAACAGAGACATTGGCCCTTTTAACATGTTGCAAGCCAGGATGAAACGTTTTTGTATCAGTTATATCTCATTTTCGATTTTAAAAAATGACATTGGCCCTTTTAGAACCAAGCCACAGAATTACTCCTATGTTGAAATTGCGTTATCAGCAGCGAAGATCCCACAGCCAATCCAAAAAGATGCCCATCACTTATCTTGAGAGGCAAAAGAGGTGCAGTGAACATCAGAAAGCGGGAAGCATAGAAGCGAACGACCTACTACCACCGATATAGTCGATCGACCCTAATTGACTATGTATGCGGGACGTTGCGGAAGTTGTACTGGTCGTTATTTGAAGTTCCCATGCCAAGAAGCCCGTGGTCGAGCCAGTGCAAGAGTCTGCCTAAATATCTCAAAAGCATTGAACGTACACTTGTATAATCGAAACCGACTTTCAACCTATTAGATCGTGTTACGTACATTTAGTACGTGTTGAACAGATGTTAAGTACAGAACAAAAATGGGCAACCGGACACCAGTGAGATCCGAACCTACAACCTCCCGATTTCGCGTCGGTCGCTCTATCAATTGAGCTATGGTGGCCTGGGTTCGGATCCCACTGGTGTCCGGTTGAAAGTCGCTTTCGATTACAATGCGGTCGTGAAAATCCAATATTCAATACACTTGTATACTTCTCTTTTTTAGCCACCCAGGCTGAGACTGAAACCGTTTTCTTTGGACTAGTGTGTTAACCTATTACCCTTGGATGGATGACACCAGGAAGAGAACCACTTTCAGCTCTCCTTCAGTGGAGCTGGCAGTCCATCAATCCAATGGCTGTGGAAATAAGTGAAATTTTGTCCGCATACTACATTTTTCCAATCCCATATTATCTTTTTTTATCTCGTATTTGATATAATAATTTGGTTTTGTAAGTTCATCTGGAGGATAACCTGTTCCTTGACCTCTGCACCACTTTTCATGGTATTTTTTCGAGTAAAATTTGGAGCTGTGTTCAGTTCACTTTTTGTTTGTTACGACATTATGGGAAGAAAATTTCACCAGACTCAGTATTTAAGTTCAGGGATAGCCAAGTTGTGCACATGGGTCGTGACTGGCTCAGTGGCTTGGATACTGGCTTAGCACCCGGAAGGCTGAAGTTAGAAATTTGGTTGAGATGGTTCGAGATTTTAATCTGGAAAGTCACGTGGCGTCAGGAAGGGCATCCGGAATTAAACCCTCGGCCAAAACTAAAATGAGCCTAGGGGCCCCCAGTGACCTAAAAAAAATTAGAAAACCTGGGAATGGACTAGTGTGTTAACCTATTACCCTTGGATGGATGACACAAGGAAGAGAACCACTTTCAGCTCTCCTTCAGTGGAGCTGGCAGTCCATCAATCCAATGGCTGTGGAAATAAGTGAAATTTTGTCCGCATACTACATTTTTCCAACCCCATATTATCTTTTTTTTATCTCGTATTTGATATAATAATTTGGTTTTGTAAGTTCATCTGGAGGATAACCTGTTCCTTGACCTCTGCACCAGATGAATACAGTTTATAATTAACTTGTGCACGAGGATATGTATATGCAGGGTGGTCGAAAACAACGTGAGCCGGGTATATGATCGTCAGAGCGTTGGCCATACTGATAGGTAATCTGAAAAAGTTACGTCGATATCTCGCGCCATTGTCATTTTATCAGCTGCTGAATTTAGCCAATCAGATCGCTTCGCGGGCGATTTCAGACAGGCTTTGCGAGGCGGTGTTGCCCGTGGCTTACGACGGGCTTGAGAGCGCCAATAGAAGGAATGAACTTCTCCTGGAGAGGGAGTTGAACAAGGACCTCCGTGCTGATAGGCTAGGCTCATAGCAACCACTCGCTGACACTCACAGTTAGATCTCAGATTAATAAAACAGTAAAGATGACCAAAGTTAGAATCCTCCTAAACCATTCAATCAACCCTGCCATCCTACTCTTAAAACGGGCCGTAGAACTAAGAAACCGAACACACGTTTCAAACATCGAAGCCCTTGCCTCACTTACGACCTGTTTTAACATGAAATAACGATTATGATGATGATGCTTGTTGTTTAATGGGGCTTAACGTCTAGGTCATCGACCCCTAATGGTACGAAATGAGACGAAATGAAATGACAAATTAAAAGTCCAAAAAACAACCACTGACCACAATTCAAAACATGAGGACGATGGATGGATGGATGGATGGATGGATGGATGGATGGATGGATGGATGGATGGATGGATGGATGGATGGATGGATGGATGGATGGATGGATGGATGGATGGATGGATGGATGGATATGAATTTAAGATGATCAGTGGAACCGACCCACAGTGCCTCACATGCACAGAAGCTGGCGTAACACAATAGTATTACTGACCAAGGAACTGCCTCTATAGCACGATACTAAAACGATGATGCGTATAGTCGAAAGGAGTCCAAAATCCAAGTCAGCGGCCCCTCGCAACGGTTCTTACCGCTAGAGAAGTAGAACCATGGTATTTGTCATGTTGCGGTACTAATCAAGAGTAGCGTAGACTCGCGGTATTCCACACATTATGGTACTACTCACAGGGAATGAAATTCGCACATGTATTACAGACCTACGGTGTGTCGCTCATTGCGACGCCATTTACAGGCAACGCAAACCTATGGTGTTCATCACGTAAGTATACTAACCACAGGGACTCGTACTATCCCGTGGTGTTCCTCATAAAGTGGTACTAATCACAGGTACTGTAAAAGCCGTCGCGCTCTCGTTTGCTACTAAACACAAACCTATTTGTTACCTAACATAGCGGTACTACGCGCAAGTAAAAGCGAACCATGGTGTTCCCCGCGTGGTGGTACAAATCAAAAGTAGTTTCATAGTTCTAATTTGATCATCCCTTGGTCACCCCTTTGAGTCGCCTCTTACGACAGGCGTCTGTGCCCCTACCCACAGGGGCTGAATATGAAATAGAAATTGTTTCGGCCTTTTCCAAATTTAATACTCCTTTTACACTAAATTAAACTCAAAATTTAACGTCTGAAAGGGCTGTATGTTAAGAAGGGAAGCTTCTCCATCCACTCCGTAAATAGCTCTCCCACTCAAAATTAGACCCCCCCCCCACCACTTCAGCGAAAATGTGGTTTCTTCACTGAAAGGAGGTGAATACCGCCTCTCAGCTAGATGGTTTTTCCCCCGCCAGTGCAAAACCAGAGATTTTTCCGAATCATGGCATTTCTCGGAAACAGATGAGTAAAGGAGCAACAACAAAACCGCTATGTTAGTGTTTGATGCTCATTTATCGGCATAGTTCTCAAGCCCGAGCAAGCTGCGTACAGACTTGGCAACACCGCATCATGAAGCTCATTTGGATTCATCTGCGAAGCGATCTGATAAAGAAATAAAATGACAACGGCGCAAGATATCGACGTACTTTTGTTTTTCAAATTACTTACAGTATGACCAACCCTCTTACACTCAATACTCGGTTCACGTTGTTTCCGACCACCCTGTATATCCGTATTAAGAACAACTAAAACAAATATACAAAACATTACGGCCAAAATCAGAAACATTGTAGTCTTCTTACTCATAGCCCTGTGCTGCTCTCTCATCGTGCATCAGGTCTGTTTCAACAACTACCGAGCAAGTTAGCCGTGAGGTTAGAGCTGCGCAGCTGTAACTTTACATTCGGGAGATACCCGACTGTCGGCAGCCCTGTGGTTTCCCATTTTCACACTAGGTAAATGCTGGGGCTCAGTCAGTCACTACTGATCTACATTCAGGGCAGTCGCCCAGGTGGCAGATTCCCTATCTGTTTTTTACCTAGTCTTTTCTTAAATAATTGCAAAGAATTTGGACATTTATTGAAAATGTAAATTATTGCAATCCCTAACTCCTCTTCCTTAATCGGCTTACCTTCCAGGGTTGGCTTTTCCCTCGGACTCAGCGAGGGATCTCACCTCTACCGCCTCAAGGGCAGTGTCCTGGAGCGTGAGACATTGGGTCGGGGGATACAACTTGGGAGAATGACCAGTACCTCGCCCAGGCGGCCTCACCTGCTATGCTGAACAGGGGCCTTGGTGGGGGATGGGGAGATTGGAAAGGATAGACAAGGAAGAGGGAAGGAAGCGGCCGTGGCCTTAAGTTAGGTACCATCCCGGCATTTGCCTGGAGGAGAAGTGGGAAACCACGGAAAACCACTTCCAGGATGGCTGAGGTGGGAGTCGAACCCACCTCTACTCAGTTGACCTCCCGAGGCTGAGTGGGCCCCGTTCCAGCTCTCGTACCACTTTTCGAATTTCATGGCAGAGCCGGGAATGCCTCTGGGGATGTCACACTAACCACTACACCACAGAGGCGGACACTCCTCTTCCTATAAACGAATATTTGTTCCAATTTGTCTTCTTGAATTCCAACTTTATCTTCATAGGTACCTAATTAAGGTCACGGTTGCTTCCTTCCCAGTCCTAGCCCTTCCCTATCCCATCTTCGCCATAAGACCTGCCTGTGTCGGTGTGAAGTAAACACCAAAATGAAAAAAAAAAATCCAAGGTGAACGAACTTCCGAGGCATTTTCAAGCGTCAACTTCACATTACACTCGAGATTGAATTTACCAATTACATTGTAACAAAGGCAATAATTAATCCTTTTTTCATGTTTTCAATTATGCGGCTTTTCCTGTGATCATTTCTGTTAGCTGAGGTGTGCTCTGTCTCTTTTCTTACCACTCACCACACAAACAGCTATGTGATACAAAATCCTCCTCTTTTCCCTTAATTACGTCAAAAGTTCCCGCCAGACTCATTCACGGAGAAATTCTAGAAAATATGTCCCGGCCAATTTTCTCATTCTTGCTAGTCATTGTCTAAATTGCACCGCATGTTGAGTGTTTGCCATGTCCCCCTTCTCTGTTATAACGTTGCTTCGCTAATGCAAGAAGGTTTTCTCTCGCCCTTCTTGCCTTACAGCGAGGGGCAGGGGAACGGCACAATAACATGCAAATTACAGACAAGCCGGCAGGCATGTGATTACGCCGACAGGACAAGTGAACGTCCTTGAGTTTACATCACCAGAAGGTAGGCACTTCGCGAGGGCAGCTTAGTGTGGACATCATAGGAGGAGGTCGGTCGATCACAGATGTATATCCGTTTCCTATTCAGCACTCCCAGCTTGAGGGATTTCTCCGTTGACGTAGTTATTTTTCAAAGTGAAAGGGAGTGAGGAATTACCCCAGATATCGAAGATGATACTCGGTGGACAAGGAGTACAGTTTATTCATGTTTCATGCTAATTTTCAGTTGCGTATGGCGAATGACTTTGGAGCTCCAAGAGGAAGAACAACTAGACCACAATAAGTTAAAAACATAAGAGTAAGTCGCAGGGTGCGAAATTAGAAAGAAATAGTGGTGGGGAGGGTGGAAGAGGATCATAGGGCCTAACTGATAATGTTTATTTCAACAGTACCCGGCGGGAGGAGGTATATAACTCCCCTGAAAGTAAATTACTCCCCCCCCCCCCCGTAAAATGTAAATTTTAACTCTTTTTTAAAAATATGTTATTATAACAAGAACGAAAAACATTGGAAATTTATTCCTTGTAGGCAACTATGTTTTGTCCGTTAGTTTCTACAGAGTTCAATACAAATATTAGTAACCAATAGGCACTTTGAGTTGGACGCTTAGGCCTATTATTGTTGGTGTTTATGTGAAAATATGCATAGTAAAACATTAATTTCAATAATATATGTGTTCTACATTTTACTAATTATTTTACATGAATGAACCCCCCTCCCACCGGGAAGTGTTAGTGGGGAGGAACATTTGAGATAAAATCGTCGGTGGAGGGAACCCTCCCTTCCCCCCCGCGATTTCACACCCTTGTATGCCGGGCTGAGTAGTTCAGACGGTAAAGCGTTGGCCTTCAGAGACTAACTTGGCAGGTTCGATCCTGGCTCAATCCGGTGGTATTTGAAGGTGCTCAAATACGTCAGCTTCTTGTCAGTAGATTTATTTCCAGGTAAAAGAACTCCTGCGGGACAAAATTCCGGCATCTCCGCGTCTCCGAAAACCGAAAAGGTAGGTAGTGGCACGTAAAAACAATAACAGTAGAAACATAATAGTATAACACAATTTATTGTTTTATGACTTTTTTGCATAGGCTTGTGGATTAAATATAATAATAATAATAATAATAATAATAATAATAATAATAATAATAAAAATAATAATAATAATATTTTTATTATCGTATGGCCTCAGCTACCGTAGGCAGGCATTTTTATTTGACGCCATCTGGCTTCCTGTTCATCAATTTCGACGTTCTGTTTTACTGTAGGCCTGACCGACTCGTTGGCTGAACGGTCAGCGTACTGGCCTTCTGTTCAGAGGGTCCCAGGTTCGATTCCCGGCCGGCTCGGGGATTTTAACCTTAATTGGTTAATTCCAATGGCACGGGGGCTGGGTATATGTGTTGTCTTCGTCATCATTTCATCCTCATCACGACGCGCAGGTCGCCTATGGGAGTCAACTGGAAAGACCTGCACCTAGTGAGCCGAACCCGTCCTGGGATATCCCGGCACTAAAAGCCATACCACATTTCATTTCACTGTAGGCCTACTAGATGGCACAGTTAACCGAATCTCTCTTGGACGTCTATGGCTGCGTTTTAATTAATTTTGTCGGGTGAACACCAAATCTGTCACCAGAGATCGTTTACAGGCCGACACTGTACGACATGGAGTGTCGAATGGACTTTTGTCCACCCTTAAAAAATCCGACGATCTCTGTTGGGTTTCAATCCACGATCTTGGGTTCCAAAGACCAACACTCTGTTACTAATCCACAAAGGGAGCCACTAAATAAGTGTGGACTAGTAAAACGTCGGCCTAATCATTTTGATGAAGATGATACAATGATATAATACGAAGGGCGTACTATATTCTTTTACACTTCATTTTTTCTACCCAAATGAAGTACGTTGCACATCAGTTGGTACGCCCACCTTCTCAACATAATCTCCTTGTAACTGCTTGCTCTTTCGCCATCGATGTGTCAGTCTCTCCAGACCTTCCTGAAACCATTCTTTCAGAGTGCTGCGAACCCGTGCCTTGACAGCTGTGTCCAGTTCTGCAAAATCCGCAAAACGGCGACGATGCAGAGATTTCTTCATGTTCCCGAACAGGTGATAATTACTATTCGATATTTCTGCCCCTATGCTTCCATTGCATCGATTGTTGTTTCGTTTGTGGCTCATGGTAATGGAGTCATGTCTCTAGCCATAAAGTCGGCTGGATCTTGATCAAGGCATCGCAAACGTTCTCTGTACACGTGCACACGCCTCTGCTTTTTGTCTCGTCTGCAGACAAGAGTCTGGGCACCCACGTGGATGACACCTTCCCCAACTGTAAGTGGCCGTGCACGATCCGCTGCAGGGTGTTTCGGATAATTCACATGGCTGCCTCCATTTCCGTAAATGTGATGCATTTGTTTCCTTGGAGGGCCTGTTCGACCCGGGCAATGTTGGCTGGTGTTGACACTGTAACATTCCTTCAAAATGGTTCCCTTGTCCATCGATGTGCGCCCTGTTTACCGATCTTCCACCCGGCTGTAAACTATTTTACGTCACGGCGCATGTTTTTCACAGTCTGCCACCAAGCGCCGATGAATTTCTGCAGTGATCACGCCTTCCTTCCATTGGAATCAAGTCGTATAGCGCTGTCCCTGACGGTTGCTTTCCATGCAGTCTGCTCCTACGCTGATAGCGTTGTTATGAAATGGCTATGACGAGTGCATTCGTTGGCCCCTGTGCGTTTGCTGCTACCAAACGGCGGAAGAAGACACTAGTTACACGACACCACCTTCAAAAGTGAAGTGTGAACCATACCCGGACGTACAAAAAATAAAGTGTAAAACAATATAGTATGCCCCTCGTATATTACACCATAAGATTAATGTCTCCCTTTCTCCAAAGTATGATCCTAGGTATGAAGACACCAATCAAGAAAGTGCCCTGCCAGATAATATTACATTCATGCAATATAGATATTACATCTACGAAATGATTACAACAAATTTGACCATCCACTCGGTGCTACGAAACAGTTTTCGTCAAACGTAGTTGAAATTTTGTATGGGGCATGTGAATAAGGTGTACTTCGCGCTCATCGAGTATCGTTTCGATAGGCGGGGTGTCGATTGTTGAGTGTATCTTGTCAACTTACGTGGAAGCATGGTGAGATCACGACCCCAGTCTAAGAACGAGACAAGAACAATGGCCTAGAGGATATGTCACGACGAATTCGCCACCCAATGATCAGCAGGTCTTTGGGATGTGCAGCGGTCGCTTGGTAGGCCAAGGCCATTTGGTCTAAGAAGGCCAGCGATCTATCGTTTGCGTCTTTCAGCCCGGCGTTTTCCATACTGGTGAGGTTGCGGGTGCGAACTATGTCACACACGTAGAATTGGCCCGGTTTTACGTAGGATGCGAAGGGATGTATTCACTATAGTGTGTTTCTCTGGTGGTTGGTAGTGTGGCGTGTGACCTCCGGAGAGGCCTTGTGCAGGTCTTACGAGTCGACAGCTAATAGACGACCAGCGAATCTGTGAGAATGGGACCCTGTCGATGATGAATTCTAATGCTGAAAACTGCACGCACACCACACCAATCAATGGCGGTTAAAATCGCCGACCCGGTAGGGAATCGAACCCGGGACCCTTTGGAACAAAGACCAGCAGGCTAACCCATGGAGTCGGAGAGTGTGGTTTGTTGTGTGAATATGAAGAGGAATGTGTTGGTACAAACACAAACACCCAGTCCTTGAGCCGTAGATATTAACCATACGCAGATAAAATTTCCGAGCCAGCCGTAAATCTAAACCAGGGTCCTCTGAACCAAAAGCCAGTTCAGCCACGGAGCTGGTCAAAGGAAAGGAAATGATCAAGTGTACCCATGCCTCAAGTCTCGACAGAATCCGGACGTGCCGGCTCCGTTCAGGATTTTAGCTCTCTGATCTACTGAGACCTTGGGTGCTATCTCGTAACAGATTAACTAAAGCTGCATTAATGTGAGGTGAGGGGACTTGTTGGAACGGAATCGGAACTGGTCAGAGTGTGACCTGCGCCCTTTTTTAGGGGCGACTAATCTAGAATGACCTTGGGTCGCTTGTAGCTGAGGCCAAGGGTATCATAGTTGCCCAACGTAGTGATGAGATGATTGGGCTTGCGTATTAGTCCAGAATAGAATTTCCGGGACGTCTTCTTTATTCTGGTTCTAATCTCATCAATCCTTAGGGATTGGTGGATGTCCCGATTCCATTCAAACCATTGTGCACCTGAGATGAGACGCAGCGCGCGGTTTTGGATGCGCTGCACCTTATCCAGGTGGGTTTTGGCTGCCATTCCCCAGACCGGACTGACGTACTCTGGAATTGGTCGAAGGGATGTCTTATACAACGTGAGCCTGTTTCCTACATTTAGGCCTTGATCGGCTATCACAAGGGGGATAATTTCAGATAAGCGTCTATTCACTTGGGCCGAAAACGAACTGATGTGCTTTGAAGGTTAAGTCCTGTGTGTAGGAAAACACCTAGCTATTTGGTAGCATTTCTCCACCAGATCACTTCACCAAAAATGATCGGTGGGAGAGAGTTAATCCTTGTAAGTTTGAAAAATAAAGGGCTGCATTACTTTTATTTACATTGATTTTGATTCTCCACTTCCGAAGCTATGGTTCGAGAGTGGAGAGGGCATCCTGAGTATAATTTTGTACTCTAGGTAGTTGCCAAGAGACAAAGGAAATTGCCGTATCATCAGCATACATGTAGACCTTCGCGTGCGTTGGCTTACGTATGTCGGCCACGTACAAATTGAAAAGAATCGGGGAGAGGAGTCCACCCTGGGGAACACCCGTCAAGATAGGGCGAGGGGTCGACAAGGTTTTGTTGACTTTGACCTGAAATTTCCTGTCTGAAATATAGCTTTTGAGTATATGGATCATGTAAGAAGGGATACCTAAAGTGTTAAGTTTAAATATGAGACCTTCATGCCATAACTTGTCAAACGCAAGCGATGTGTCTAGTAAGCAGACTCCTGTGTGCCTTCTATCATTGAAGATTTTTGGGGATTACGTGAGTAAGTCTCATGAGTTGATGGACCGTGAAGGGCCAGTTATTATAATTGCATCGGTAATGGCATCTGGCAGAGAAGAATGACAGCAAAAGACAGAGCACACTCCCACATCAATGCTCAGTGTAATGATATTGTTGGTAATTTTTTAGAGGCTTAGGTCATTGTTGGCCATCGTGTCCTCTAATATTCTAGTTCGAGGACATTAGGGCATTCGAACGTAAGGCTTCAAATCTCCCCCTCCCTCTCCCTATGATTCCAGTTTTTCTCATTGTTTGAGTGATCGTTCCTTCAGGCTTTCTTCGCAATTCAATAGTGAACTTAATTATATTTCTGATCAATAGAAGTTGACTAAGTGGTTTTACAGCTTCTAAAATCATTCACGACAATAGCAATCATCACCGGTTAATTCGTTACCATGACGGCTGAACAATGCGAGCAATGCTTCCTGTTGGTGGACTTCGATTTAAATTCTTGAATATCTCCATTATTATGTAAAACTGTATCAGACATGTATTGTATCGGAAATTGTATTTTCTGTAATATTTGTTACAGACATTTTTCAGATAGAAATAATATTTCCGAAGAGATCAGAATATTTGTGAAAATGTAATAATCACGCATATCTCCGTTATTATTCTTAGTAGTATAAAAACGTATGATGTATAAAACCACGGAAATTGTATTTTACCCAGTTTTATTACACAATATTTTACAACTAATATTAATGGAAAAATTTCACATTTCCCGTTTTGGCTCCCTTTAATGTTGCTACGCCAGTGTATAGTAATGAAATAATATATAGCCTAGTCAACAACCTTGCAGTCCCTGAAATTATATAAAGAGTTTTGGGGAAATTCTATTTTGCTGTTTTCGTGTGTTCTTACCAAACAAACAGATGGACAATCAGATTGAGACAGACAGACAGAGAAGATTTTAACTCAACCAGTTTTGACTTTTATATACTCAATTCGAGATATAATCGAATATAAGGCAAAAATTTTAGGTGTGCAGTCAAAATTATAATTTATTATATTTGTATAGATATTTAAAGAGTTAAAAAAAAGACATTCAACTTCTTTTCACAAAAAACTGAGCTAATTTTAAGTATACTGTAGTAATTTATATTTATTTCTTTTGCATTTTTCTTGTTCTTATTTTCACCACTTATGGAAGCAGTTCTTCTGTGTACCGTTCCGCCTGCGATTTCAATTTGGTCTCTTCATCTGACTGAAATTTTCCTCCTTTCAGCTAGAATTTCAGTTCGAAGGATAGGAAAAGGTTGACCGGTGCTAGATCAGGTGAGTAGGAGGACGGGGAAACACAGTTATCTTCGTGATAGCAAAACATTCTACTGTAGAATCAACAGCGATGCACGAGTTTGCGCGTTTTCGTAGCGGAAGCTTCTGCAGTTATTTCTCCACAAGCTTTGCTTTTTTCCCCTGACGATTTCTCTCAAACGTCTCAATACTTTGAGATAATACCAGTGGTTCCTCGTTTGACCCCTCAGGTAGTAATTCAGGTGCATAACACCGTTAATGTCGAAACGGGTTATCAATAACACTCGAACTCTAATTTCCGTAAACGTTTTTCTCCAGTGTGAAGCAGAAGCAAATAATGTTATGCTGGTCGTAATATTTAGACATATCGATAGTCGCAAACTCATGCTCTACAACCAGCGCTTTAGTTGGCACGGAACGCAGGAATGCCGTTCCGGAATTCTCTTTCCTTAGATAAGTATTATTATGGACATCAAACAACTTTTCAGAAACCTTGTGAATCATTTAAATAGCAGGCTTGTGGAAAATGTATTCACAACATTCAATCCAAGAACCAATCCCAGTGCAAAAGAAATACTATAAAATAACTAAAATCATCAGCTAGTAAAATATACACTTGAAAAATAATATTAGCCCTTCACTTCTACTTTTGGTATCAGCTATGATGATGAGAATATTGGCAGCCATTTTTTCTGCGATTTAGACAAGAGGAGATACATACATACCAGGGGCGGTGCGTGATATTGTTGCAGAGTTGCACTACCCCCAATAATTTCACACTTCACTTGTCTTTTCGTCCAATTTTTTAGTTTAATAAACCTAACATATATTCTAAAATATGTTAAAATCAACCATCTTCGTTTGTTCGATGTACTAATGCTTCATGATGAACCAATAAACGCTGTCAGCTTCGAATCAAACTCAGGGTGTTTGATTTCCTAGAGCAACTACCAAGCGGCAAGCCTGAGCTTGTACGTAGCATCAAGTAGCACGCTCGCCAGTATCGGTCCTTGGGTGTTGCATAGGACCAGCAAACCCCCTATCGAGTAATAAACTCCAAATGTCCCCGTTAGATTGCACCACACTGCGGATATGACTTCACGCCTGTTTTCTCTCCTCTCGCAACGTTATTTTTTTCTGTACGCCGCTAGGGTACGCCATACCTATCTGCCCACAATATTACCAAATACTTTATTACACCAATACCGTACAGGTCTATCTCAACAGCATTGAGTGGAGTGCGAACAGCGACGGTGGTGACATCTAGCGTGTTGGTGTGAACTGCATACTTGTCTATGCTACAGTTGAGAGGAATGCACTACACTTATTGGTGACGGAAACTTATTTTTCACATGAATGGTTTACCGATGAAAGGGATGAAATATTAGGGATAAAATTAGTTTGTCATAATATGAAGGAGGTGGGAATTATAGGAACATACAGGCCTGGAAGAGAGGAAAGGGACATGGAAATATTTGAGAAAATAATGGATTATACTCATAAAAACAATAATAATGATATGATAATAATTGGGGGAGATCTAAACTGCAAGTGAAGCCAGTGAACAGAAACTGGCAAGTAAGTTAATTTGGGAGGGAGGATTTACACAGGTAGTACAAGAACCGACTCGTCTCAATAACTTACTAGATGTATTCTTGGTTAAACCATGGGAAATTGTTGATAAAACTGAGGTAATTGAAGGAATAGGTGACCATAAGGCTGTAATAATGGATGTAGGACTGGTACCAAAAAGGCTTAATAAGAGGGTCACACAAGACAAGAAATTGTACAGAAAAACTAAAGTTGATGAATTTGGGACTTTCCTTAAATCACAATTCAGTTGTTGGATAAGTGAAGGGAGTAATGTGGATACACTTTGGGCTAAATTTAAAGGAATCATTTGGGAAGGAGAGAAGAGATTTGTACCTGTTAAGAGGGGTAAAATGACCTCAGACCCTGTTTATTATACAAGGGAAATAAGAAAATTCAAAAGAAAATGTAGAATAGTAAACAGAAAAATCAAAGAGGGTAGGGAGAGTAGAGAAACTAGGAAACAGCTAATGAGGGAACTGAATAGAGTGAAAAAGGAACCAAAAGATATTATATGAATGGCATACTTCAAGAGGGTAATGACCACAAAGGGAAATGGAAAAAGCTGTATTCATATATCAGGAATCAAAAAGGAAAACGAATCCAAATTCCTACAATGGTGGGAGAAGGGGGTGAACACTATTTAACAGATACTGAGAAAGCAAACCTATTTAGTAGGTAATTCAGAGATTCAGTAGATGATTGTCAGGAGTTGGAAACTGAAACAGAAGATGGAGAGACACATAGAGAAACAAGAAGCTTCTCATTCACAAATGAAGATATTTTCAGAGAAATCCAACTGCTTCAGCAAGGAAAAGCAGCAGGAAGTGATCAAATTGCTGGGGAGGTGTTAAAGACAATGGGGTGGCGCATAGTGCCTTATTTAAAACTTCTCTTTGACTATGTCATAAATAATAGAGTAATACCAAAGGAATGGAAGGAATCTATAATAATACCAATTTATAAAGGAAAGGGTGATAAAAGGAAACCAGAGAACTACAGACCAATCAGCCTGACCAGTATAGTTTGTAAAATACTGGAGAGTTTAATATCAAAGTACATCAGAGGAATATGTGATGATAAAAATTGGTTCATGAGGAGCCAGTATGGATTTAGAAAGAAATTTTCTTGTGAGGCACAACTGGTGGGATTTCAGCAGGACATATCAGATCAATTGGATTCAGGAGGCCAGTTAGATTGCATAGCCATAGATCTTTCCAAAGCCTTTGATAGAGTGGAACATGGAATATTATTAAAGAAATTGGAGGGAATAGGATTGGACGTAAGGGTTACACATTGGATAAAAACATTTCTAAATTCAAGGGTTCAGAAAGTCAAAGTAGGAAATAATGTATCGAAGGAAGAGAAAGTTTGTAAGGGAATTGCACAGGGTAGTATAATCGGTCCGTTACTTTTCTTAATATACGTAAATGATTTAGAGAATAATATGACATCAAAAATAAGATTGGATGCAGATGACATAATTGTTTATAGGGAAATAAATAACATTGAGGATTGTTCAGAATTACAAAGGGACCTTGAGAGTATCCAATAACGGGTTGAAGAGAATAATATGAAGGTTAATGGAGGCAAATCAACTGTTACAACATTTACAAACAGGAGCTTTAAAACTGAATTTGAATATACTTTGGATGAGGTAGTTATCCCAAAAGATGGCAAGTGCAAATACTTAGGTGTGAGATTTGAAAGTAATTTGCACTGGAAGGGTCATGTGGATGACATTGTTGGGAGAGCATACAGATCGTTACATGTCATAATGAGGCTACTTAAAGGATGCAACAAAGAATTAAAAGAGAAAAGTTACTTAAGTATGGTTCGTCCATTATTGGAATATGCAAACAGTATTTGGGATCCTCACCAAGAATACCTAATAAAAGAAATAGATAGTGTGCAGAGGAAAGCAGCAAGATTTGTAACAGGGGATTTCAGGAGAATGAGTAGTGTATCAAAAATGTTAAAATAACTTGGGTGGGAAACTTTAAGTAAGAGAAGGGTGAAAACTAGACTTATAGGATTATATAGAGCCTATATAGGAGAAGAAGCATGGGGAGATATCCGTGAGAGGCTTCAGTTAGAAAATAATTATATCGGCAGAACTGACCACAAATACAAAATTAAAAGGAATTTTAGCAGAAGCGATTGGGGTAAATTTTCATTCATTGGGAAGGGTGTGAAGGAGTGGAACAGTTTACCAGGGGTAGTGTTTGATCCTTTTCCAAAATCTGTACAGATAGTCAAGAAGAGAATAAACAGGAACAGAGAAAATAAATGAAATGTTAGAGGGCATTCGACCAGTGCAGGTTAATGTAAATAAAAAATGTGTGTGAATAAATTAATTCCATCCCCTGGTCTAAGGAGTTTGGACAGCCAAAGTGGGGGACTGCCTGTAGTGGTGAAGTACAGTGGGGACTTCGAGGGCCCTGGGACCGCTACGGTAGCTGTGAAGGCCCTTCAGGAACTCTGAAAAGTGGTGGCAAAAGGGGCTCTGGTTAAGACGCAGCAGGTCGTTATGCTACTTAGGTTCCAGAATGGGATTAAAAAAAAGTAAATAAATGCAATGTAAATTTTAATCTTATACTAGTTGTATAGTATCATTTGAAGTAATTCCACATACTTTATATCAGTTGACTATATTTGTAAGTAGTACAGGAGATATTATAAGTAGAATTTTGTAAACAATATAAATTTATTAAGGATGAGCTGTGTGTTTAATAGAAAAAAAAATGTTAGCGTAAATTGTATAATATTGTATTATAGGAAAATTTTATTCTTGTTTATTTAATATTTAGTGCTTTACAATAATGTATTTCAGTGTACCATTTGCCACCGAGGTAGACACCTCATTTGCAAATAAAGAGATTTTTGATGTTTTGATTTTTGACATGTTTGTTAAAATAATTGAATAATCATAATAACTAAGAATTACATTTCAAAATATGAAATGCCTCCTTCGTAAACCTCCAAACGAGCATTATGTTAGCCGTGCCTTTCGCTATGTCTTAAAAATTATAAGCAGAATTTCTTTGAGGATCAACCCAGCCTCTGGGAGGAATATTCAACAACTACTCTCTCCTCTTCTTTCTAGCCTTTTCTCAATTACCTAGCGCAGCACTTCGTATGGACTTTGCCTAGTTTTCCGGCCGGTTGCCTTTCCTAACAGCAATCATATGTGGAGGGATATATACCGTACTCACTATTGCGTGTTTCTGTGGTTGTTTTTCGTATGATATGTTGTAAGTTATATTCTTCAAGATGCGTATGAATACGAACACAAACCCATAGCCCCGACTTACATGAATTAACAGACGCGATTAAAATCTCCGACTCAGCCGGGAATCGTGCCAGGGCCCTCTGAACCGAAGGCCAGTACGCTGCCATTCCGTCGTGGTGATTATTGTTTTAAGTGGAAGTACAACTGGCGAACCATCCTCTATTAACACTGATCAGAAGGGAAATGGAAGAGGTCCAACACTCCGAAGAATGAAGGTATCATAAAAAAGGGGGAGGGCACGAAGCGCTAATCATTCAGCCAAAGCGCCAGAGGGGGCAGATAACTTAACAACATCTATGATTTATTAAGATTTTGGGAAAGAGAAGCTGTAATTAAGGAACAGGAGTTTTGATCCATTATTTTGACTTCTTCTTCTTCTTCTTCTTCTTCTTCTTCTTCTTCGGTACGGTCGATCTTCCCGAACTCTACAAGAGAACTCACCTCACGCTGCTATTTTGAATTTTCTGTTTTACCTCTGAAGACAGAAATACATAATATATACAACACACATTGGGATTACGTGAGTGAACTACGATGTTCCTGACAAGGAAGAAGTATTCAGAATTTCCTAAAGTCCCTTTCACAAATTTATGCATGAAGAATTACCACACAAACGTATTACATTAGTTGGACAAATGCGCAAGCCTATGCCATTAATACACTGAAATAATTTTCTTACGCCGGGCTGAGTGGCTCAGACGGTTGAGGCGCTGGCCTTCTGATCCAAATTTGGCAGGTTCGATCCTGGCTCAGTCCGGTGCTATTTGAAGGTGCTCAAATACGTCAGCCTCGTGTAGGTAGATTTACTGGCACGTAAAAGAATTCCTGCGGGACTATATTCCGGCACCTCGGCGTCTCCGAAAACCATAAAAGTACTTAGTGGGATCCATATTAAGTTCAATAATGAAATTCACACCTAAATAACGAATCGCACTTCCGTTGCACTGTGATTTAATGGGTCACCACTTGCATCGCCAACATCTACGCGCGGTATGGCTGGCGTATGTTTATGTATGTTTATTTCTCGCGGACAAAGACTTTGTCGTCTTTATTTTTAGACAACTAACAGCTGACGAGTGCCACCAGGAAACATGGCGGACGTGTTGCAACTTTCCTCACCTAGGAGCGCTGTATGAGCCCGTCAAGCTAGTCTGTGTAGTATAATGTAAGTAGGCGCATTCGTCAGCTGTTAGTTCTCAACAAGGAAAGATGCCTAAGCTGTGTTCTGCAATTAATTGCATGAATAAAGGGAGTACAAGAAGAAATATATCTGTTTAGAAGTGAGTATATTTTTGTTCCTTGCTGCCACCAGAGAACATGGCGGAGCAGGTTTCAACTTTCTTCAAAGATGACAGGTCTTCCGCCAGTCTATGTCGTTGTTCTCAAATCAAAACAAATTTTCCGCGCTAATCGCCATGCTTGACCAAATGGGAATGGCACTTCACAGCTTTCTTAAATTCTCCTCGATACTGTCAACTGCCTGACTGAACAAACATAAAGAATACAGCGAAGATGGAATATAGCAATGCATAGAAAAGGGGACGTGGCACCTGATGCGCATGCATTAGGAATTTAAATTTTTAAGTGCACTGAATTCAACCAAATCCTTTTGGGACTAGATTCCCAACATAATAAGCTAGGAATTTCAACAACAAAAGTTTTTATATTTTTGAAGGATTTCGTACACTTCTCCCCTGTTCAGATAATTCCTACCTCAGCAGCAGCAGCACAATGACTTCCGATGCATACATTTAACCCACAGTCACATGTGAAGTCATGGTGGCGAAGAGAGACACGTTCAACAGATGAAACAGCATGTCGGAAACTAAAGGCGCTCGTTTTTGACGCCCAGTATTAGTCATTTTGGTGTCCGACTCGTTGGCTGAACGGTCAGCGTACTGGCCTTCGGTTCAGAGGGTCCCGGGTTCGATTCCCGGCCGGGTCGGGGATTTTAACCTTAATTGGTTAATTCCAATGGCACGGGGGCTGGGAATATGTGCTGTCTTCATCATCATTTCATCCTCATCACGACGCGCAGGTCGCCTAAGGGAGTCAAATAGAAAGACCTGCACCTGGCGAGCCGAACCCGTCCTGGGATATCCCGGCACTAAAAGCCATACGACATTTCATTTTTTCAGTCATTTTGGTGACTGCTGAATTAATAAGGTGAGTTCATGTAAACAATCTCTTCCAACTGAATCACTGTTCCACACACAAACAAACTAACAGCTGCTAAGTAATAACTGTTTCAGAAATGGCTAGTTATTTAGGAAAGGTACCAGTATACAGCGGTATTTTCAAAGCTCAGTATGTTAAAGCAAGTCGCATTTATACCTTCACCGCCTTCACGTTCAACAATGTTACTGGTTTATTTGAAAGAGCCGCAGAGTCACTACACTGGTACTGTTCTTGCTGTCATCCCCAAAACAGGCAAGCTTCATTAGTTAACACTAAGGGAGTACAGTAATTGATACGTAGACATGAGTGTGATTGTCAACCGATATCTATTTCAGATTTCTCACCAGCCAGTCACATGTTAGGGGTTCGATTCCACACAGAATTGAAAGCCTCCTGGCTATGATATCACTGTCAACATTACTGTATTACGTATTTCTAATATGCTTGGTGTAGAAATTTCCCTCGCATTTATACCTTCACCGCCTTCACGTTCAACAATGTTACTGGTTTATTTGAAAGAGCCGCAGAGTCACTACACTGGTACTGTTCTTGCTCTCATCCCCCAAACAGGCAAGTTTCATTAGTTAATACTAAGGTACGTACAGTAATTGATACGTAGACATGAGTGTGATAGTCAACCGATATCGATTTCAGATTTCTCACCAGCCAGTCACTTATTAGGGGTTCGATTCCACACAGAATTGAAAGCCTCCTGGCTATGATATCACTGTCAACATTACTGTATTACGTATTTCTAATAAGCTTGGTGTAGAAATTTCCCAAGAGGTATGTGTCAATCCTCACATGTCGGTACATTTCATTACCTCGGCACTACCTCAGGGCTCCATCCGTGGCCCTCAAGTGGCTGGAAATAGGCTAATAAAAGGTTCAGACAGATTGGCATAGTATACGAATTATCCGGGCATTATAAAAAGCTTATTATCATGCCTACAAGAAACGGGATGTCCACTTTCGAAGGTGCACATAGCCCTGAGGTTCACCCAGCATACACCAGAAATGAACACAAGGTTAATTCCTGAGGGGACAGGCAGCCGGCCGTAGACATCAACCTCGATATGTTGTGAGATGGACAGCATGCAATGGCATGATGATAAACAGGGTTAAAAGTCAGGTTGTGAGTTTCACAACTAGGAAAAGTCCTCTCAATTTTAATTACTGCGTTGATGGGGTGAAAGTTCTTTATGGGGATCACTGTAAGTACCTAGGTGTTAATATAAGGAAATATTTTCATTGGGGTAATCACATAAATGGGATTGTAAATAAAGGGTACAGATCTCTGCACATGGCTATGAGGGTGTTTGGGGGTTGTAATAAGGGTATAAAGGAGAGGACATACAAGTCACTGGTAAGACCCCAACTAGAGTATGGTTCCAGTGTATGGGACCCTCACCAAGATTACTTGATTCAAGAATGAATGAAGAAGCAAATTTGCATCATCATATTGTTTCAACAAAATATGTACATTTCTTAAATCACCCATATTTTCTTCAGTGCTTGACAACGCATTATGGCATTCCAAATGGGGTAACTTGGAACACAACCAGCCACACTTATATGCATATGTATTTTCCTGAATTAAATCAAACCCACAGATCACACCTACAACAACACATCGTATTGAAGGTTAACTGCTGCACTATACAATAAAATACGCGTATTATATTTTAAGCCAGTTAAAATATGGGTCGAGTAGGTCAGAAGATTATGAAGTACTATAAAAGTCTCTTTGTCACTGGAAGAAAATATATGCAAACACATTATTACTTACATTTTCTTGTCACGACGGAAAAGGAAGAAAGACCGCGCATTCTTCTCTACTTCATAGTTACTGCAGCCAAACACAGCACATACCTTTCCCCTCATGTTGAGAGGAGATATCAAGGAATGACACACGCTACTATTTAATTATGACAACTCACTGAAAACGCATAAATAACACCAAAATCTTCACACACAAATACACGTGCTCTTATGACACAATCAGTAGTTCTCCGGTCAATCCGCTAGAGAGAGCTCTAATAGCTGTCCCTCGATATCTCGCCGAGTGTCGTGTATTGTCTCTACTGTATTTTCTGACAACTCTGCGTGCACGAGAAACAGCTGTTAGGAGCGTTAGCCCAGGACTTTTAAGGACAACGCAAGCCTGGAGGGGTGTATTTTACACGTTCATAACTACGATACTTTGTGCAATATATGCATATATTCTTTCATGTAAAGGCATAATTAAATATTTTCAATACGGCGATTGCATAAAATGCGCGGAACATGCTTTGTAGTCACCGTGTACTAGGAAAACGTTAAAGGTTACCATAAGCAATGAAGTATAAAATGAAGGCATTTATTTTTAGAGGCTTAACATGTTCATCTATCTAATGAATAATTATGAACGTGGTGCTGGTAAAACCAAATGAGCTCTATAGAGAAACCGAAGTAATCGATGGTATTAGTGATCACGAAGCTGTTTTTGTCGTAGTTAAAAATACATGTGATAGAAAGGAAGGTATTGAAAGTAGCAATATTAGGCAGCACCAGATGACTGATAAAACAGTCATGAGAGAGTTCCTAAAATGTGACTTTCATCGGTAGTAAACGGTAAATAAAAATGTAAACAGACTCTCGGACGGATTTAAAGCAACTGTTGAGGAATGTAAAAACGGGTTTGTACCTTTAAAGATGGTAAGGAATGGTAAAGACCCAGTATATTGTAAAAAATACGTAAAGAGGGCTGGAAAGGGGTCCACCCAGCCTCGCGAGGTCAACTGAGTAGAGGGGGTTTCGATTCCCACCTCAACCTCGAAGTGGTTTTCCGTGGTTTCCCACTTCACCTCCAGGCTAATGCCGGGATGGTACTTAAGGTCAAGGTCGGATTCAAACTCGGAAATTTCAGTTCGCAACGCCAATGCGCTAGCAACTACGCCACGGAGACAAGTTAGAAATATCTGCGAGAATAAGACTACAAAATTTGAGGATAGACTTTAAACGTTAAATTTTGAACAAAATAAGGCTCATTAGCAAAAACGCTCGAACAGGGCTGAAATATTTTTGAATGAAGGGAAAACCCTCAAAATTTGAACACTTTCCTAGGAAACTACATCGCGACCTCCCCTTGTCAGCCTACACGAGAACAGCTGAGGAGCTACCTGCCTGTGAGGAGATTTATCATGCTGACACGCGTCACGTCAATCTCCAGGCCTTCGGGCTGAGCAGCAGACACTTGGTAGGCCAAGGTCTATGAAGGTTGTCAGACGTCCCGTATTTCACTGGACAGTTTCGTATTTTTTCAGTGTTGCGCATTACGAGTAGTTCCTATCCAAGATAGGAATAGTACCATATTTGGACACGTTTTCAACCTGCAAACAGTAAGGCAGTCTTTTCATCTCTGGCTGGAAGCCATCGTTTCTTCTTTTTCATCCTCTCCAAATTCGCAAGTGGGGCACATCAATAACTTCCTATAACCTCTCCTCTCCATTGTGAGTGTCAAGAAGCGATGCGGTGCCGTTCCTCACATAGACGACATGTGATGATCCAATTTGTCACTGTCATAAGGTGACTGACACAGTAACTTATGTTCGCGTAGGCTGTACTTCCTCGCAAATGTGTCCCATATATCCCATGTCTCTGTCGCCATCGTCTGCTACGAACGTTAGTAAAAATTCTCTTCCTTTTGCCTCCAAGTTCGAAAGTTGGGACATGATACTGAAGTGGGTAAACTACACTCGGAACCACAACGGGATTTTTACAACGAGGGTGACCATGTGGTAAAATAAAAAAAAAACTCATGTCTCGTCCCGAGGTGGCGCAGCTCTCTTCAGACACACCCCTAGCGGAGGTGAGCTGCATGTACCATTTCAACCACAAACCAGCCCTTCTGCCATTCTTAAATCTCTGGCAATACCGGGAATCGAACCCGAGTCCCCGGGGACGGCAGCTAATTGCACTAACCGTTACGCTACGGAGGTGGACACCACGTGGTCAGCTGATAAATAAACAGGCTGTGGCCTAGAACTTGCCTGAATGTATATGTGGTTCTACTTTCTAGCCTTTTCTCAGTTACTAGCATAGGTACTTGGTATAGATTTAGCCCAGTTATACAACTGGAGTCCGGCCCAGCGGTGTAAGGGGCAATGCGTCTGCCTGTCACCCGGCGGCTCCGGGTTCGATTTCCGGTCGGATCAGGGTTTTCTGATTATAATGATTAATATCCCTGGCCTGGGGAGTGGGTGTTTGTGTCGTCCGTAACGTTCCATTCCTCACATTCAACACTTACATCTCCACATTACATTTACACGCAGGTTCCTATCATATTGTGAAAGTAGTGGCAAAAGATCTACAGAGGTCGACGCCACGAACAAATATCACCATTCTATACGACCAGATGTCTTTCCCGACGTTTCCCTGTGGGTGGGGGCTGTAGAATAACATGTACGGTATCTCCTGCCTGTCGTAAGAGGCGACTAAAAGGGGCCCAATGGGCTCTGATCTTTGGAGCGTGGGTTGGCGACCACGGAGCTCTTAGCCGAGTCCTGGCATTGCTTCCACTTACTTGTGCCAGGCTCCTCACTTTCATCTATCCTATCCGGCGTCCCTTGGTCAACTCTTGTCCTTTTCCGACCCTGGTGGTATTAGGTTGCGAGGTCTAGGGAGTCTTTCATTTTCACACCCTTCGTGGCCCTTGTCTTTCTTTGGCCGATACCTTCATATTTCGAAGTGTCGGATCCCTTCCATTTTTTCCCTCTGATTAGTGTTATATAGAGGATGGTTGCCTAGTTGTACTTCCTCTTAAAACAATAATCACCACCAGCACCGCCCCTTTCCTGACGTCAATCCTATGTGGATGGATGTATTCCTTCTTTCTTTCTTTCTTTCTTTCTTTCTTTCTTTCTTTCTTTCTTAGTCAGTTTAGCCTCCAGAGTTGGTTTATTCCCTCAGACTCATCGACGGATCACACCTCTACCGCCTCAAGGGAAGTGTCCTGGAGCGTGAAACAATTGGTCGTGGATACAACTGGGGATGAAACGTGTGTGTGTGTGGGGGGGATGGGAAGATAGGGAGCGATAGAAAGGAAGAAGGGTGGAAGCGGCTGAGGCCTTAAATTTAGGTACAATCCCGGCATTTGCCTGGAGACGAAGTGGGAAACCACGGAAAACCACTTCGAGGATGTCTGAGGTGGGAATCGAACCCCCTCTAATCAGTTGACCTCCCAAGGCTGGGTGAAACCCGTTCCAGTCCTCGTACCACTTTTCAAACTTCGTAGCAGAGACGGGAATCGAAGCCGGGCTTCCGAGAGTGACAGCTAATCACATTAACCACTACACCACAGAGGGGGACGAGGTATGGTGGTTTGTAGTGTGATCTGTTGTATGTGAATGAAGATCTCTGCACACAAAAGCGAAATCCTTTACTCACTAACTCATCACTAATTCTCACCATTCCCACGGACCTATAGGACTGAAATTTGGCACAGGTGTTCCTTGTACGTTACTTAGGACAAATAAAGATGTCGTATTCACATATTTTGTGGTAAAAGGGGTGAAATAGACGTAACTACCCTAAACACAATATTTCTAATCAGTCATTTCCCATGAAACTAGAGATCTGAAATCTGGCGCAAGTGTTTCGTGTAATCTACAGAAGGAAAGTAAAGACGTTTAATCTGATGTTTTGTGATTAAAGGGGTAAAATTGGGGTAACTACCCTAATCACAATATAATTAATTCTCACATTTCCCAGGAGGATAGAGGGCTGAAATTCGGTATAGATCATCCTTATAAGCTAATTGGAAAGAGTAAAGATGTTTTATTCCGATGTTTTGGAATAAACACGGTGAGATTGAGGTAACTACCCTAAACACAATATTACTCAATCGCACACTTTCCTAAGCAGTAGAGGGCTGAAATCTGGCTCAAGTATTTCTTATACGTTAATTAATAAAAGTAAGGATGTTTTATTCCGATATTTTGTGATTAAGATTACCGTACAAAGAACGGGCATTCAGCTATCGAGTAATAAACACAAAAAAATCAGCCACCGAGCTAGAGGAATTAATTATACGCGATCATTAGCCAAACGAATTATTTTGGGATAACTGTGTACTATTTTTCTCTTTCTTTTTACAGTTTGCTTTACGTCGCACCGATACAGACAGATCTTATGGCGATGATGGGGCAGGAAAGGGCTAAGAGTGGGAAGGAAATGATCGTCGCCTTAATTAAGGTAAAATCACTGCATCTGCCTGGTGTGAAAATGGGAAACTGTAGGAGACCATTTTCAGGGCTGCCGATAGTGGGGTTCGAACCCACTATTTCCCGAATGTAAGCTGATAGCTTCGTGACCTAAATGGCGCAGTCACTCGCTCGGTAACTATGTGACTGTATGAGACATGAGAGGAAGAAATAACAGTCGGTAGTCTTCAATTGAATCCACAAAGAGGGAGGGGGGTGTAGCTTTAAAAATTGACGACCTTTCGTTCGTACTTAACAACTCCGAAACGTGGTTAAGATAAAACATTTGACCATATTCGCAAAACAAAATGGTCTGAACCTGGAAAGGGAAACACGCGAAGGGCGGCGCCAAAAATTCGAAGTTGGATTTTCGTCTAAATATCAATATCAATTACGTACTGTTCCAGACTGGCAAAATTTGGTCACTAAATAATACAAGAGAAGTTACAAAACATTTCAGACATTTAATTCGAACAGGTTGCGTATGTTCAAGTAAAAATGGGGACAGCTGATTCACCAAATATTTCAGCATTACTGTATCTCTCATTTTGATGTTCTACACATTTTCATATTTTTGCAAAATGTTATCGTGTCTGTCTCCAGTTCCTGTATGACACTGACACTAAATTTATTGTGAAAGAGAGAAAATAAAAATCTATATAAATCAAGTTTCTAATTTCGTTTGAGTTCCCAATATTTCAGATTTCTATCTGTTTTAAGTCAACTCAAGACCGTATCAACGGCTTTTAGTTTTCGTGTCCGTTTGTCTGTCTGTTCCACCATCACGGCGAAACGGCTGGATAGATCTCGACAAACTTCACATTTAGGTAAACGCATCCAGGAGGATGTTTAGATATGCATATAATTTAAAAATCACTGCTTAGACTGGAGTTTTATACGAACACCAGTACAGCTTCTTTTTTTATTTTCTCTTAACTATTGATTTTCTGTAAAACTTCTCTTCATTTTAAACAAACTTTGTTATGTACATAATTTCTCTTAGGCCTACTCTTCATATGACGGAGAAAATTACTATTTTCTACGGGTTTCATGCTCTGCATTGAGAGATCGACAACGAACCTACCGGTTGTCATGGTAACGTCTCTGGCTGCTTGCCAGCAGGGAATTAATCTAATGCGTTTTCGTCGTCATTCATGTAAACTCGTGGTTGTTCGTTGGGCAGAAGACAAGAGAGACGCCAAGCTGCCATTCTGCGGTATATTTCTCCATTTATAATGTATCTCCTTTGAGAATGGTGTTAGGCAAGTGATAAATTCCCGAACTCGATTTTGAATAGCAGTAGGAAACGTGGCCTGTCATTATCATCAAAACTTCCCAACGGGCACCGTACATCGGAAGCAACGTACAATATGTGGTCCTCCCCGTGGTGTTTCTTGGATAACGCTAAGAGACATACAATTTAATATAATCTTTCTCACTGCATGTACAGTAATTTACGTAGAAATTCGTATACACTGTAGAATACCGTAGTGAAGCACGGGTATATTTGCTAGTTTGTAATAAAAATTGAAGTTCTGTAGCGGCATGACGTGGGTGGAAACAGGCTATGCTACACGAGTAGATTAATTTTATATCACGAAAATTAAATTAACATAGCACATGTGAGGTCTCCTGTTCCACATAGCACTTGTTTTGCTTCATCATGCTTTCTGCTCAGTGTCGTGATTTCACTGCACCACATCTGGAGAATGAATTGAGGCATCCACTGTCACATGATGTAAAAACTTGAGTTACTGCCATTAATCTTAAAGCTATTGCTATATTCTGTCGTGACAACTACAAAGTCAGACTACGTACATTCGAACCTTAGCGTAACGAAACTATGTGCTCGTATTTGGGTTCATAGCCCCGGAATTAAAGACCCGATCCTAATATTGTTGAGGTACAGCTTGATTGGAAATATGACAATAGTAAAAATTATTTCTGAATGGTCCACCTTTTCAATACCTTTATTATGTAATGATTACATTACATTTCTGTAATAGTGGGACTAGTTTCGGCCTTGATTGGCCATCATCAGCCTTAAGACAAATTTAGACAAAAACATCCAATAATGTTAAAATAAATGGACATACATACACTAAGTGACATTACAAGGCATCCACGGATAGACTGAAATGGATATTATACTAACACTTAAATATAAAATCAAATTAAAAGGAATTCTTTTCTGTAGGATATTTATTTTTTAGATGTTGCTTTACGTCGCAATGACAAAGATTGGTCTTATGGCGACGATGGGATAGGAAAGGGCTAGGACTGGGAAGGAAGTGGCCGTGGCCGTAATTAAGGTACAGCCCCAGCATTTGCCTGGTGTGAAAATGGGAAACCGCGGGAAGCCATCTTCAGGGTTGCCGACAGTGGGGCTCGAACCCACTATCTCCCGAATACTGGATACTGGCAGCACATACGCGACTGCAGCTATCGAGGTCCGTTTGAATGAGATTAAAAGTGCTTGGGTGCATATGTTGTGCATCGTGTTAAAAAGTCGTTTCTTGGTACTTAAGGATGGAAATCTTTGGAAATTGGATGATTGTAAGTCTCAAATATCTTAAATGGAAATATGAGACATGAGAAAAAATGGCACTCACTGGTCTTTAGTTGAATTCACAAGAATCCACAAGCCGAAATCAATTTTTGTTTTTTTTACTATTTGCTTTACGTTGCATCGACACAGATAGGTCTTATGGCGACGATGGGATAGGAAAGGGCTAGGACTGGGAAGGAAGTGGCCGTGGCCTTAATTAAGGTACAGCCCCAGTATTTGCCTGGTGTGAAAATGGAAAACCACGGAAAACCATCGCCAAGGCTGCCGACAGTGGGATTCGAACCCACTATCTCCCGGATGCAAGCTCACAGCTCCGCGCCCCTAACCGCACGGCCAACTCGCCCGGTAAGGCGAAATCAATAGAAGAAGGTGGTTAAGATGTCCAAAGATAAAACTTTAGACCACATTCGCAAAACGAAATGGTCTGACCCTGAATAGGGAAACATTCGAAAGACGGGGCCCAAAATTAGAAGCTGAATTTTTTGTGTGAAACGTAAGTGATATAATCGTCTAAATATCAATTCCGACCCTTCATTTGGAGTACCGTTAGAAAAATCTCAATGAGCCAAGGATAATGTCCCCCTTTTGGTCGGGGTGTTAGAATAACATCCACTGTATCCCCTACATGCCGTAAGAGGTGACTAAAAAGGTGTCCCAGGGACTCTTAACTTGTAGCGAGGGTTGACGACCACGTGGCCCTTAGTTGTCTATTTACTTTTCCTGGGCTCCTCACTTTCATCTATCCGATGATTTCCTTTGGCCAACTCTTGTTCTTTCCCCACCCCGACAGTATTAAGTTCGCGAGGCCTAGGGAGTCATTAATTTTCACGCCCTTCGTGGCCCTTGTCTTTCCTTGGCCCATAGCTTCATTTTTCGAAGTGTCAGGCCCCTTCCATCTTTTCCCTCTGATTAGTGTTAATAGGGGATGTTTTCCCAGTTGTACTTAAAACAATAACAACAATCAACACCAAGATAATGATACCACAACGGTTGTCCTACGATTCTTAGGAACAACGTTGTTTGGGGGTTGTAAGAATTTCTTAATTTGGTCATATTATCGACTTCTGAACGTAAATTCCGGCCCATGATGTGTGGACCATTATACAATCTTATGGTCGACGTAACGGGACAGTTGTGTTCCTACTTAGGATTATTGGGACAGAAATTACAGTATATAGCGCACGAAATATTTTGGAAATTCCCAAATGTTTTGAAAGATACACTCGAGTTATATATTTACCCAGCCGTGTCGCTAGGCCACCTGCTAGGTAAGTTAGTTCACAATAAATACTATCAAAAATATAACCGTAAAGATAACAGTAGTTAATCGGTTGCCTACTACAACGCCATTCGTCCTTTACTGTACTGCAGTTATCAGTGTTATCAGCGGCCGCTTTGTAATGAAATTGGCCCGGCCCCGGATTTTGTTAACCGAAAAATGCTAAAATGTGACCTAAAGTGTACCTCAAAATTATCGAATAATAACCTAAAACCTAACAAGTGACCTAAAACACAAAATGTTTATTGTTAAAACTAACTTATATACATTTTTAAGTATGCAAAATATTAATAATTTATACTTTATGAAATTTTTACATTACAATATTTCAGTTTTTGTTTTGGAATCTCGGTTTTCCTTAAAAAGCAAAATGTGACAAGATCTATTAGTGGTAATTGTTTTGACACCATGTAGTCCGTAAAGGGACATGATCTTAAAAGGAAAGTAATGTTCCTCTAAAAGTAATCGTACTCCAAGCTTCCGACAGTGAACATTCACGTTAACTTTCTATGTAGGTAGAGAAATTGGTTACACGATGACGTAAAATATGGGTAAATACTTTAAAATCACCAATAAAAACAAACAAACAAACAAACAAACAAACAAACAAACAAACAATTAAATGAGACAAAACGCGAAAAAAGTGACCTGAAAATAAAACACTTCGAGAAATGACGAAGAAATGACTTAATAAATATGAATTTCTGTAATCTGGGGCCCATTAAGAGGATTTGTATATAATTTAGCAATATCTATGACGCACCAATTACAAAATGACATGGAAATAACTAATATGTCACACATTTCACCCCAAGCCAGACTTACGTTGTGTAACGTTGTCACGAAAACCCGCGGGACAGTACTTCACCACTCCCCGCCCATAGTTTTAATCTATTCTGTCAGTTTGAATCATGCGACGCAACTCCTACTGTCATTTACAAGGTTTTCTAATTAGATATCATTCGCATTTTACGTTATTTCTTTCTTTCTTAATACGTTCACCCCCAAGGGTTGGTTTTTCTGTGGACTCAGCGAGGGATCCCGCCTCTATCGCCTCAAGGGCAGTGTCCTGAAGCGTCAGACTTTGGGTCGCGGAATACAGTTGAGAGGGAGGACCAGTACCTTGCCCAGGAGGCCTCATCTGCTATGCTGTACAGTATTGCGAAGATTGGAAGGGTTCGACAAGGAAGTGGGAAAGAAGCGCCCGCGTCCTTAAGTTAGGTATCATCCCGGCATTTGCCTGGAGGAGAAGTCAGAAACCACGGACAACCAATTCTAGGATGGCTGAGGAAGGAATCTAAACTCCCTCTACTCAATTGATCTCTCGAGGCTGAGTGAACCCCATTCCAGCCTTCGAACCACTTTTCAAATTTCGTGGCAGAGCCGCGAATCGAACCCGGGCCTCCGGGGGTGGCAGCTAATCACGCCTACCACTACATCACAGAGGCGGACTACGATATTTCTAATTGAGAATATAATAATAATAATAATAATAATAATAATAATAATAATAATGCTATTTGCTTTACGTCCCACTAACTACTCTTTTACGGTTTTCGGAGACGCCGAGGTGCCGGAATTTAGTCCCGCAGGAGTTCTTTTACGTGCCAGTAAATCTACCGACACGAGATTGACGTATTTGAGCACCTTCAAATATCACCGGACTGAGCCAGGATCGAACCTGCCAAGTTGGGGTCAGAAGGCCAGTGCCTCAACCGCCTGAGCCACTTAGCCCGGCGCGTGAGAATATTATGCCGTCGAACGCTATTTCATTGTTTGTGAGCCTCAGACATACAAACACACACAGTAAAAACATATTCAGTCTCAGTAATATTCCAAATTATGAGGAGAGGGGTTCACCGATTTCGTTCAAACTTTTAGAGGTCGATCTGCGTTTAAAAAAAAAAAAAAAAAAAAAAAAAAAAAAGCCATTTGTTCTTACTTAAATTTTGCACACATTTTTCTTTTTTTTTTTTTTTTTGCTAGGGGCTTTACGTCGCTCCGACACAGATAGGTCTTATGGCGACGATGGGATAGGAAAGGCCTAGGAGTTGGAAGGAAGCGGCCGTGGCCTTAATTAAGGTACAGCCCCAGCATTTGCCTGGTGTGAAAATGGGAAACCACGGAAAACCATCTTCAGGGCTGCCGATAGTGGGATTCGAACCTACTATCTCCCGGATGCAAGCTCACAGCCGCGCGCCTCAACGCGCACGGCCAACTCGCCCGGTACACACATTTTTCTTGTTAAAATCAAAAACAGTCTCATTCTCTCTCCGTCCCATATCATATCTGCAGCAATAGTAATAAAAATAATAGAAAAGCGAAGATTTGTCAAGCCGACTGTGGCAAAACCGTGTGTTTCTAGTACCTTAGCCAACTATGTATAAATACTATGTTATTATAGGGTGAATCACCTAAAGTTTGCATCACAAATATTTCTGAAATGGGCGGTGCTATTGATGTACTGTTTTCACAGAAAGGAAGTGTAACCAAGGGTTCATAATTGTAGTCTACATACAGATTCAAATAATGATTGTGCACTTAATCAGAACGTTACACTTTTCAATGGCACAACGCCTATTGACACAAACAAATTAAAACTAGAATAAATTAGAATGTCAATTGTGTGTTTTTCTGTTTTTGTTTCAGGATTCTAGTACAAGTAATTTACAAGCAATCGTAGTTTGAAAACTGTAAATACCGACTGTTGTCTGCTCCGTTCAACTGCTCAGTGTCCCGTCTCCATGGCTAAATGGATAGCGTGCTGGCCTTTGGTCACTGGGGTCCCGGGTTTGATTCCCAGCAGGGTTCGAAATTTTAACCATAATTGGTTAATTTCGCTGGCACGGGGGCTGGGTGTAGGTGTCGTTTTCATCATCATTCCATCACCACCACCACCACCACCAGCAGCATTTAATATGTACGTCCTTATATTAAAGAATATATATATGTATTGTATGGAGTACCGTAGTTATGAAAGTATAATGTACACCCCTCCAGGCTCGCGCTATCTGATGACGTCCTGGACTAGCGCTCGGAACAGCTGTTTCTGATGCACGCAGAGCTGTCAGTCAGCTAGTGACCTTGACATGCCTGCTGTACACTGATTGTTCAAGAAGTAGGACATGGTGTATTGAAGAAACCGACATGTTAATGGTGTACGGAGAAAGTTATTATATTTTTTTACAAGCTGCTTTACGTCGAACGGACAAGATGGGATAGGAAAGGGCTAGGAGTGGGAAGGAAGCGGCCGTAACCTCAGTTAAGGTACAGCCCCTAGCATTTGCCTGGTGTGAACATGGGGAAACCACGGAAAACAATCTTTAGGGCTGTGATGGTGGGGTTCGAACCCTCTATCTCCCGTATGCAAGATCCTAGCCGTACGGCCAACTCGCTCGGTCTGGAGAATGTAGGAAGAATGTTATTCTATCTCGTTTTCTGTGCACAGAACGATATCTCAACAGACGTCACCCATCTCGACAATTTGTGAACCTCTTCAACCAATTACTTGAAATTGAAACTGTAATGAAAATGAAATGCCGTGAGGCCTCCGCAGAGGTCTGATGCAGGTCTTTTGATCCTACTCCCGTAGGCGACCTGCGCGTCGTGATGTGGATGAACTGATGATGAAGACGGCACATACACCCAGACCCTGTGCCAGGGGAATTAACCAATTATGGTTAAAATTCCCGACCCTGCCGGGAAACGAACCCGGTACCCCTGTGACCAATGGCCATCACGCTAACCATTTAACCACGGAGCCGGACACCTAGAAAACGTAACAGAAACAAACGAGTGACTGGAGAAGAGAATCAAATTAATGTTGTAGTGGCTGTTGCAGTAGATCCGCGCGTTAGTTGCCGTGCAATCGCACGAAAAAGTGGCATGAGTAAGGCAAGTGTACTACGCGTTCTCCACCGTCATGTCCGGCTCCATGACTAAATGGTTAGCATGCTGGCCTTTGGTCCAGAGGGTCCCGGGTTCGATTCCTGGCTGGGTCGGGGATTTTAACCTTAATTGGTTAACTCCAATGACTCGGGGGCTGGGTGTGTGTGACGTATTCATCATTAGACATCATCCTAGGTAGGGCCCTTATCTTCACAGATATGCAGGTCGTTTAATAGGCTGTCTACGAGTAAAAAACCCACACCAGGCCTCTCCGGAGGCCATACACCATTATTATTATTCCACCGTCATAAGTTCCATCCGTATCATGTCTCTCGCTATCAAGACGCGCAAGGAGACGATTTGAGCCTTGTGTTAACATTTGTACATGGGCATTAAGGCAAGATACACAAGATTTATCATGTATCAGTATAGTGTTTAGTGACGAAGCAACATTTACAAATCGTAGCCACTATTGGTCTGTAAACAATCCCCATTGCCTTTGTCAGTTGGAACTTCAGCGTCCAAGGAGGTTAAATGTGTGGTGTGGAATAGTGAACTATCAGCTCGTAGACCCTCTTTTCATAGAAGGAATACTAGATTCTCAGAAGTATCCCAATCTCCTTAGGCCTGTATTATACTAGGCCACTGGCGCAGAAGTTCAGTGCAACCTGGTGTCGCCACCAGAAATCATGTAGGCCCATACAATATTTCATTTTAAAAGATGTCACCAAGTGAAGACCTACTTTTGCTAATTCTGCTTATGATAAAGAAAAATCAAAGAAAGAAGAAAGCATTTGTTGTAAGCCTAATGTTGGCTTTAAGGCAAGATAAAGGAAAGTTCTACAGTCCTTTCGGGGAACTTTGTGCAGAAGACAGTAATTTTTTAAATTACTTTCGTACGTCAAAATCGTCTTCTTTTTAGCTTTTAAGCTATATCAAAGTGTTGATACAAGAATGTAGAAAACTGTTACACCAGAGGAGAAATTGGTCGTCACATTAAGGTGAGTCGATAAGTAATTTAATAATTATCGTAACTTCATTCATTCCGCAGCCAGAATTTACCTTGTGTAATACGTAAAACATTTCTAAACTTATCATTTGAAAAACACATTTCTTAAAGTTAAATTGTAAGAAGAATGCTGTTTGCGAAGTTGTTTAATTATTATGAAAAAGTAAATAAACATACCTAAAATATTCTTGTAAGTAACATCCTCGTCCTCAAAATCGGGTAAGAAATACACCATAATTTCTTTCCACGCATTTAAATTGAGAATTCTATCACTGTACTTGTCGACTGCATTGTTGCAGATTAATGGGTATTTTTCAACTTGGGCTATTAAGTCCTCTGTATTCGCTTGCTTATCTATTAAATTAGCAAACTCTTTCATCTTATCCCAGCACTACTCTTCTTCATAACGTGCCATCACGAGCACAATATTGAAAAGAGATCCGCTTGAGTACAACTGATTGAGGAATAAGCAGATAGGGAGAGAGGAATGGGTTACAACCAGCTGTCGTCACCAGTGTCCTAGTGTAATAGGGACCTTACAGACCAACTTCCACAGATGTTAGAAGATGTTCTATTACAAAGTAGGAGGAACATGAGGTATCAGCATGATGGCTGTCCAGCGCATTGTGCAAGACGTCTTCATCGATTGTTTCCACGTCTTTGAATTGGATGAAAGAGACCTGTACCTTGGCCGGTCCACTCACCAGATTTGACCCCTTTAGAACTTTCCTCCGGCAAAAGCTGAAAGACGCTGTTTACAAGGACATACCGACAACACAAGATTATAGGTAACGGCGCAGGTATTACGGCTTCCTGCTCTGAAATTTCTGATGAAATGCTAGAACGCGTACATGTAAGACTGGAATCTTGAACTGAAGGTGGTGGTATTCATTTTCCTTCTTTTTTCTTTTTTTACAATTGGCTTTACAGTGCACTGACGCAGATAGGTCTTTTGGCGACGATGGGACAGGAAAGCGCTAGGAGTGGGAAGAAAGGAAGCGTCCGTGGCCTTAATTAAGGCCAGCATTTGCCTAGTGTGAAAATAAGAAACTACGGAAAACCATCTTTAGGGCTGCCGACAGTGTGGTTTGAACCCACCGTCTCCCGAAATGCAAGCTCACAACTGCGCGCCCCTAACCGCATGGCCAACTCGCTCGGTACTGTTTGTCATTTTGAGTATAACCAGTGAAGGTCAATTCTTTTTGATTTTCATAATGCAAAGCATTTGTTTATTCTCTTTTCTTTCTTAAGTTAGTGGTGACACCTGGAGCAGACAACTGACGGTATTCATAGTGTTCAAACTACGATAGCTCGTAAACTACGAACCAAAATCCTGAAGAAAACACCATTGCTATTCTAATTTAGCTTAATCTAGTCTTATTCTGTTAATGTCAAGAGACATTGTTCCATTTGCTTACACTTAATTTCTGTAAAAATAGCACATCAATAGCACCCTCCATTTCAAAAATATTTGGGCTGCAACATTTAGGTGATTCACCTTGTATATGCTTCTTCTTCTTCCTCTTTCGTTCCTAATTTATCGGCGTCGGCACTTTTGTGTGTGTGTAACAAACACCTTTATTTATTTATTTATTTATTTATTTATTTATTTATTTAAATTCTTTATTTAGCCAATTTTTACGTCAGAATGCCCTTCTTAACACCAACGCCACGTGGAGGGATGTATTTACTATCGCGTGGTTTCTGTGGTGGTTAGTTGTATGAATATGAAGATGTATTTTCTGAGCCGTAAGTGACTCTGTTACCATATCTTTGAAAGCATTAGTTGTGCAGAGGATAGGTGTTGGACGTTTTTCTCTCTTTTCTGTGGGTTATTTCGTCAAATGTGGAGTAAGGTGTGAATTCTATTAAATATTAATAAATTAGGCCCACGTTTTCACGAGAACAGTTAAGTCAGTTTATTCTATTTTTATAGGATGAACAGTCTGTCAATAACAAACAGTTCATATTCACAACAAATTAAAAATGATAAATAAAAAATATCTTCTAAGCTATTATTGGACAATATTTAATTTTTGCGGTGTAATAGCGTATTTCCAATTTCCAAGTGTCATATTTCTTTTAGGACAAAAGGTCAAGCTTATACACAGAGTTTTTAGGTCATGGAAATTCAAGCCCTTTTCATCGATATCAGGTCCTGAAAGAAGCTTTCCCAGCCCATAGCAAAGGGGTGTATTTAAAGTATTTAAGAGGTGGAGGGGGGTCAAAGTGACATTGGACCGTCCTGAACCTACTGCTTTCCTGGTCCTGCAGCAGTGGAATAATTTCACAAGAAAAATAAACCGCATACACTTATCTAATACACAGAAGGGAATATTGATTCAGAAAAGTTAAGTTTTATTTCATCATGAAGGAAGTTTCCTTTAGATACTTCTTTCGTCGTTGTTGATCCCAATTAGTGATTTTCGTCTGTTCAGTCTGCTCTGAAGTTCTACTAAAAAGACTTGTGTTATGGCAATAAAAGTGGTCCTTTGAAACAGATATTCTTAAAACTGCAGTGGATGCTATATTTTAAAACTTTCTCCGTCTTACCCCAGTAAATTTTTGGGATACCTGGAGCCATCCAGGTTAATTTTGGTTTTGTCCAGTGCTTTAACACTGCAGTACGCATGCGGGTGACAACGGTCAACCAAAGTTATGTATTTTAACGTATCTGTTAATTAATAAACGTTCCCAATTTCAGCTAATCTTCCATAAACATATAAGACAATGCGGTATGTGGCAGAACTAAAATTATTGCTCTTATTGCTCATCTGCTGTCCATATTTCCCTAGCAACGAACTATTTATTGTATAATACAGGGTTTCTCGTATAAACTCAGACCGAACTTACGTCGCGCGCGGCTGCCCTGCTAAACGTGTGTACAATCTTATATGAAAGCTTACCTCATAAAAGATGCTCGAAGTGTCGTCCTTTCTGGGTTATACAGGCACTGTATCTGGTAAACACATTCTGTCTGACGCGAGTGAGTTCTGTCACTGTAATGTTTCTGATTTCATTCATAATGTTTCTTTCAGTTCCTCGAATGTGTGAGCATTTAATCGATACACTTTTTCTTTCAGTTTACCCCACAAATAAAACTGGCACACTGTTAGATCTGGAGAACGAAGTGAAATAGACCAGCACTGGTCACTCAATCTGCAAACACTTCCGAGATTGTAAGAATAGAATCTTCTGCTTTATGAGCAGGGGCTGAATCGTGTTGAAACCATCCACGAGATTTTTCTTCTTCCGTAACCTGATGGAAAAACGGCGTCAAAATGTAATCTTGGTACCTCTCTGCATTTACTGTCGTCTCGAAGAAAATAAGTCCAATTATTCTTCTTGCACTGGTACCTCTCTGCATTTACTGTCGTCTCGAAGAAAATAAGTCCAATTATTCTTCTTGCACTGGTACCTCTCTGCATTTACTGTCGTCTCGAAGAAAATAAGTCCAATTATTCTTCTTGCACTGGTACCTCTCTGCATTTACTGTCGTCTCGAAGAAAATAAGTCCAATTATTCTTCTTGCACTGGTACCTCTCTGCATTTACTGTCGTCTCGAAGAAAATAAGTCCAATTATTCTTCTTGCACTGGTACCTCTCTGCATTTACTGTCGTCTCGAAGAAAATAAGTCCAATTATTCTTCTTGCACTGGTACCTCTCTGCATTTAGTGTCGTCTCGAAGAAAACAAGTCCAATTATTCTTCTTGCACTAAGAGCACACCAAACAACCAATCTTCCCATAATAGTGACGGACTTCATAAACACTATGAGAATTTTCTTCACACCAATAGAGAGAGTTATGACTGTTCATACGATCATTAAGATGAAACTAGAACTTTTACGTACGAAACAAAAAAATTTTTGCTAGTGGCTTTACGTCGCACCGATACAGATAGGTCTTATGCCGACGATGGGATAAGAAAGGCCTGGGAGTTGGAAGGGCGCGCCGTGGCCTTAATTAAGGTACAGCCCCAGCATTTGCCTGGTGTGAAAATGGGAAACCACGGAAAACCATCTTCAGGGTTGCCAACAGTGGGATTCAAACCCACTATCTCCCGGATGCAAGCTCGCAGTCGCGCGCCTCTAACCGCATGGCCAACTTGCCCGGTTTACGTACGAAAATACGGTGTTTCAGTGATAACTTTCGCGCCATGTTAACAGCTGAGATTTAAACTGGCGACTGATGCTTGCCAGGTCGTACATGTGCAGGCTGCTTGCGAGGCCAAGATTTATGCCGCGAGTCCCCCTAGTGCAGCTTACGTCTCGGAGAGTAAAAACGCCGCTTCAACTGTCTTAGTTTACATGAGAAACCCTGTATAATAGTTTGACATGTTGTGAATTCTGTGTTGTGTTGATTTCTAAAATTACGGTTATCACAACAGAGAAGGCATTTACCATGGAATATTGTTTCCGGAGTCTCTAACACGTCTACAGTACAACGGCACTTTAGAGATCGTGTAATTTCTCGGAACTTCATTCCCGTCCGCTTCCTGCTCTCTGGATCTCACGGCCCTAGACGCCTGCATATGCGGCGTATTGAAAGAATCACCTACAAATATTCTCGAGTTAAGCGAGAAAATAACACCACTTTTTGTGCCCTTAAATCAGCCTCTGTTCATTAACATGTTCAATAATCTTCAGAAACGTTATGAACACGTAATCAAGGCTGGCGACAAGGGGAAGAGTGCGTGGGGGGGGGGGGGGGCAGAGGGGGGCAAATACCCAGGGGCCCGGACCCAAAATGTAAATTAAAAATAAACATTTTAAGTTTAAATAAATGTAATTGCAATAAGAATAGAAAAAACTAAAGAAATTGCACAAATTTTGCACTAAAATTATACCAAGGTGATTCCACAAAATTCTTGGTGTAATTTCGGAGCATTTTTGAAGCAAATTGTTCAATAGCGGTGTTGACAATAAAGAAGGTTGAAAGAAAAACTTTGGTGTCATTTTGGCGCAGAAATTTCCTGATTAATATCCTGCAATTTTGGTGTAACTATGGTGAAAAATGTCACTTCTTTGCACCAACTTTGTTGGTGTAAAAATGGTGTAAATTAATGTGAAAAAATATGTGGTGTAATTATGGTGCAATTTTGGTGCATTTTTCATTGGTGTTAACTTGGTGCATCCATTGTAGCTTTTGCACCAAATTAGCACCATAAACACTCTACGTTTGCACCGATAAAATTTTTGTACCAATTTTACACCATTATTACATCAATTTTTGGTGCAAACTTCGCCGCCAGGGGCTGATGATCAGGTAAGTCTTGGTTATAAAATAACATGCAAGTTCGCAGTTCTGGTCTAAATTAAGTGAAGGGGTACCGAGATTTAGGGGCCCGGACCTCTCAGTTGCCCAGGGGTCCAAGAATCCTGTCACCGGGCCTGCACGTAATGGTATATATTTTGGACACATAGTGTATCAACGTAATTACGAGTACATAACATTTCATTGTGGTTTGCTTTGTCGCATACTGTATTCTTAAGTGTTGTATTAATTAGCTTGCACATTTTATTTCAGTTTTGTCGTAATGAAGACTGATTGACAACATTCACTCCCGCAAGTATTATTGTTATAATATTTTCAAGACAACTGTTACACTGTTATGAAGGGAAGTAAATTAAACTGTTATAATTGAGTTGTGAGGTGATGAATATGGCGCACGGTACGCACTTAGTGCGTCTGTTCCTACTAGATGCAGGTTCCAGGTTCTTATTTAGAAAATCGTTTTACAAAGGTACCGGTGTGTACTGTTCACTACACAAGAACTACAAACGACACAACTTTCACACTTATATCATACTAGCTGTAGTACCCGGCGGTTTTGAATGTTCACCTTTAAGATTTGTATTGCCTGTTAATTATGTGTGAAATGAATTATTTTAGAATTTCTTATTGAGATGTTGATTGCTATTGTACGATGTATTATGTAGTTTTAGAGTTATTTACACGTGTTCGTTTTCAAGTAAGCATATTAGATTGTTTCACTTTCGAGTAAAACTTTGTCGTCGTGGAACCTGAATTGACTGGAAAATTGGGAAATATTTGATTCTTTAAAATATGTATATGTATTTACCCGTCATCAATATGGTGTACACGATTTCAACTTTCATGAAGACTGTCAGCAATCGGCCTTGCGACCCCAAAAATTGTGAATTCACGACTAACCTCGGTCATTGTAAACCAGAGGTGCCCAGCTGGGCGCCCGTTGAGGCTAGCCCAGTGCGGCCGGGCTGACGTGACGTAAATGCGGGCAGCTTACGTAGTAAGCATACGTCACAGTGAAGCGAGAGAGCGAACGCACTTTGCAAGGAAGGGAATAGTGACGTTCGATTGTCAATACGAAACTCTTATCCACTATTCAGTGAAATGCTGAATGGGGCAGAGTATTTAAAAAAATCGCTATAATCGCATGAAAACCGACCTTTTCAAGATATTCCGGTTTGAATTATACCGCGCGATATAATGTCAGTTTTGTTTTACTATATTTATACACTCAAAGAAAAGTAAAACATTATAATTTTTGTGTTACAATTTACAAAAGTACAGTAAGCGTACAAGGTACGATTTACAATTCCTTGGATGAGAATGACAGTATTTCCATTTCATAAAATTTAACTTTTCTGTTATTCATTCAGCAAAAAATAATATATACATAATTCAACAAGTTTACTGCTTGATTTTGCACAGTGTTGTGCGACTTTGCCTGTTCAATGAATTTCTGAAAATAGTATTTAAAACTCATCAGGCATCGGATGATAATAGCTAGCCTCTTAGAGGCGAGGAAGTTTCATCACGAGTGGGGACATAGATATTTACTATCCAAGATTAAAGTACAATAACAATGTAAATGCATCTACCAAGTAGATAGTATGCCTTCAAATAACCTAACAGATTTTATTCTCGGTAAGCACGGTTCGATTGATGGTGAGTTTATCAGATAATTTAAACCCAAGCAATCACACGCCACAGCTTATCCATCTAAAGCACCTCTTGAAATGTAATAGTGAAAATTGCAATTCATTACGTACGTTATAAAAATATTTGAGGTTGTAGGCCTAACTCTTTATTGTACCCGGTCAAAATACATAAAGTGCAGTGAAAATAAATAATTTATTTCTTACAACGTAAATTGAAAATTACGTGGATTTCTGCCCTCTTTCTGTCATTATCTTCTGCCTCCATTCCAAACTCGAGTATCGCCACATTGATTAAGAGTAACTGGGAGAACTTCGCTCAAACTTCATGGCCTGTGACGTAGCCATAACGTCACTGGTTGAATAGCATACGCTCATCGCCCGCCTGCCCGTCTGCTGGCAGTGCTGGGCGCCCGCGGGATGAAATGCCAGCGTGAGCACCTCTGTTCTAGACTATTTTTCACCTCATCTCAGCCCCCGTCCAAATATAGGCTGAACGTGGGATTAAAAGTTATCTAGAGCGTCACAGTTCATTTCAGTGGCATATAAACAATGGATTCGGTTAATTTTCATTATTCGTACGTATATCCATAATCATGATCATTTTGGGTGTTTTCTGCCTCATCACTTTGCACTCCCCATGCCGATGGGATTGTACTTGGACTTAAGACATCCGGAATGTCAGTGTTCATCTCAACGACCCACAGACTATGGGTTCTATGGTTCGAAGATAACATTCGTCGTTTTTGAGTATTCTTACGTGTCATCCCCTTCCAATCTCCACACATAGAGGTGCTAGGGATGTCTCATATCCATAGTAACTTTTTTCTAGATAGTAAGTCATATGTGTGCCAAGTTAGGTTGAGAGTATTGCTGGGATACACACACACACACACACACACACACACACACACACACACACACACACACACACACACACACACACACAGAGATAATCTCGGTCATCCTGGACTAACTTTTTCTTCTCAACCCCCGTGCCTACGGGGACTTCACTTTGACTTAAACGGTAACTGGAGTGTCACTATACATCTCAGCACTCCAGATAACTACGGATTCGACACTAATATAGGCCCTCATCTCTTTATTCAGTTCCTTAAACTCCTTGCAATTGACATTAATAGCTAAAAGTAAACAACAGTAAAGGGGAAAAAATGTTAATGTCAGTTATTACGTTAATTGCTAATGTACTTCATTGTTTGTGACCTATACATATACCAAGCGAGTTGGCCGTCCGGTTAGGGGCACGCAGCTGTGGGCTTCCATTCGGGGGATAGTGGGTTCGAACTCCACTGTCGGCAGCCCTGTTGATGGTTTTCCGTGGTTTCCCATTTCCACACCAGGCAAATGTTGGGACTGTACCTTAATTAATGCCATGTTTGCTTCTTTCTCAATCCTAGCCCTTTCCTATCCCATCGCCGCCATAAGACCTATCTGTGTCGGTGCGACGTAGAGCAACTTGCAATTACATATACATATATATCAGTGTATGATAGTCATGTCTCATTCGTGTGTGTTCTAAACCTTTATGCAGATTGGTCTCTTTTGCCACCCTCCTCTCCCAATATAATTCTGTATACGCCCCTGCCGTAGCACTAAAACAATAGTCACATAGAACTACAGGCTTGCTCTGCTTCGTATTGCAATCAGAGGGACGTGATTGTCAGTAGGCTCTTGGGTGAAGACCGTACGGCTTATTCCAATGAACACTTTCACTCGACGTTGGACTATAAAAGGAGGCTGAGAATTGATCAAAGATTACTCAGCGAACGTGCCTACACACAGCAGGTAGAGAAAACTGCACGTGGCCGGAAACATATACGGTAGGGGTGGCCTCAATTACATGTTCTTTTCTGCGCTCCCTATAAGTAACTACGGAAGGCATGTGTGAGAGAAGAAATACAGTGGAATAAAATAGTAATAATAATAATAATAATAATAATAATAATAATAATAATAATAATAATAATAATAATTGTACCGGGAGGTACACCTCTACGCCGCACATTTAAATCTTGCGCCAATTAAAACTCCTCTACAGGAGAAACACTGAACTTGAAACTAGACCTATTTAAACGTTTCCTCTGAAGATGTCACTACCGAAATTTTGTGATTATGAAGTTGCCAGTACTGTGTGAATTTCAACTTGTTTTTGTTTTCCGCTCATTAGGTTTCCGCCTATTAGGTTTTAAGAATGCATGTTTAGGAGTGCATATACACGCCTCCATTCTATTTGGTGTTTCGGGCCATTTAGTTAACCATTATTCGTGTTCCACGAAGGCCCAGTGGACATTTGGACATTCTCTCAGAGAGGTCACGACAAAAAACTATGATCATGCACTCTGGTGCGAAGTGAAGGAACTTTTTTGAAGAAATTCTGTATTCGTAGGTTTTTCCTTTACTAAATTTCCTTCATTCATTTTTGGCTTGGCAATATTTATCCTTTCTTTCCGCCTGTTTTGAATTTAACCAATCAAGAATTTCTGTAATTAATTTCCAACCAATCACGTATTTCTTCTTCGATTTTGAGTGTAAACTTTGTATCCTCCAATAACATTCTGTGGATGTGTCTTGATTATTCATGAAAGGTCTCGAACTTTCCCCGAGGGTTTATAAACTGCAGATTTTCACGGCTCTTGGCCACTTGAGCAACATCTAACTAAGTGTGTGTATGTGAAGCAGGAGGTGGGAGGTGCCTCTTTCATCAGGCAGCAGGTTTTCAGCAAGGTAATGGCCGTTTAACATCTTTATTTCTTGCTAGCTCAGCAGTTTAACCCGCGGGAAAGGTCCGAAACTTTTACCACGTAACCTACTTTTCTATAAATGTAATTTTCTGCCGGCTTATGTAAAAACTTCATAAAATCTGTAACCGTAATTTGGGGATAGAGAGTGATGCACCCTCTCGAGTTCCCCTTCATTTTGGTTTGAGGTGACTACGGTTTGGTAACTGATTTTCTTCTCTTCCTTAATGTTTTAAATTTCTTTCTTATTCCCAAACCTCCATAGTTTGGGAATAGCCCCTGTTTCATCAGCCTAGTTCCTATTAGGTTTTAATAATGCATGTTTAGGAGTGCAAATACACACCTCCATTCTATTTGGTGTTTCGGGCCATTTACTTAACCATTATTCGTGTTCCACGAAGGCCCAGTAGGTTGGGTACGAGATACCCCTGTTTAAATTGTAAGTTTGGCCATGGAAGGTCAAAAGGTATAAGATACTGTTGGAATTGCCTTGAGTAGGCTTGTGAACTGAGAGCACGTTAGCTCTTTTTCAAGTGTTGTAATAGTGCCTCTGGGAGGGCTGAAATTGTCATTGTTGGAGTTAGTGCTCCATGTATTGGGGATTTTCTGCCCTTGCATTACATTTTGTGCTTTGGTAAATGTACCGGGCGGTACACCTCCACGCCGCTAATTCAAACTTTGCGCCAGTTGAAACTCCTCTACTGGAGGAAGTCTGAACTTTATCTAATGTGTTAATTTTCAGGTTTCTCAGAAGATGTCACTACTTGTAAATTTTGAAGTTTCTGAACTGGGTCGTTTTCGATGTATTTTTGTTTTGCCTGTAGTAAGAAGTGTGGACATTCTCTTCCAGATGGCACTACTGAAGAATTACAATTATGCACCCTAGTGCGAAGTGAAAGAACTATGTTTTTGGAGAAATTTTGTGTTCATAAGTTTGTTCTTTGTTAAATTTCCTTCAGTCATTGTTTGAGTTGGCAATGTTAATCCTTTCGTTCCGCCAGGTTTGAATTTAGCCAATCCCGAATTTCTTTAATGAATTTATGACCAATCAGGGGTATCTTCTTCAACTTGGATATGTTGCTTAACCCTAGCCAATAAAATTCTTGTGGGAGGGTGTTCTCATTCCTGAAATGCCTCGAACTTTCCGCGAGGGTTTATAAACTGCTGATTTTCGGGTCTCCGGGCCACTTCAGTAACATCTATCAGTGTGTAAAGTACGTAGCAGGGGGCGGGTAGCGCCTCTTTCTTCGGGCAGCAGTTCAACCACCAGGTAATGGCCGTTTAATAACTTCTTTTCTTGCTAGCTCAGCAGTTTAACTCTCGGGGCAGGTCCGAAGCCTTTCTACCATGTAACTTTTCCCCTCAAATGTAAAGACACCTAGTATCAATTCTATCTTTTAAACTACATATTGGGATAGAGAGTGCTTAACCCTCTCGAGCTCCCACTCACATTGCGTGGAGGTGAACTTATTTTCTCAACTGTTTCTTCCTTAAAGTAATGTAAATTGTCTTCTTCTATAAGTCACCTTTCTAGTATGGGATTAGCCCTTGCAGTAACGGCCTAGTGCCAAGTAGGTTTTATATAAAGTGTATTAGGAGTGCAAGTACGCCTCCTCTCAAGTTGGTATTTTAGAGGCCATGTAATTGACCTGTTTCTTTACTTAATAGGCCTCAGTAGGTTGGGTATTTTTTCCCCTGTTTTCATGTCCTTGGAGGACAACTTGAAAGTGGAGTTTGGTGTGGCCTTTGATAGGCTTAAATTTTGAGAGCGAGTTGCTGTTTCTTGAAAATTGAGTTGCTGTATGCCTCGAGGAGGCTTTACCGTGTAAAGAGGAGCAAGTGCTTCTAGGCCTGATTGGGGTTTTCTGCCCCCCCCCTTTTTTTTTTTGCTAGGGGCTTTACGTCGCACCGACACAGATAGGTCTTATGGCGACGATGGGATAGGAAAGGCCTAGGAGTTGGAAGGAATCGGCCGTGGCCTTAATTAAGGTACAGCCCCAGCATTTGCCTGGTGTGAAAATGGGAAACCACGGAAAACCAACTTCAGGGCTGCCGATAGTGGGATTCAAACCTACTATCTCCCGGATGCAAGCTCACAGCCGCACGCCTCTACGCGCACGGCCAACTCGCCCGGTTTTCTGCCCCTTTGTTGAACCTTGAATATAAGTAAAGTTGGGCTCATTGCTCAAGAATTATGTGTCTGGCTCTCGGAGCCCAAATCCTGTAATCACTGTAATTGTACATTTTCGAATTGTGTTTCGGCTACTGAGTACCTGTTCTACTTGTTATTTCTTAATCTTGAAAAGAAAATATAACCTTGTTAAATTTTATCTTAACTTTAATTTCGTATTTTGAGACCTGTTCACCCCCGCACCTTCTTTCACCTCTGCTAAACCACCAAACCTCGGTAACAGTAAAATTGAGCTAAGAGCTCAAAATTGTAAAACTAGGGGCTTGTAGCCCAAGAGTGTAAAAATCACTAAAATAGGGATCTTTCTTGTCTTGTTTCTAGTTTGTCATTGTACCTGATATATTATTGTGTTCACTTAATGAAAGATTGTTAAGTTTGAAATTCTAAAAAATAAAATAAAATATAACCTTGGTTAAAGTTTTAAATTCCATTCTTGACTTTGTAGTTAGACCCGTTCACCCCGGCACCTTCTTTCACCTCTGCGTCCACGGGTAACCCCGTAATAATAATAATAATAATAATAATAATAATAATAATAATAATAATAATAATAATAATAATAATAATAATAATAATAATGGCTCGGTTGTTTATGACATGTCATATTTTTCGTTATATTATTTCCATGGAAAATACAAGTTAAGTATAATTTTATCTACGGTGACTACATGCAATTTTCAAACGTCATATAAAGTCACAATTTGGCTCTTTTTAACTTTTTCGTCATTTTCCGTTTTTAAATGTTATGGTCATATTTCCTCTTTAATTTTTGTATTTTTTCATATGTTTATCTTTCTATTCCATTTCCGCATATCTGCTTTCAGTCGTCTCAAAGACGGATTTTTCACATCTCCAAGTTGTTGTCTGTAATTTCTTACAATTATATTTCTTAGAAATATGTATTTATGTGAATTAGAAGGGTAAGCTGTATGTAGAAAGAGGCAGGTGCGTATAAAGCGACAGAATAGTGAACCTCAATTAAACTCTAATGATTAGACGTCAATTTTTTAAGTAAGCTCAGAAGTTTTAAAGTTAAGATTTAGCGTACTAACACTGATAATGCATTCTTATTTATTTATTTATTTATTTATTTATTTATTTATTTATTTATTTATTTATTTATTTATTTGACATAATAACAATTTGGAGATATTAGGTCGCTTAATATTAATAATCTGATAAAGCGTTTCGATCCTGCGACCAGGATCGTCTTCAGAGCAATAACAAATAATGTATTGGCAACTGTCACTCCAGAGTAATCAGACTCAAGATAGAAGGACCCTTTTAGAAATATAGCTCATTCCAGGGCCTCCAGAGTCCAGGTGATGGGTATATACTGAGTAGATCATTGCTACCCTCCACGTCTTTCTCTCGGACCATACAGACTTGAGGCCTTAACGATCTTCACCACGAAGTGGGCTTCACAGTCCTGTGAAAGGTGAGGTAAGGGTGTATTCTGCCCGAAGGCAGGTCCGAACCTCCGCAGAGGTGTGCCTAAGCTGGAGTTTACGTGCGGTAGGGTGGCGAGTTCCTTTCCTTTCCTTTCCTTTCCTTTCCTTTCCTTTCCTTTCCTTTCCTTTCCTTTCCTTTCCTTTCCTTTCCTTTCCTTTCCAGTTCCTTTCCAGTTCCTTACCCCCCACCAACAGCGCGAGGCCACCCATCCAAATCTTGACCACGACCAATGTTGCTTAACTTCGGAGATCTCACGGGATCCGGTGTTTCAAGGCGACTACGGCCGTTGGCTCTGTGAAAGGAAAATGGAACAAATCTAATTTCATATGACTGGTAGGATGCCTTTGCTGGCGGGACCTAATGTTTACAGTGCACTATGTCTTCTGGTATAGGCTAGAGCAATCTTGTTACTTTCATTGATCTGTCTCAGCTTTATCCTTGGCTTTGACAAAATGAAAGTGACTGAGGTATGAGTGATGCTAGTAATGCCATTCCTTCTGCAGCCAGTCCCTGCTATGAAAGGTGTAAAAATATTCCTCATAGGGTCGGTTGGTGCATGCATTTCAGTAGGCTTGGCAGACTGATATGTAATAGCAACTTCTGGCTCGGTGAGGAAAGCAACGGGAAACTACCTCACTCCTCATTTCCCTAGTACGGCTCTTCAGTGATGCCTAGGCCATCTATGACAGCTGATGGCGGAGCTGTTGAGGATCCAACCAGCCTTCGGGCTGAGGACTAAACATACATACATACATACATACATACATACATACATACATACATACATACATGACTGGTAGGAGAGTGAAGTGTTCAACGGCAACGGCTAGGACCCACCAGCCCACTTCCCCCTGTGGATCCGGGTGGTAGAATACATCCACGGTATTCTCTGTAGGTCTTAAGAGGCGACTAAAGGAGGCCCCAGGGGTTGTTAACTTGGGAGGTGGGTTGGCGCCCACGGGACCCTTAACTCAGTCCTGACATTGCTTACACTTACTTGTGCCGGACTCCTCACTTTAATCTATCCTATCCGGCCTCCTTTGGTCAACTCTTGTTCTTTTCCGACCCCGACGGTATTACGTCGTGAGGCCTAGGAAGTCTTTCAGTTTTATGCCCTTTGTGGCCCTTTTCTTTGGCCGGTATCTTCGTTTTCGAAGTGTCGAACCCCTTCCTTCCACCCCACCCCTCTGATTAATGTTAATAGTGTACAGTTGTACATTTTCTTAAAACAATCACCACCACCACCACTCCTATGTGGTTTTTCCCTGACCCTTCAATACCATACTTCAACACCACCTTACCAAACACAAACTCCTTTTTTTTTTTTTTTTTTTTTTTTTTTTTTTGCTAGTTGCTTTACGTTGCACTGACACAGATAGGTCTTATGGCGACGATGGGACAGGGAAGTGCTGGGAGTGGGAAGGAAGCGGCCGTGGCCTTAATTAAGATACAGCCCCAGCATTTGCCTGGTGTGAAAATGGGAAACCACGGAAAACCATCTTCAGGGCTGCCGACAGTGGGGTTCGAACCTACTATCTCCCGAATACTGGATACTGGCCGCACTTAAGCGACTGCAGCTATCGAGCTCGGTACACAAACTCTTGCCGTGGTAGCGAGTCTAACTTAGAAACCGGCAGATACTCCTTGTACATGTCTATGTTTATATATCCGCATCGGAGTCGCGCTACGTTGCTTGTCCGCTGCAGCAACTCCCTCAAACGGGAACTTTTCGATCACGCCTATAGCACCAAATTATTATGCTGTTACAGTGAAAACGCTAAAGCCATCCAGAGACAAAACGAAGTATGAGACAAGTGAAAAAACCTACAACCTGTTTTCCAGTCATTGACCGGGTCAGGGATCTTGCGGCGAGGATAGAAATTGTGCCGGTTGCCGAGGCCTGTCGCATTCCTATGGGGCAATGATTAATGACTGACAGATGAAATGAAATTATATTGGAGAGTGTTGCTGGGATCAAAGATTACAGGGAAAACCGGAGTACCAGGAGAAAAACCTGTCCCGCCTCCGCTTTGTCCAGCACAAATCTCACATTGAGTGACCGGGTTTTGAACCACGGAACCGAACATCTAGAGGCCGACGCACTGCCGCCTGAGCCACAGAGGCTTCTATGAGACAAGTATGTACAGAAAATGTTATATGTAGATTTTGTACATTAACAGCCTACAGTATCGTGGCTCAGTATAACCGGGACAAGGCTACAATCCTTTCCACCCATCCACCAGTTGGCAATGAATCTCATATTCCCACATGTAACTCACTACACCAAATCACATTTGCACTCAAGCTGTCTGAACGTTCCCGTGATGCTTGCATTATTAAATAGCTGCCTTAGCTACATACCAAGCCACTTAGAAGAGAAGGAAGAAGGTCTAAATTAGTTGAGTATTGTTCGTGCAGCCAAGTCAGTTACGTGTCAAATTTTAGCTTACATCTGAATACAAGAGATGAGACATAATAATCCAGCAAGCTAGAGTCTGTTCAGGCTAATTTACACACCATTCATCGTGAGGACAATAATTTCTAACTTCAAGTAGTGCACGAAACTGCTCTACATGGACACACCTTCGTGCTACATAATCACCTTAATGTAAAGTATTTCTTTACTCAGGAGTCTGGTGAATGTAATCAAATGGAGTGTAACAGAATCAGAAAGGAAACAGAACAAGCAGCTTCAGTGCGGAACTAATGTGCTAGCAGAGAGTACTTGAACATCTATTTCTGTTAATAATTACCGGCAACTTGTCGAAGCCATGTCCCACTTTATTTTCACTTAGTCTATTCTTGCGGCAAGACTGCTCCATAAGACGCAATTACAGTTCACACGTGATCCAGCAAATTTTGCAGAAGGTATACTTCCTAGCACGTAAGTCTATACACTGAGGTTTTTCCCCTGTTAATACTGAAGGTAGTAATATATAGTTGTTTATTAACTGTTGGGTTCGATTCAGTGTCGCTAACCATACAGTTTAGGGACCCTACTTGCCGATACGACGTCCTGGCACGTTGGCACTATACAGTCATGGTTTATTTCGCGACTTGCGAGAATTACGTATTGCCACTGCTTATTGTTAAAATCACTGGTGTTACTTTTGCTGGTACAATTAAAGCATTTATTTTCCTGTGGGAATGTAAATCTTTTGAGTAATACCAGGTAAACCGCGCGAGTTGGCCGTGCGGTTAGAGGCGCGCAGCTGTGAACATGCATCCGCAAGATAGTGAGTTCGAACTCCACGGTCGGCAGCCCTGAAGTTTTTCGTGGTTTCCCATTTTCACGCCAGGTAAATAGAAGTACATGAATATGATTAGTGAGAAGTTTCAAACAGTAGACAGTAAGCAGGTTCAGGATATAGAAAGTGAATGGGTGGCGTACAGGGATACTGTAGTAGAAACAGCAAGGGAATGCCCTAGGAACAACTCTGTGTAAAGATGGGAAAAGGCGAACATCTTGGTGGAATGATGGAGTGAGAGCAGCTTGTAAACGTAAAAAGAAGGCTTATCAGAAATGGCTCCAAACAAGGGCCGAGGCAGACAGGGATTTGTACGTAGATGAAAGAAACAGAGCGAAACAAATAGTTGTTGAATCCAAAAAGAAGTCATGGGAAGATTTTGGTAACAACCTGGAAAGGCTAGGTCAAGCAGCAGGGAAACCTTTCTGGACAGTAATGAAGAAAGGAAGGGAGGGAAAAAAGGAAATGAACAGTGTTTTGAGTAATTCAGGTGAACTCATAATAGATCCTAGGGAATCACTAGAGAGGTGGAGGGAATATTTTGAACATCTTCTCAATGTAAAAGGAAATCATCCTGGTGGTGTTGTGAACAGCCAAGCAAATGGGGAGGAGGAAAGTGATGTTGGTGAAATTATGCTTGAGGAAGTGGAAAGGATGGTAAATAAACTCCATTGTCATAAGGCAGCAGGAATAGATGAAATTAGACCTGAAATGGTGAAGTATAGTGGGAAGGCAGGGATGAAATGGCTTCATAATAGTAAAATTAGCGTGGAGTGTTGGTAAGGTACCTTCAGATTGGACAAAAGCAGTAATTGCACCTATCTATAAGCAAGGGGAACAGGTAGGATTGCAACAACTATCGAGGAAATTGAAAAATGGCTCGACGAATGGTTTGCCACAAAAGACAAGCAGTTTTTCTGGCATGGTATTCATAACTTACCTGAAAGGTGAGCGAACTGTGTAGAAGCCGATGGCCAATATTTTGAATAAACAGAAAATGAATTTCCCTTGAAAATTACGCGTTTTCTTTACCACAAAACAAGCAAAAATATATGCATATACCTGGTACTTACATGTAATACATTTTCTTGTGTTTACTATTACAGCATGGTTTCTCTTCAGTCCGACAAGTAATAGCAAATTTGAAAAAGGGAGATGAATTATTTACACAAGGTAAACATCGAAGAACACGGTTGTAGTTAGGCGTATATCAAAATAAAGGCAGAAATACAAAGGGCACTTCGAAAGTTTTGCAATACGCAAAAACGGATGGCTGAACACCCATGTTATGGTGAGGGATGAAAAGAGGGGTGAAAGCCGGCCTGGAAGACAGCAAGGCGCGATCTTCACACCAGTTGTTACCAAGCAGTGGGATTGAAAACAAATTAAGATGTCACTGTAGTCTAAAGGTGAATATCGCGCAATTATCCGCTACAATTTTGCTCGTGGATTAACTGTTGACCAGTGCCTGGAGGAAATGACTCCTGTGCTGGGGAAAGACTGTCCGCATCGGACAACAATTTTCCACTGGTACAAAGTGTTCCAGAGGGGAAATTTTGGGGTTGAAGATGATCCTCGTTCTGGGCGACCGTCTGAATCAGTGACTGAGGAATACATTGAAGATGTAAGGAAAATGTTGCAGCAAGAGGGGCGGTTGACATATCGGCAGGTAGAAGAGACCCTCCACATCCCTGCACCGGCTATTCATTCAGTTGTACACGACCATCTCCATGTTAGAAACGTTTGTTCCCTTTCGGTGCCCCATTCACTTTCAGAGGAACAAAGGGCACATCGAGTGAAATTGTGCCGAAAAATGCTAAAACAGTTTGATAATGGGACTTCGCGTAACGTCAATAGCATCGTTACAGGTGACGAAACTTGGCTTTATTATTACGATGTCCCAACAAAATCCCAGAACAAGGTGTGGCTGTTTGAAGATGAGGGTACTCCTGTGACTGTGCGAAAGTCAAGGTCAGTGAAGAAAAGGACTGCAGTATTCTTCACTAAACGGGGCATCCTGACTCGGGTTTTGCTAGAAACACAAAGGACAGTTACTGCGAAGTGGTACAAGGAGACTTGTCTGCCGCTTTTTTTTTTTTGTTGCAATCTAGTAGTTGGGAGCCCCGAGGCGCACTTCGGCCTCTCTACTCATCTGTATCGGAGAATTGGCAAACAGCTCGACGTACCACTAACGGGGGAAAAACGATCTGTCGTGAGAAAAACAAGTTTCCCACGTCAGGAATGAAACCCCCTCTTCACTGCACTGAAAAAATCTAATAAGCTAGTGCTAGTGGGCAAGGCTGGAAGACACTGATGTTAAGTTTGCATAGCAACAAGAAGGAAGGCAGTTGTTTTGAGGGAGGAAGAGTTGGCAAGGCGAAATTTCTTGGTGGGATGATTTACTGGACCAGAATTTGTCGGGAGGGCATGGCAGGGACTTGCAGTGGAGGGAGGGGAGAGAGAGAGAGAGAGAGTCGGCTAAGGAGGAGTTGACAGAGGGCAGAAGTATCCTGGCTGGTTTGGGGAGAAAGTAGAAGCGGCGGGGGAGTGAGGTGGTTGAAATGTGGTAGTGGATATCTTGATTGGTGCAGATGCCTGGAGTGCCTATAGTGAGACCTGATGGCCCTCTTGATGTAAGGGCACCCAGTGAACGACGCAGCATGCTGTCCCTCGCAGTTCGCACACCTCGCCCGGTCACGTGATTCCTTGCAGTCAGTATGGCGGTGGGGCCCGCCACACCTGTTGCACCTGGTGGAGTTGGTACACGTCGCAGCAGTGTGGTGTAGCTGAAGACAGTTGAAACATTGCACGACCACGGAGGGGCGGGGACCGGAGGAGGACTTAGGCGGAGGGGCTGATTTGGGGTTCGATGTAGAATTCCGGGCGGATATCCGGCGTCTTCTTCTTCTTTGAGGCGTCTGAGTGGCACTGGTAGTGATCTTGGGTGAGGGTTGATCTGATTTGGGGCTGGAGTCAAGTGTGGGGGAGGTGATGGCATTGGTGAGTAGGAAGGGTGGGGAGAGTTTGAATTTCTGGAGTACTGAGTGAGAAGTGGTCAGTTTGAATTTCTTTGACTTGGGTGGTAGGCTTTTGAGTGCTTGGAGTGGGGTCAGTTTGGGCTTCTGTGTCTTGGGTAGTAGGCAATTGGGTGCTACAGTTGGTTGGTTGATATGACATGATAACAGGATTGACTAAGATCGGGGAGGGGATGTTAGCATGTTTGAGTCTATTGAGGATGGTGGGGATGAATTTGTTATTGAGAGGGGTGATGAGGAGGTGATTGTTGTGCGTCTCCTTGATGACTACGATCTGGCTGCTTAAGATTGGTTCTATTTCTTCAATTATTGCTTTCCTGATGAGAGGAATATGTCCTGGATTTGTCAGAGGGATAATGAGGAAGCTGTTCTTGGGGCTTAACGGGGAGGAGGTATTCTTCCGGGTGTAGTGGAAGGGTTTCTTGTAGGGGGGCATTCAGCTACGAGGTCTTCTTCTGCTTCTTCTTCGGAGTCGAAGGCAGCTTCCACCAAATCTTGCAATCCGGGAAGTTCGCTGAAGGGGGTGAAGGTAATACCTTTACCGGTGAGGCATTTTGAAAGGACGGCTAGTGAATCTTGGGCTACGGGGAGGATGAAGATTAAGTGGGAGGAATCATCCTCATCTATTCTATGGATCAACTTGGTGGAGGCACGAAGGGTGACGGCTATACGCTGCCTGAGCCATTTCATGTTTGTTGGGGTGGGTTCGGTGGGGGAAGGGGGATAACCAAATAGTTGTCAGTGGAACAGGGGTCGAAGTCAAGAAATTGGATGTTTAGCGGGAGGTTGAAATTGGTAATATGGGCCCCAGCTGCTCGGTCCACCGGGGGTGTCCATATTTAAGGAGAGAGAGAGAAGAAGGAAGGTTGAAAAATTTTGAAGAGAAAAAGTAGAGGTAAAAGGGCGGGGGGCTTGGCAGGGGAGGAGGGGACATGAGCTAGCACTAGCGGTCAAACTCCGAAGAGGACCAGGGCTGGGTGCACTCAGGGGGTACCAGTCGCGCCAGGTGTAGTTTTACCGGGTCGCGCCGGGACAAGTCGCGAACAGGCACACACCGAGTGCAAGACAAATTGCCCTTAGTGCAAGAAAAACTGCTCTTTCGTTAGTTGGCAGCCCTACAGGCTAGCTGACGGTCGGCTGGGCTGGACGTGTGGACGGTCGAGCAGCTGGAGTGAATATGAGAGACCGCAGAAAGATGGCTCCCAGACAGTATCCAGGAGGACGGACCGCGCTGGAACCTCGGCGGGCGACTCTCAATTCGGCTGGCGGCTGAAGGCTGGGGCGAGTCGGGGCTCGCGCAGGCAGGACGTTCGGCGAAGCGCTCCAAGCGGCGAGGTGCGGTACTGAGGAGTACCGCGAATGAGCAAGTGACGGGAGACGCAGGTGAGCTGGCGGCTATCAGGGCGCACGCACGGTGACAGGGCTCTCTGGTGATCTTGGGCTCGGCTGTTGTCTGCCTCAGGTCATCCAGGCTCTCAAGCAGCTCCGTCCAAGGTCACGGCTCAACACTTGGCTCTTGCATCACGACAATGCTCCAGCATATCGTGCTAATGTAACGATGGGATTTCCTTGTCAAATCAGGATTGACTGTGCTTGAACACCCTCCATACAGTCCTGATCTTGCCCCATGTACTTCGCACTATTCCCGGCAGTGAAGATGAAGCTCAAAAAGGGCGGCGTTTTGCATCCGACGAGGAGCTTCTGGCAGCATGGGATCAAGAGTATAAACATGTAACCGAAGAAAAGTGGCAGAGTTGGTTCAGTCACTGGTTTCGACGTATGGAGAAGTGTATTGAGTGTGGTGGAAATTATTTTGAAAAAGTCTAAAGCGTTCACTCACATTGCAAAACTTCCCTAGTGCCCTTTGTATATAACATTAAACTGAATGAGGGTGAGAGGTTGTGTGTATTTCCTTAATTCCTGATTAAGCTTGAAAACCGACTTAATTATGAATAACTTGATTGATCATTTAGTTGGGAAAGAGGACCTTCATTATTGACACATTGAGGTTAGTTTGTTGATGGTTATATCCGGTGATTTAAATATGTCACTAGTACAGTTGGCAGTAGTGAAGAGCCATTAGAAAAAGAGAACAGGGTGGCGATATTTGCTTTTTATTACATAGCGTTACGCGACGAGTAGTATACCAAGGACAGGGGTTGCTACTCAGGTTAACTCGTTAGCAAGCGTTAGTTGAGATTGTATTGCCCTATGAAGAGGTGCGTCAATTTCTTTGTGTGAGTACTTTTTCCGCGATATATTTCTCGCCACGAGACAGACGACGTTTTACAAATAACAGTTGATTCCTCATCCTGTGCCGTTCATACATGATTATTATACAGGGTTATTCAGCTGAGTTGTCCACCTCAAAAAACTCGTGAACCGTTCAAGATATCGACATTCTGTTTTCACTTTCAGTAATGGTACCAAGGGGCTCATAATTGGACTTACAGTACTTTTTTCATGGTGTGTATATCTTTTGAGATAATGGTACTAAATTTGTTTTTTAATCTACAAATATTACAAATTCAGCACCATGATTATTTTGAAAATCACACAAGTACTTCTGGGGAAAATGTAATGTATTCGAACATGCTTCATTTGCCTGTTGGGGACTGTCCTGTTTGATTCGCACTACCTATGAAACGATGAGCTAGAATTCAGGGCCTCTCAGGGTGCATGCACCAGTGCATTGCATTGTGCACGGTGCAAAAGACGACTTCGCTTGGTTGACCAGAGTGCAGACCCCACTCCTCGATTTGGAGCAATAGCGCTGTCTCTCTCTTTCTCCACGCCTGCCTCGCTCGCTCCACCTGTCTCCCTCTTCCTCAGATGCTCCGTAGCGCTCCACATCCGAGACGAGTTGAGCCGAGCTTAGCCGAGTAGCCCAGAGACGTAGCGTTGGTCCGAGTCGAGCCGAGTGGGACCGATGCACTGTGTACAGGAACTCTGTGCCTCAGTTTGCACGCGTGAGATTTTGGGCGGTTGAGAGGCCCTGAGGTAGATGTTGACATAGGGAATTGCTTCACCTTATTTTGACAAACAGAGATACGGTCTAGGTAATCTTTCCACTGTACTCGTAAATACGCTATGATAAAATGTATGATTTAACGCCTTTAATATCGTCAGAGGTAACAGGTAAAGGAAAAGCAGATATGTGACGGATTTCTTTTCCTATCCGAATTCCCTCAGTCAACCCTCGTTCTTTTCTGATCCCGACAGTTTACGAAGCCTAGGGAGTCTTTCGTTTTACGGCCTTCGAGACCCTTCCGTTTACTTTGTTCATTCTTTGAGGAATCCAACGATATCTCTTTTTTTCCCCTTCTGATTAGTGTTAAGAAGAGGTGGGCAACTTCCTCTTCAAATATAATACCTACTCCATTACTTTAAAACAGTCAAACTAGGCCTTTCTTTCTATGCTCCTTTTACCACAACTTGCTGGGGTTGTGTTGAGATCCGAGTCACGCATGTCCATTAGGACACTGATAGGTCTTATGTCGACGATGGGATAGGAAAGGCCTAGGAGTTGGAAAGAAGCAGTCGTGGCCTTAATTAAGGCACAGCCCCAGCATTTGCCTGCTGTTAAAATGGGAAACCACGGGAAACCATCTTCAGGGCTGCCGACAGTGAGATTCGAACCCACTATCTCTCTGATGCAAGCTCACAGCCGTGCGCCCCTAACCGCACGGCCAACTCGCCCGGTGACCCAGTGTTAGCACTGACTCAGCGGGGTTTTCGGTGATGATCGATTAGGAAAGGGCTAGGACCGGGAAAGCAGTGGTCACGGCCTTAATTAAAGTGAAAATGGAAAACCACGGGAAATCACCTTCAGGATTGCCGACGGTAGGGTCCGAAACTACCATCCCCCGAACGGAAGCTAACAGTTAAGCGGCCGACACCGCGCAGCTAGCTGGTTCGGTCCTGTGTGATTTAATGTCACATCAGGATAATAATGGCTAGTAGAACGCGTCGCATATCCGTTTTACATTTGCCTGTTACCTACGGCAATATTAAAGGTGTTAAATCATACGTTTTATCATTGTCTATCAGAAGAGGGTGAAGCAACTCTGTACAGTATGTCAACAACTAGCTCATGTTTCATTCATAGCGCGAATCGAACAGGGCAGTCCCCAGCTGGCAACGTTTGAATACTTCACATTTTCTTGAGAAGTATCCGAATTTCAAAATTATCACGCTGCTGAATTTGTAATATTTGTAGATTTAAGGCTACGTGTAGAAAACAATGTAGTTCCGTTTAAGGGGGGAGGTACACCTTTACTGGTCAAAAAATATCATTATTCAATTTATTTTTTTCTTTATAGAATAAACTTTTCTCGTTAATATGTTGAAGGAATTTTGTAAATATCTCTAACGGTATTCAAGATATGTCCCATAATCTGTACACATGTTACGCAGCCTTTTCCTCCCATTGGTAAGTTTAAACATAATCCTCCGAAACTTTAATTTTTACCTTTGTTTTCCTTCATAACTCAAACATTTTTTGAGTTATCTTGATGAATTTTTTTATGCATATGTAGTTTTTGCTTCTTAACAATGTGAACTAGAACCATTGCTGTAACTTTTGCTTTTGGTAATTTTTGGGGAGAAAATACTTCAAGAAAATGCTGAAAATTAAACTTTTTTTTTTTGGCTAGTTGTTTTACGTCGCACCGACACAGATAGGTCTTACGGCGACGATGGGACAGGAAAGGGCTGGGAGTGGGAAGGAAGCGGCCGTGGCCTTAATTAAGGTACAGCCCCAGCATTTGCCTGGTGTGAAAATGGGAAACCACGGAAAACCATTTTCAGGGCTGCCGACAGTGGGGTTCGAACCTACTATCTCCCGAATACTGGATACTGGCCGCAGTTAAGCGACTGCAGCTATCGAGCTCGGTGAAAATTAAACTACTCCTATAAAAAGGGAGAAAAAATGTTTTCAAAGGATTACCAAAAGATCTTAGTTCACGTTGTTAACACAAGCATTGTAAACATTCTAAAACAATAATATTCCAGGAATATGAAAATTTGTAGAAATTATCAAGGAAAAGCATAATAATTGTTTAAATTAGTCCAAAATTTTGAAAATTAATTTTTATTAATATGGGGCAGTTAATTACAAATGTTCAAACGGAATACTAAAGGAGAAGAACAGTACTATGAGTGTGTGAAATTTCATTTCAACAGAACATAGTGTTACTGAGAAATAAAAGGTTAAATATTGTAGATTTTTATACTTGTAAAGATGTACCTTCCCCCTTAAGAAAATAAAGTTAGTACCATTATCTCAGAAGATCTTGATGCCTTGAAAAAGTACTGTAACTCTGAGTGTGAGCCTCTTTGTACCATTACTGAAAGTGAAAACAGAATGTCAGTATCTTTAACCATTCACGAGTTATTTGATGTGAATAACCTTGTGTATCTTTACTTTGTATTCAGTGATTATTTAGTTGATTTACCATATCAGTTGGGAAATGAAGCATTGCGCTATTACTTCAGAGAAGGCAGTCTGTTAGCAAATGCTCGCTCACTCCTGGGAGAGCATACACTACAATGAACTTCCTTTTATAATGCACTTTCTTCATTCTAGGTCAGCTAATCATTGTCTTAAAACTCACAGACAGTTGTTCGCTCGTGAACAGCTGACCAGAGCTGATGAAAGAATTGCTGCCAAGAGATAACTAAGAGAAACAAGGAGAAGAAATTCCTTAAACTGGACGTTGTATTCAGTGTTGCCAACTTAGCGGATTTTCCGCTAAATTTGGCGGAATTAGAAGACTGGCGGTGGAGAAAAATATCATTTAGCGGACAGCGGATTTTTTGGCGGAATTCTAGATTTATCATAGAGGAATTTAGTGTTTTATCAATTTTACGTTTAAAAAAATTTGTACTCCAGTCTGTCTCCGAGCTATTCTGTATTTCTTATCAGGAGCTAGTAATCACATGAGGAAAACGTGTTATTTCGATTTGACTTTATGAGATCATGGTATCATAAATTTGTAATGAGTGGGGAAAGGTTACTTATCTCTTAGTTGACGAATGACGACAGATAATGAAACTGTGAGAGAGTAGCGTTTATATTTATGCTATGAAGGAAGACCACTTAATGAACTGGCCTGTTTTGTGTGTGGCCCATGAGGAAGGGAATTCACCTAGTTTGCACCCGGCAGTAATACGCCTACAAGTTTTAGCTCGCCAGCTCTCAGGCGGGAGGTTAATCCCAGCGAAACTCAGAGATCAGGTGAGTGTAGATATTTACTTTTATTATTATTATTATTATTATTATTATTATTATTATTATTATTATTATTATTGCTCATTATTTGAGATTGGATTTCTTGGCGGAATTTTAGCGGATTTTTAGCAGTATTTAGCGGATCTTGAAAATATAAGTTGGCAGCACTGGTTGTATTTCACCCAAAGAATTACATAGCCCCCACGGATGTAAAAGAAAGAAAAGGAGTAGATCAAAATTTTCAACAATAATCACATCCAGCCCATTCAGGGAGGCTCTCGAAGAGGCAATTAGATAAAGACCAAACATAAACACAACAAAACCAAAACCAAAGCTCATGGCGCAACAGCCCCGAAGGGTCATTGCCTACCAAGTGACCACTACTCATACCGAAGGCCTACAAATTACGAGGTGTCATGTGGTCAGCACGACGGAACCTTTCGGCCGTTATTCTTGGCTTCCTAGACCGAGACCGCCATCTCACCGTCAGATAGCACCTCAATTCTAATCACGTAGGCTGAGTGGACCTCAAACCAGTTCTCAGATGCAGGTATAATTCCCTGACCTGTCCGGGAATCGAACCCGGGGCCTCCGGGTAAGAAGCAGGCACGGTACCCCTACACCGCGGGGCCCACAGAAACACAACAAAGGAACTGAATTTCACCATTGAAGAAGATGCATTGTTCTTTAAAATATCATGAACACAGTGATGGCTTTATGCATCGAGATACTTACACCAACGCAAAATCCTCTCTATTAGTTCATTTGTTCCTGTGAAATGTAAAGTGTTATATACCAAAATGAAGACAAAGTATTAATTTTCTTGTCCGTCTCTGTGGTGTAGTGGTTAGCGTGATTAGCTGTCACCCCCGGAGGCCCGGGTTCGATTCCCGGCTCTGCCACGAAATTTGAAAAGTGGTACGAGGGCAGAAACGGGGTCACTCAGCCTCACGAGGTCAACTGAGGGGGTTCGATTCCCACTTCAGCCATCCTGAGGGATGGTACCTAACATAAGGCCACGGCCGCTTCCTTCCCTCTTCCTTGCCTGTCCCTTCCCATCTTCCCCTCCTCCCACAAAGCCCCTGTTCAGCATAGCATGTGAGGCCGCCTGGGCGAGGTACTGATCCTCCTTCCCAGTTGTATCCCCCGTCCATATGTCTCACGCTCCAGTACACTGCCGTTGAGGCGGAAGAGGTGGGATCCCTAGCTAAGTCCGAGGGAAAAACCGACCCTGAAGGGTAAACAGCTTAACAAAGAAACAAGAATTAATATATCATAATTAGTGATTACTGTATATTTTAAAAATATTATCGTAATCTGAGATAATGGCGCTTGATCATTTGATGCTTTATAAGGGTTCTTCTAGCTTTTCTGTTAAGAGCTACTTTACTAACCAACAAAATTGTCATTTTAAAAATTCAGTGCAGTGTAAAATATGGTAGTTTTAACCAGTTTTTCTGCTCATTTAAGTAAAGGATTATATTTTGTCAAATACCACATCGTGTATTGTATTTATCATGTTGATCTAGATACCTCTTTCACAAATGCCTAAATTTTACAACTACTGTAAATGAAACAGGGGTTTTTAAACATTATAATTAAACTATAAATTGCTGGAGTAAAATGTACCAAAACAATATTCTACATAATAACAACAACAACATGAAACAAGAAATAGTCCCAGAAATGGTGGTTAGTTACTTGACACAAAACTTTAATTTAATGATTGAGTGGTTGGCATTTGGTCAAAATAAATTTTCCACAAAACCATGTTGAGAACAAAAGTCCGAACAATAAACCAGATGAAGCAACAATCAAAGGAGAACAAAGAAAACATTTTGGCGTTTGGTCAAATAATGCAAAATAACATCGCCAGAGTTGCCGACACTGGGCTCATACAGACAGCTACGGAACTGGGCGTCGAGTGAAAACATACGTATGTGAACTTTGCAACAAACAATGCCTGGGTTGAATACTCTTTCCTTTCAAATGACTTCGTTTAGGATCTGTTTTACCGGGCGAGTTGGCCGTGAGGTTAGGGCGCGTAGCTGTGAGCTTGCATCTTAGAGATAATGGGTTCGAACCCCACTGTCGGCAGCCCTTAAGATGGTTTTTCGTGGTTTCCCATTTTCACAACAGGAAAATTCTGGGGATATACCTTAATTAAGGCCACGGCCGCCTCTTTTCCACTTCTAGGTCATTCCTATCCCATCGTCGCCATAAGACCTATCTTTGTCAGTGTGACGTAAAGCCAAATGGAAAAAAAAAATGTTTAGGATGTCAGTCGCTCAGTTCTACTATATAATAAAACAAACCTGCAACAAATACAAGTGTTCCACTTTGAATTATTACATTGTTCTTCGGTGAAAACAACAAGGAATCGTTCAAGCAATTTTCACAGCAAACATTTGGATTTCTGTTCAAGAAGCTTAATAACAAATAAAAGAAATGCGTAAATCTAGGCGGAATTTATCTGCCAAAATGCACTGGAAAAGTCTAGCCTTTCGGCTCAACTGCCTGGAGTTCGATTCCCGGTCAGCCTGGGGACTTTATAATTGCATATTGCTCGGGGACTGGGTATTTTTGTTCGTCTTAATACAGTTCTCTTCAGCCACATACCGCACATCACACTACCAACTAACACAGAAACACGCAATCGTGGATTCATCCTCCACATAATGTTGGCGTTGGGAAAGGCATCCCACTGCAAAACTGGGACAAATACTCATCAAGTGCTGACCCCTGTAAATTGGAATAAAGGACAGGAAAAAAAGAAGAGAAGAAATGACACACTGGAAATAGCTGGAAGAAACAGAAAACAAACCGACTGTTCTTCCCGCTTGACGGGGGGACTCTGTGTAGACCACACTACAATCTACAGCACAGCAGTGGGATGGACGAGCAAAGTCTAGCCAGTAGTGAAGGTCAACCCTACCACTGTATTTCGCGACCTTAAAGGCAGGTTCCCACGGAGTTGAGTAATCTAACCAAGGCTTAGCGGAATACTTGACCCTGTGAAAACTAATGGCAAGTGAAGCTGGGGTGTGTGTTACTCACACACTGTCCCTGATATCGAGCGGCGCGTGAAGTCCGCGTCACCCACCGAATTCCGAAGATTGAGTAGTTGCCACTTTCACCTGTATGCTCGTGTGATCTTGCGATTGTTGACCAAAAATCTAAATAGATACAACAGTTGCTGTGAACCCCGCTATAGGCTCCTCGATGACCCTGAAAAATTGCAACATTCACTCCACGTGGAGTAGGCATATAAACGTCATCAGTGCTATTGGTGAATGAGACAGATGAACGCAGTTTATCGATGCACTGAGAAAAAGCAGTATCTACTTTTTCGTTAACATTGTCACTTGCTCCTGGTGGTCGTTGACGAGGATAGTGCGCCTATGATACCAGAGAGTGCTCGAATATCTACCGTATTTCAATTAAGAATACAACAATCTTTTTTTTGTATGATGGAGATCGGTCCCATTTTAATCAGTAATAGTGGGTGAGCAAAATGTGAGTCTCTGTACTCGCGCTGTGTTCAATCCGGTGTCGTCTCGATTGCGAGCAGTCCCGATTCCAGACATTCCATTAACAGTCTCGATTACGGATATCCCATTAATAGTCTCGATTGCGGACACAAAATATTTGGGAAGAGTGCCAGCTCGTTCCAAGAATGTTTTCCCTTTCGGTTGCGTCTTTATTACGGACAGTCCCGATTGCGGACACACCATTAATAGTCTCGATGTGCCTCCATTGTAGACACTATTTTCTACGGAGGAGACTTCGTGAAATAAAGTAAATATGTAAACAAATAATAATTAAATATTTAGTAATAGAAAATAATTTCTTTGGATGCTGATAAATATAACCAAAATAAGTTTGTTCTACACGCTTCATGACATGTGCAGAGAGACTTTAAGTTTGTCAATTTGAAAAAAAATATTAAATTGGGTCACAAATAGTAAATAATAATAAATAATAATAATAATAATCGTATGGCCTCAGCTACCGTGTGCAGACATTTCAATTTGACGCCATCTGGCTGTCTGCTCGTCAATTTCGACGTTCCGTTTTTCTCTAGGCCCCCACTAGGTGGCAGACCGAGTAAACCGAAACTCTCTTGGGCGTCTATGGCTGAGATTTAATTAATTTTGTCGGGTAAACACCAAATGTGTCACCAGAGATCTTTTACATGCCGACATCGTACGACATGGAGTGTCGAATGGACTTTTTTCCGCCCTTCAAAAATCCGACTACCTCTGCCGGGTTTGAACCCGCTATCTTGGGATCCGGAGGCTGACACTCTACCGCTGATCCACAGAGGCAGCTACAAATAGTAAATTAAATGTATTTTCACACATTTGCACGTAAAGTTTAAATGAATCAGATTTGAAACTTAACAGAGAGGTTTATTTATTAAAATGTGTTAAAATTAAGTTCTTTTACATACCTTTAGTGTCTGTCTGTTAGGTCATCAGTCCAGAGGCTGGATGGATCCTCAAATAGCACCACCAAAGGTTATGCGGTTATAAGGAAACCCAAAAAATCAATGGCAGCACCAAAATTAGGCGTATTAGACAAGATGAGGAGTGAGGTAGTTTGCCATTGCTTTCCTCACTGGGTCAGAAAGTACTATTGCAGCACGACTGACCCTATGAGCAGCACCTTTCGTAACACTCAGACGCACCAGTCATGCTCTGAATGTCATTACTCAGCACTACCCATACCCCAGCAACTTCCATATTGTCACAGCCATGGATGTTGACTGGGACTTCGGTAGAAGCTACACTTTACTCTCCCACCGGGCGAGTTGGCAGTGCGCGTAGAGGCGCGCGGCTGTGAGCTTGCATCCGGGAGATAGTAGGTTCGAATCCCACTATCGGCAGCCCTGAAGATGGTTTTCCGTGGTTTCCCATTTTCACACCAGGCAAATGCTGGGGCTGTACCTTAATTAAGGCCACGGCCGCTGCCTTCCAACTCCTAGGCCTTTCCCATTCCATCGTCGCCATAAGACCTATCTCTGTCGGTGCGACGTAAAGCCTCTAGCAAAAAAAAAAACAAAACAAAAAAAAACAAAAAAAAAAACTTTACTCTGGCCTGTGCCAAGAGATTGATGCAAAAGTACTGTATCCATCAAGAAATGACAGCAGGCAGCATACCTTTAGTAGGAATAAATAATTTTTTCTTTGCACTTGTTCGTTTTTTCCTTTAAACAAATCCATGTGGTAACACCATTTTTACTCATTCTAAATTGTCTGCAACTATAAGCATGCAATTAAAGCACATGGCTTACCTTTTTCCGCCTCGATAAATTCCATAATAGCACATAAACGATTAATGAAGAGAAACGAGCAAACTAAAAACTCAACACTGCGGTACAGCTAATGTTCTGTATGACACCTAGGGCAGAAGTGGATTGGTAAGACGGGTGGAGGAGGGGTTGAAAGGAAAACCCTGGAAAGAGCTGGCACCAAGCTGGCACTTTTCCCAAATGTTTTGTGTCCGCAATCGAGACTATTAATGAGGTGTCCGCAATCGTCACACAACCGTCCAGTCCAGTGGCAAGGTCGGTCAAGGCCACGGCCAATAAACCGGGAACCCAGAACTTTCCGGGAGCTCATCAGTAAGCGGAAAATATTTCCTAAACTGCAGTTGCGGCGATTAGCCCCCCACCACCACCCCACACACACCCGCGCACATTTTATGGAGAAAGCATTACATTTTTATTCCATGTCAGCCGCCTGAAAATAGAAATTATATGAATTATTTTAAAAAGCAGCAATTTGCACAAGCCCTGTTGTCTTATCTGCTAATTCTTTCCTTTCTTTCCTTTAATTATTAAGAAAATTATTGGCAGAAGAAGGCACGAAATGTTGTTTGCCGCGGCTAAACGATTTGCATTTTGCCACATCAAGTAGTGGAGACTTTGCATGCGTTGTGAGGAAGGGTAGCAGGTATACTACTACTACTACTACTACTACTACTACTACTAAACGTTTTCATTCCTCCCCTGATGGGGGAGGCGGGCCTCTTAGACGGTTACGCCGTCTCTCAGGCCGGGATATTTGTTACGGTGAAGGAGATGTGCGGAGGTGAGAGGGTTGGCGGCCGTGGCCTATACTAGTAACTGTCCCGGCATTCGCCTTATTGCAGGAGAATGGAAAACCTCAGAAAACCATTCTCAGGACAGCCGAGGGTTGGGGCCAGCTGTGAGGTCCAGCCCTGTCCTGTCTCCCGAATGCAGAGGCGTAGAGCCACGGTAGAGCCGTGGCTACTTAAAGGACGAAATCCAAGGGCCGAAACCCACTCTGCATCTACCGACCGAAGGTGTATATTATCTTCCAAGGTCATGGACACTGAGGTATGATTCACCCACTTACCGCCCGAATTCGTCAGTCTGGCAGTCTCTTCGGTGTCTGTTGTGCTAGTTTCTTAGTGTGTAGTTAAATACTAAATTATTTTAAATAGTATAATCATGCCTTACTTAAATTTCATTACAATATCTGTGTAATATTGTTCTTGTGGTGAAAATTTTATTTTATAATTCTGAACTAGAATCTCGTAAAACTATTATTATGGCGCTTAAGTATTACTCGCACACTTTTTAGGGATAGATTTTTGTACAGGGGTGAGGAGTAAGGAAGAAGATCTCCCGGTTCGGGTAATACTGCCAACTGAATGGAAATGAAATCTGAATTGAAACAATAATATGACCGATCGATAAGAATTTTCTAAACATTTATTTCTTTAGCCAACAACTGTGTCACACACACATTACATAACATTACATAATATTTATCGATGAGAATCTTGTTCCTAGCATGAATTCTACAGATTAGCTTTGCTGTGTAAACAACAGTACTAATACGTAAAGTGTACGTCAGATATCGCACAGCGATGCATAAGCGATTCATAGTTTGTGTTTCAAGGGTTGCCAATGCGAATCTCGAAGATAACCGAGATCGACCGATTCGGCATTAGGGTGTCCATCTATCACTAAAAAGTGTGCGAGTAGTAGGTAAACTGTCAACCTTTACCTCCCGGTCGAAATTCACTCACCGAGCTCGATAGCTGCAGTCGCTTAAGTGCGGCCAGTATCCAGTATTCGGGAGATAGTAGATTCGAACCCTACTGTCGGCAGCCCTGAAAATGGTTTTCCGTTGTTTCCCATTTTCACACCAGGCAAATGCTGGGGCTGTACCTTAATTAAGGCCACGGCCGCTTCCTTCCCACTCCTAGCCATTTCCTGTCCCATCGTCGCAGTAAGACCTGTCTGTGTCGGTGCGACGTAAAGCAACTTGAAAAATTAAAGTAGCCACACGAAATTATGACGAATAAAAGGCATTCCTTACTGCCTGTAAATGCTTATACGAGCGCCTAAAACATTACTTTTTATTTTCTCTACTTTTTGTTTTACCTTTTGTTTGATATGTATGTTCAGTCCTCAGCCCGAAGACTGGTTGGATCCTCAACAGCTCTGCCATCAGCTGTCACAGATGGCCAGAAACCACTGAATATATATCTCGTTAATCGGCCGGAAATACATCCCGATTACGTCCTTTGAGGCTGAGATGTCATTCCCTCGACTTAGAAATATCCTGACTGAAATTAGGTATAAATTTACACCAGAAAACCTTGAAAAATACACAGAAGTCAACTGTAATGTAGCCGGTGAGCAAGTTTCAATCTGTATTCAGAGAACTGATATCACTAACACACTGTCACTTCCAAATACAGTTCTTTCCTGGCCTTTACCAATTATCTCGAATACTAATTAGGATTAGGCCCTGTTTTACGGTCGATGCCCTTCCTAATGCAAATCCTATGTGGAGATATGTATCAACTATTATGTGTTTTCATGGTGGTTCGTAGTGTGATGTGATGTATGTAGATGATGATGTGTATCAAGACGATCACAAATATCCAGTCCCCGAGCTAGAGGAATTAACCAAACGCAGTTGAAATCTCCCGATCCGTCCAGGAATCTAACCCAGAACCTTGTGCACCGAAGACCGCTTCGCTGATCATTCAGGCAAGAAGATGGACCACTTCCAAACCCCATTTAACATTGATCAGTAGATGATTCAAATTTTCAATCGTTAAATTGTTAATACAAAGTCCGGTAGATAATTAATAGAAAGTCACTTTCGATTCCCAGCCGGGTCGGCGATGTTAATTCCTCAGACTTGGGGAGTGAGTATTTGAGTTTATCCCAACACACTCCTTCCATATGCACATAATACACCAGTCTACCGAACACCACAGAAACAATGAATATATCACTCCACATAATGTTGGCATGCAGAAGGGCATGCGGTCGTAAAACAAGGCCAAGTTCACATGGACATCACTGCAACCTCACCACAATGTGGTAAAATAATAATAATAATAATAATAATAATAATAATAATAATAATAATAATAATAATAATAATAATAATAATAATAATAATAATAATAATCCCTTTGAAATCAAAACGGGAGTAAGACAAGGAGATGGACTCCCACCTTTACTCCTCAACTGCGTCCTCGAACAAGTGACAAGAATGGCGCAAAGGGAAATTGGTCCTCAAAATTCACCAACCAATCACTTTAGGCAGAGGAAAACTAGCGATATATTGCCCAGCATTTGCGGACGACCTAGCAATATTAAGCCGAGAAATTTTAACATCCCAAAATCAGATTGAACTCCTAAAAGACATTGCGGAAAAAGTCGGCCTTGAGATATCTTTTGAAAAGGCAGAATACATGACCTACAACGAACAAGCAACAAAATTCATGGATACAAAACACAGCAAAATTAAACGTGTATCACAATTTAAATATCTTGGTGAAAAAAACAACAACAGGAAAATGGAATCGAAACAAAAGCCAATGAAATTAGATGCCAAAAGATGGAAACTGCATATGAACTAACCCAAAATATCTATAACAAAAAATGTATCTCCAAGCACACAAAACTAAGACATTTCAATACAGTCATTAAACCCGAATGTCTTTGTGGATCAGAGACGCTAATTTTGAACAGGAAAGCAGACATTGAAAACACTGAGAAAAAGGAACGCAAAATCATAAGAACATTTCTAGACCCAAAACTCACCAACTTAGAGGCAGATAGGAAATCAAACGATACACACATATTCACAGTGATATTAGAACACGCAGGATAAGATTCTATGGACATATTGAAAGAATGCATCAAGATAGACTCACCAAACAAACAGTCGAATTCTATGAAAACAAGAGTAAGGCTAAAACAGACACAATGAAATGGATTGGCGAAATCGAACCAATTTGAAACAGACAGGAATTACACAAGCAGATGTCCAAAACAGGGTAATCTTCAGATTCAAAGTTCCCAAATGGCAAGTTGACCAAGAGGAAAGACCAAAGAAGAAGACTGGAACAACCTGGTCTGAAGACAGAAAGGACGCCCACAAATGAAAGAAATATGGGCACAAAGGAAGGCTAATGGACGCCTCTAAGTACTTTGCTTAGTGCTAATGGACTTATTGGGATATATAAAAATAAAATCAAAATAATATAATAATACAAATGTTGATAGGACCTATGTCTGGTGCCCACTGTATCATTTGAATGCCTATTTAGGCTGCCTAAAACGCGATTTGCCGAATTGTCCTAATATTCGTCATCAGGCTGATCTAGAGATTAACAGCTACTGAAACGGCACGTGAAGAGTAAAGCTGTAGCTAATAATAGCCTTAAGTATCTGTTCCACAAAGAATGCTTATTTTCTATTCGTATGCGCGTACAGAATCGGTTCATGTTGTCACGAGATTAGTTCAAGAATAATTCCTTGATGATCAAGCTCCAAGTCGTACTGCGAATCATACATTAGCTTACAGATGTCGGGAACCGTGGAGTGTTTGATATAGGAAGCGAGGATGATGATACACAGTGCTCAAGTAAGAAGTTTTCTCTGACACTGTGGAGTGATACACAACAGCACTACGATCGAACCTGTCTGCGTGCAGCTGCCGTGTGAAGTGAATGAGCGTGCGAAGCCAAGTGAAAGGCGAGCTCTTAATCAAGCTTACGGAAGGGATCGTCGTTCCACTTACCAGAGCTGGCAGCCTGGTGTGAGGACTACAGATTTTGTAAACACCCACTAATTAGGGAACTGTTCTCATCAACTATCAAATATATTGTGTGTGTGTGTGTTTATATCGGCGTTGACTAATTTGGGCCGTCGTAGAAAAAGATAAAAGATACAGTATTTTATTACTAACAGTACCATGTCTATCAGACTCCATTCTCCTTGAAAATGTAATCTCTAGGGCTCGGAAGTTGAAGACCTATAAATTGCCTAAAAAGACCTTAAAAACCTAAAAATATCCAGAAAGATCTAAAACTGGAAAAAAACACGTAAAAATGCGGTACAAATTCATTCATAAGTTTAGTTTTAATTACGTATTTAATGAATGAATATCCGCCTTTATGGTGTAGTGGTCAGCGTGATTAACTGCCACCCCCCGGAGTTTCGGGTTCGATTCCCGGCTCTGCCACGAGATTTGAAAAGTGGTACAAGGATTGGAAAGGGATCCCCTCAGCCTCGGAAGGTCAACTGAGCAGAGGTGGGTTCGATTCCCATCTCATCCATCCTCGAAGTGGTTTTCCGTGGTTTTCCATTTCTCCTCCAGGCAAATACTTGGATGGTACCTAACGTAATGCCACGGTCACACCCTTCCCTCTTCCTGGTCTATCCCTTCCAATCTTCCCATCCTCCTCTCCTACAGGTAAGGCCTTCTGGGTGAGGTACTGGTCCTTCCCCAGTTGTATCCCCTGACACGAAGTCTTACGCTCCAGGACACTGCCATTGAGGCGGTAGAGGTGGGATCCCTCGCTGATTCCGAGGGAAAAGCAACCCTGGAGGGTAAACAGATTAAAAAAGAAAGACAGATTTAAGGAAGGAATATGATGTTTAAAAATGCAAAATTCTGCTAGTATGAAACATTCAGTGCAAAAATATATGAGTGAAATACTACTTCTCAATGACATATATTTTTAGATGAACATAATTTTAAAAAATGAATTCCGTGTTTGTTAAGAAAGTACTTGCAGAATATTGAATGATTTTTTTTTTCACCTAGAATGAATTCAGCGAACCCGCAGTGGACATCCTGGAGAAAGAAAATGAAATTAGTATAACTGGAAACTTATTTGACTTAACCATATTATGGGTTTCAGAGATTGTAATTCGGAAACCTTACCTCAGTTGGCTTTGCAGTATATCACAATGTCATCTCCAGGTTCTTAGCTGTAAAGGATCGTCGGTTTTCAGACAGCACGTTGTGAAACATCGAGAAACTTCTTTCTACATCAACGAATGTTAAGGGTTTGTACCTGAAGCAAGTGAAACCTTCTCCTTCAAAAACACTCGCATCAATACTTTCTCCTTTCAATATTTGACTTTTTTTTTTTGACATAATTTCTTAGCCCTGCTTTTTCAAGCAATCGTTTCAATTTTTCAATTCATTTTCTCTCTTTTCAGACATGGTTCAGATATTATTTACTAGAGAAAAGATCTTTAAGAGGGGATGGATGGACTAATGATGATTCGAATTGAGAATACGCAGTAAAAATGTAGTCTGAAGAGGGTGGAGTTGCGAAAAAAGCCAGCACAACCTAAAAAAGACTAAAAAAGGACTAAGAAACAAAAACGCCGAAAAAGGCAAAGAAATGGTAAATAAATCCACCATTTTCTGGTCAACAATGACCCAGAATGAACATATATTATGTTGGGTCTCCTCTTCGGACACTCGAGAAGAAAAAAAAAAGATTTTTCCTCAACTTCCGAGCTCTAGTTATCAAACTAAGATTGTATCTGCGCTATGAACTTCACTAGAACTCAACACAGAAATATCAATTTTCAATGAATGAATTATTGCACTGAAACGCGATATACTTAACGGTGTATTCTCTATACACCACATTCGGAGGAGTTTAACTCATGGTGTTCTTTATCTTAAACAAGGAAGGGTTTTTTTCTTTACTAAGAACACTCGCCAGGTAAAAAGTGACTAACAAATCTCATGACCTGATAACCAACGAACAGAAGGATGCTATTAATATGACCGCCAACGTTTGCCCCATGCGTGCTTTTCCACACAGGTCTGAGAACGGAGCCCACTGTAGGCATTGCCGCAGTGCGAACGAAACCTTTGCACACATTCTGCGAGCCTGTTCTAACGAAGAATTCTCAAGGAGCATCTATCCATAGAAGAAACTGTAGTTTTAAGTTGAAGAAGAGGTTTACGCCTTAGCTGAGAATGCGTTATATAGGGGTACTGATACGATCGCTCTCCAGAAGGGTTCTACTAACGATTTCATTATCTTTCCTACCATCAGAATCAAAACGTGGTAACGCCAGCCCGCAGAAGTACAGTGCGAGCCTCAGTCGAGTTACCGGCTATTCCGTATGCCGTGTCTGGGCGAGTGGATGATGTAATAGCCGTCTGATTCATATAGCTCACCCAGTCATGTCATGGTCTCAGCTAGTCTGCGATTAGCTGCTACTACTACTAAAATCTTTTCATTCCTTCCCTGAAGGGGGAGGCGGGCCTCTTAGACGGTGACGCCGTCTCTCAGGCCGGGAGATGTGTGACGGCGAAGGAGATGCTCGGATGAGGTGTCGGGGTTGGCGGCCGTGGCCTATAGCAAGAACTGTCCCGGAATTCGCCTTAGTGCTCGAGAAAGGAAAACCACGGAAAACCATTCTCAGAACAGCCGACGATTGGGGCCAACCGTGAGGCCCAGTCCCGTCCCGTCTCCCGAATGCAGACGCGCAGAGCCATGATAGAGCCGTGAACACCCCTCCTCTGCACGGTTGGTCGGTCAGAGTTCAGAGCTGTTGGACCACGGACCAGCCGCGGCCACTTATGGGCCGAGACCCACTCTGCATCTACCGAAAAGCGATTATCTACCGAAAAGCGATTACCTTCCGTTCAGCGTAAAGCGTTGTTACGTGATTGATGCTTATACAGTAGTAATTACTTGGTTTAGTCTGTTTCATTGCTTTTAAATTAAGTGCTGAACAGCCAATTTTCTTGTGTGGTAAATTTTTAAATTCAATTTGCACCGAAATTTTCAAGATTCACGAGGCTCAATTGCAGAGAGTAAACAGGAATATCAACACACGCTACAAGTTTACAGCCTGAGGGAGCGTATATTTAACACTTTCTGCAAGTTTTATTGTTTTTCACTCTGATTGTCCATTCATTGAAGTTGATGGGTTTTCTACGAGCGTACGGAGACGGTGTGTTGGCGAGCACGCTCTCGTTCACCGACACGCGGTATACAGAAAGGACAGCAACCATTGCGAGACCGCCCCTGTACATGAAGATAATTGTCGCGTCTACTACTCCACCACCCCATACTACCGAGAAATATAGTTACATCTATTGAAATAATAGATTTAATGTCCGCCTGCATGGCTAAATGGTTAACATGCTGACCTTTGGTTCAAGGGGTCCCGAGTTCGATTCCCGCCCTGGTCTGGGATTTTATTTTTCACTACCTAATTCCTATGGCTCTGGGGCTGGGTGTTTGTGTCGTCTTCAGCATTAGAATTCATTTCAGGTAGGGCCCCATCCTCATAGACACGCAGGGCAACGTCAACTCTAAAGACCTACACCAGACCTCTCCGGAGATCACATGGCATTATTATTATTATTATTATTATTATTATTATTATTATTATTATTATTATTATTATTATTATTATTATTATTATAGATTTAATGCTTGGTACTAGAGGGACGATAAGAGAAAGGTTTGTCAATTTTGATTTTGATTAGTGTAGTGTGTTCATGTCCTCTTTTATGGTGTAGTGGTTAGTGTAATTAGTTGCCACCCCCGGAGGCCCAGGTTCGATTCCCGGCTCTGCCACTAAATTTGAAAAGTGAGTGGTACGAGGGATGGAACGGGGTCAACTTAGCCTCGGGAGATCAACTGAGTAGAGGGGGGTTCGATTCCCTCCTCACCCATCCTCGAAGTGGTTTTCCGTGGTTTCCCACTTCTCCTCTAGGCAAATGACGGGATGGTACCTAACTTAAAGCTATGGCCGCTTCCTTCCCTCTTCCTTGTCTATCCCCTCCAATATTCCCATCCGCCACAAGGCCCCTGTTCAGCATAGCAGGTGAGGCCTCCTGGGAGAGGTACTGGTACTCCTCCCCAGGTGTATTATCCGACCCAATGTCTCACGCTCCAGAACACTGCCCTTGAGGCGGTAGAGATGGGATCCCTCGCTGAGTCCGAGGGAAAAGCCAATCCTGGAGGGTAAATAGATTAGGAAAGAAAGAAAGAAAGAAATAATGTAGTGTGTTTATACGCCGTAAAAGGTCCCCTAACTTTCATTACGAACAATTTATGCAGCTGTAATAGAAATAATGATTATTAGAGTCTACGAATGAAAACTAATTACATTTCTTGCAGTTTTAGCATAATTTCGGTAACACTAAATTACACTGACTGACAGAGCAAATGCAACACCAAGAAGGAGTGGTCAGAACTTTATGCCAATTGCAGGGTAGACTGACGTCACTGAGGTATGCTCATGATGTGAAATGCGCCGCTGTGCTGCGCACGTAGCGAACGATAAGTGGGACACGGCGTTGGCGAATGGCCCACTTCGTACCGTGATTTCTCAGCCGACAGTCATTGTAGAACGTGTTGTCGTGTGCCACAGGACACGTGTATAGCTAAGAATGCCAGGCCGCCGTCAACGGAGGCATTTCCAGCAGACAGACGACTTTACGAGGGGTATGGTGATCGGGCTGAGAAGGGCAGGTTGGTCGCTTCGTCAAATCGCAGCCGATACCCATAGGGATGTGTCCACGGTGCAGCGCCTGTGGCGAAGATGGTTGGCGCAGGAACATGTGGCACGTGCGAGGGGTCCAGGCGCAGCCAGAGTGACGTCAGCACGCGAGGATCGGCGCATCCGCCGCCAAGCGGTGGCAGCCCCGCACGCCACGTCAACCGCCATTCTTCAGCATGTGCAGGACACCCTGGCTGTTCCAATATCGACCAGAACAATTTCCCGTCGATTGCTTGAAGGAGGCCTGCACTCCCGGCGTCCGCTCAGAAGACTACCATTGACTCCACAGCATAGACGTGCACGCCTGGCATGGTGCCGGGCTAGAGCGACTTGGTTGAGGGAATGGCGGAACGTCGTGTTCTCCGATGAGTCACGCTTCTGTTCTGTCAGTGATAGTCACCGCAGACGAGTGTGGCGTCGGCGTGGAGAAAGGTCAAATCCGGCAGTAACTATGGAGCGCCCTACCGCTAGACAACGCGGCATCATGGTTTGGGGCGCTATTGCGTATGATTCCACGTCACCTCTAGTGCGTATTCAAGGCACGTTAAATGCCCACCGCTACGTGCAGCATGTGCTGCGGCCGGTGGCACTCCCGTACCTTCAGGGGCTGCCCAAAGCTCTGTTTCAGCAGGATAATGCCCCCCCACACACTGCTCGCATCTCCCAACAGGCTCTACGAGGTGTGCAGATGCTTCCGTGGCCAGCGTACTCTCCGGATCTCTCACCAATCGAACACGTGTGGGATCTCATTGGACGCCGTTTGCAAACTCTGCCCCAGCCTCGTACGGACGACCAACTGTGGCAAATGGTTGACAGAGAATGGAGAACCATCCCTCAGGACACCATCCGCATTCTTATTGACTCTGTACCTCGACGTGTTTCTGCGTGCATCGCCGCTCGCGGTGGTCCTACATCCTATTGAGTCGATGCCGTGCGCATTGTGTAACCTGCATATCGGTTTGAAATAAACATCAATTATTCATCCGTGCCGTCTCTGTTTTTTCCCCAACTTTCATCCCTTTCGAACCACTCCTCCTTGGTGTTGCATTGTCACTGTCAGTCAGTGTATTATTGTTTACAATTTGTTTTACGTCGCACCGACGCAGATAGGTCTAATGGTGGCGATGGAATAGGAAAGGGCTAGCAGTGGGAAGGAAGCGACCGTGGCCTTAATTAAGCTACCGTCCCAGCATTTGCCTGGTGTGAAAATCGGAAACCACGAAAAACCATCTTCAGGGCTGTCGACAGTGGGGTTCGAACCCACTATCTCTCGAATGCAAGCTGATAGCTACGTGACCAAACCGCAGAGCCACTTGCTCTGTCAGTAAATTAATGATGTCTTAAGTCACAGCCCGGAGGCTGATTGGATCCTCAAAAAGCACCACCAAGGATTATGCGGTTAAGAGACAACCGCAGAAACAGTTAGCGGTGCCATAATAAGGCGTACAGGGAATGCTAAGGAGTTTGCCATTGCTTTCCTCACTAGCTGCCTGTATGGATCAGTGGTAGAGCGTCAGATTTTTGAAGGGTGGAGAAGTCCATTCGACACATCATGACGAACGATGACGACATGTAAAAGATCTCTGGTGACAATTTGGTGTTTCCCCGACAAAATTCATTAAACCTCAGCCATAGACGCCCAAGCGAGGTTCGGTTTTATTTGCCATCTAGTAGGCCTAAATGGCGTCAAATTACAATGTCTGGACACAGTAGCTGAGGCCGTACGATGAGCATTATTTCACAAGGCTAGAATGTGGTATTACAGCACGACTTGCCCTAAGAGTCGTACTTTTACTAACATACAGATGCACTAGTCGTGATTCGAATGACATTACTCGGCATAATCATACTGTGCCACCCTGAGTGACTCTGACAGCTGAGGCGCTGGCCTTCTGACTCCAACTTGGCAGGTTCGATCCTGGCACAGTCCGGTAGTATTCGAAGGTGCTCAATTACGTCAGCATTGTGTCGGCAGATTTACTGCCACCTAAAAGAACTTCCCTGGCAGCTACATTTTGCTGTAGCCTGTGACAAGAGACAGGTGTAAAAATATGACATCCATCAACGAACATCGGGATAAATGATATCCTAAGTTTATTTTTAGTGGTAACTGCTATTATTTTTATGTGTAAAGTTTATATGTTAAATTATATATATATATTATATAAGTTTCGTCAATTTCGGCGATCTTCAGTAGTGGAGAAGGTACTTATTTCATTTGTTTGTCAGAGTTCTCCTCCACATTCAACAGACACTATTTATGAATTGAATAAATGAATGGATGAATAAATAAATACTTCTCTCCCAGTCACGAATAAGCATCAACTGGAAGAGAGAGCATTCCTAATTTTATGAGTCGATGAATGAACGGGAGATGAATTTATGAATGGATGAAATAAATGCACTCGACCTACAGCTGCGAAACCCCAGCAGCTACGGAGAGAATATCCCATTTCAGAATGAATGAATGAATGTAGAATGAATGAATAACTGAATTAATGAATGGACCACTACTGCAGTGTCCCCTTCAAAAGTGGTAATATTTTATTAGAAAGAAAATGATTTATTTCATCAGTGTGTTGGGACATTATTTTAATCGGCAAGAGGGTGAGATTCCGTATTTCGTGCCAGTACGAGCTAGTCACTTCGCGAACCGGTTTTCCCGACCTACAGAGAGCACGAGGGAGCAGGCTGGAATTCCTGTTATGTGGCCTTCAGACACATGTGTGCGTACCACGTGACACGGCGAGCAGGCAGATCTCAATCGATCAATAAATGGAAAGTCAAGTGACGTAAAACTGGAGCAGCCAATAAAAGTGACAACCTTCACTGGAATTCAACAAATCCACCAATTAGATGTAATTAAGAGACACACCTATGTCTTACGACAGGAAATTAATGGTAATTCCAGAGGAAAATTTGGTAGAGGGTTTTATACTTCTGAACGCTAAATTTGAGCATTACTCTGACTGCAGCAACCGAAGAGACTGGACGTCGTTTGCTTCATCGGAAGACTTTACATTGGAGAAGGCATCGAGGACTATATAAACAGAAATTCAGACACTCGAAAAATTTCACTACGATTAATTTAGGGTTGTTCTAAGATAAGTGTCTTCAGCCAGATTATAAAGCATCGAGAGTGAATCCTGGGCTATTTCTAAGACTTTTTGTTAGTTTCAGCTTTCTACAAGAACTTGGAAGAAGAAAGGTCCTGAGTTCGAGTTTACGGCAAGATGGTTATCCAGCTCCACGAAGAATACTGCAAGTTCCTGTACATCGTCAACGCCTCCATGAGTCACTAAACATGTAAGGCATCGGACATGGGCGAGACTTCGTTCGATGGAAGGTGATGTGACCACGTGCTAGGTCATCAGCCACAATCCAGTTCACACCAGTCACATGAGTATTCTTTAAGAATTCAATTGCTTTCTATCTTTGTAAATATCTGTAAACGTAGCCTTACTTATTCCTTTGGATTTCTATTAGTTTTGCAGTAGTTTGATTTTTCATTCTTCTTTCTTTGGTGAGAGGTAGTTAGAACCCTTGGAATGAGTGTGTGTTTGCTCTATTAGTTAGAAATGAATGTGAGTCATCGAGAGAGACCTTAACTGTCCTAAGAATTTAGAAGACAGGTGAGATAAAAATTAAATGAACCCCGCGTTAATTTTGATTAGTTTTGAAATAATTTGAAAGTTATTTAAAACAAATTAGGACAGTGTTCTAGTGTTTTTCTTCGTGTAGAATTTCATTCTATGATTGTACGACATGTTTATGGGTTCGAATTTATTTAGAGTCATCCGAATAACTTCACACGACAACTTTGCGAATGAGATTATGCACGGTCAGGAATATAATAATAATAATAATGAGTAAAAATAATTAAAGCTAATTACGGGCTAAAATGATTTAATAAGGTCATGAGTTTAATGTTAGTTATTTTTGGAAAGTATTATCGTGTGCTCACTTTATGTAAAGTAAGCCTGGAACATGGCAAATTCTCCGGACGGAGTATCGACGAATTATAGGTATATTTCTGCGCTATGAATTTGAGTATGACTTGCAGATGGGCATTATATTTTGAGTAATGATTTATGCACCCATTAGAGTCAATTTTGGGAAGAGATGTGTCACTGGACATGATTTCTTCGAGCTTCAGTGCAGAATAATTGAGAGCCACGACATTATGATGAATAAAAATAAATGCCGCAACTCATGTACCGTTAGCGCGTATTCTATTATTTTGACCTGTGTTACAATTATTCTATTCGCTAAATTAGGATGATTTCTGTTTAAAATACTCCTTGAACATCGTTGTATAGTTAATTTCTTTGTATAAGTGATAACCTTAATTCTATCACACTCTGAATTGATACCTGGGATGTGTGTGATAGTGTCATCTGGAGAATGATTTCCCTAATTCGCAGTAAAATCCTAAAATTAATAATAATGGGTTAGTGTTCGTGTAAATAATGTTATAATAACGCCGTGTACCCCTGTGTGAATGTGTGATGTGAGATTTGATCCTATTCTGTGTTTTTTGGAATATTTCATGTACGATTTTGTGAAGGTAATTTTCATTATGTGCGTCAAAGTTTTGACCGACTTGTATTATTTCGCGTGTCCGTAATTGGATCAATTTTGAATCTTTAGAAGATTTTATCGTAATTTAAGGTTGATTAGGGCCTAATTTACTAACTCAAAGTGAATAAGAGAAGGCAACGTCCGTGGACTGATGTCACGAGATTTAATTGTTAGATGTTGTACAGTCACTTTCTGCATAAAATTGAGCAAAAGTTAAGGTGATATAAGTTCAAGTAAAAGTTATTAGAAGAAGTTTATTCAATCAATAATTATATAAACGAAGTAATTGTTGAAAGGAAAGTCTAGGGAAGACTTGCTAATCATAAATTAATGAATTAAATAATTTTCAATAATTTAAATAAGGAGGAGAAAATAGTCATTTTCTTGGAAAATAATTGAAACCCAGGAGGGAAGATTTTAATTTTAATAATTGGATTATCATCATAAGAGAAGGATATTAGATATTATTTTGTTTTCCAATCAATTTTTCAGTAAGTTAATGGTTTCTATATTTATTATTGCAGAAAAGAACAATCATTGAAAATTTATTTGAGCGAGATCCCTCACGAATGAAAGCACGAGGAGAAGATGTTTTTCAAGAATCCAACCCAGATTTTGTTAATTTAATTGTTTTCTTTAAAAGAGTGTTAGTTTAATAAATGTGTAAACCTAATTTAGTCTCCTTTCATTTGTCGCTAGTCCTTCATCTATCCCTGCCTTTAAAATTTTCTGCGCAGCCGATAGCGAACGGTCCACCACTGAGACCCTCGCTCTCCGGCGAGCTGAGCCCGGCATAAAGGGGGCAGCAGAAAGAAGAAGAGAGTTCATTAAAGAAACTGAACCCGCTCTTTATGGGGTGACTGACAATGCTGCTTACCAGCTGCGTGTCTCCACTACACCGCAATGCGAACTGCATCTTGAAGTGACTGCTCCTCTCTGAACAGCATCGCACTTTGCATTCAAGTCCACGTGACTTCTACTCGTAGCCTTGGCAATTCACCGTGCCAGCGCGTCCAGCGCCTGATAGGAAGATTATATCAATCAATCAATACTGATCTACATTTAGAGCAGTCGCCCAGGTGGCAGCTTCCCTATCTGTTGTTTTCCTGACATTTTCTTTAATGATTTCAAAGAAATTGGAAATGTATTGAACATCTCCCTTGGTAAGTAATTCCAATCCCTAACTCCCCTTCCTATAAATGAATATTTGCCCCAATTTGTCCTCTTGAATTCCAACTTTATCTTCATATTGTGATCTTTCCTGCTTTTAAAGACGCCACTTAAACTCACTCGTCTACTAATGTCATTCCACGCCATCTTTCCGATGACAGCTCGGAACATACCACTTAGTCGGGCAGCTCGTCTTCTTTCTCCCAATTCTTCCCAGCCCAAACTTTGCAGCATTTTTGGAACGCTACTCTTTTGTCGGAAATCACCCAGAACAAATTGAGCTGCTTTTCTTTGGATTTTTTTCAGTTCTTGAATCAGTAATCCTGGTGAGGGTCCCATACACTGGAACCATACTTTAGTTGGGGTCTTACCAGAGACTTATATGCCCTCTCCTTTACATCCTTACTACAACCCCTAAATACCCTCATAACCATGTGCAGAGATCTGTACCCTTTATTTACAATCATATTTATGTGATTACCCCAATGGAGATCGTTACTTATATTAATACCTAGATACTTACAATGATCCCCACAAAAGGAACTTTCACCCCATCAACGCAATAATAAAAACTGAGAGGACTTTTCCTATTTGTGAAACTCATAACCTGACTTTTAATTCCGTTTATCAACATACCATTGCCTGCTGTCCATCTCACAGCATTATCGTGGTCACGTTGCAGTTGCTCACAAGCTTGTAACTTATTACTCTATACAGAATAACATCATCCGCAAAAAGCCTTACCTCTGATTCCATTTGTTTACTCATATCATTTATATATATAAGAAAACAGAAACGTCCAATAATACTGCCTTGAGGAATTCCCCTCTTAATTATTACAGGGTCAGATAAAGCTTCGCCTACTCTACCTATTCTAATTCTCTGAGATCTATTTTCTAGAAATATAGCAACCCATTCTGTCACTCTTTTGTCTAATCCAATTGCACTCAGTTTTGCCAGCAGTCTCCCATCATCCACCCTATCAAATGCTTCAGACAGGTCAATCGTGGTACAGTCCATTTGACCTTCTGAATCCAAGATATCTGCCATTTCTTGCTGAGCTTCAGTGGAATAACCTTTCCTAAAACCGAACTGCCTTCTATCGAGCCAGTTATTAATTTCTCAAACATTTCTAACATAATCAGAAAGAATGCCTTCTCAAACCTTACATGCAACGCATGTCAAACTTACTGGCCTGTAATTTTCAGCTTTATGTCTATCACCCTTTCCTTTATACACAGGGGCTACTATAGCAACTCTCCATTCATTTGGTATAGTTCTTTCAATCAAACAATAATCAAATAAGTACTTCAGATATGGTACTATATGCCAACCCATTGTCTTTAGTACATCCCCAGAAATCTTATAAATTCCAGCCGCTTTACTAGTTTTCAACTTTTGTACCTTATTGTAAATGTCATTATCATCATATGTAAATTTTAATACTTCTTTAGCATTAGTCTCCTCCTTATCTGGACATTATCCTTGTAACAAACAATCTTTACATACTGCTGACTGAATACTTCTGCCTTTTGAAGATCCTCACATACACACTTCCCTTGTTCATTAATTATTCCTGGAATGTCCTCCGTGGAACCTCTTTCTACCTTAAAATACCTATAAATACCCTTCCAATTTTCACTAATATTTGTCTGACTGCCAATTATGCTTGCCATCATGTTATCCTTAGCTGCCTTCTTTGCTAGATTCAATTTCCTAGTATGTTCCTTCAATTTCGCCTTACTTTCGCAGCCATTTCTAACTCTATTTCTTTCCAATCTGCACCTCCTTCTTAGTCTCTTTATTTCTCTATTATAATAAGGTGGGTCTTTACGATTCCTTACCACCCTTAATGGTACAAACCTGTTTTCGCATTCCTCAACAATTTCTTTAAACCCATCCCAGAGTCTGTTTACATTATTATTTATCGTTTTCCACCGATCATAGTTACTTTTCAGAAACTGCCTCATGCCTGCTTTATCAGCCATATGGTACTGCCTAATAGTCCTACTTTTAAGACCTTCCTTTCTAACACATTTATTTTTAACTACGGCAAAACATCTTCTTGATCACTAATGCCATCTATTACTTCGATTTCTCTATAGAGCTCATCTGGTTTTACCAGCACCACATCCAGGATATTTTTCCTTCTAGTTGGTTCCATCACTTCCTGAATCAGCTGTCCTTCCCATATTAGCTTATTTGGCATTTGTTGGTCATGCTTCCTGTCGTTCACATTTCCTACCCAATTGACATTTGGTAAATTCAGATCTCCCGCTACAATCACATTCCTTTCCATGTCGTATCCCACATAGCTGATTATCTTATCAAATGATTCTGAATCCGTGTCAACGCTACCCTTTCCCGGTCTGCACACTCCAAAGACATAAAGTTGCCTATTTCCTTTAGAAATGAGCCTTACACCTCGAATTTCATCTATCTCATCTTTAACTTTTTCGTAGCTTATAAATTCTTCTTTCACCAGAATGAATACTCCCTCTCCCACCATTCGTATCCTATCTCTACGATACACTCTGCAGTTCCGTGAGAACATTTCTGCATCCATTATATCATTTCTCAGCCATGATTCAACTCCTATTACAATATCTGGTAAATATATATATCTATTAAATTAATTATATTCCTTTCTTTACAATACTTCTACAGTTCAACACTAACATTTTATGTCATCCCTACTTGACTTCCAGATCTCTGTACCCTTATCACCGCTCCCTTGACAACCCTGTTTCCAACAACTCCATTTCGTCAACAGCAACATTTTAATGTCCGGCTGCATGGCTAAATGGTTAGCGTTCTGACCTTTGGTCACAGGGGTCCCCGCTTCGATTCCCGGTAAGGTCGGGAATTTTAACCATAATTGTTTAATTCAGCTGACACGGTGGCTGGGTGTATGTGTCGGTCTTCATCATCATTTCATTTTCATTTTCACGACGCGCAGGTCGCCTATGGGAGTATCAAAATACCTGCATCAGGCGAGCCGAATTTGTCCTCGGACACTCTCGGCACTATACGCCATTTCCATTTCAACATTTTAATGCTTCAGAAATAAGATAAAGGAGCGGGGTTCGTGTAGCGGAAGAGGTCTGGACTCCCGTGGCTTCCTTATAAACCGTCCCTGATGAAAACCCGCGTGCAAAATGTTAGGTGTCAATACATGTATCTTGTAGGCAGAGTTGTGCAAATACATGCATAAAGAGGATGCCTACTTAAATAACATAAACAGTACGTAACGAACTAAACATGGTAAGTTAAAATAAAACGTAGTCTTTGCGATGGTTATTGTTATTTGAGGCGTAAAACAATGCATTAAAACACATTTCTGGATGTTTAAATACTTTTCACAAAGTACCATATTCACAGTATACACTTCCTATGCTAAGTATCACTAATCACGTGCGCGCGCGTCACTGTCACATTCTATGTTTTAATTTTAGCTCCGTATTTACATGGGAACAACCGGTTTTCGTTTTGATAATATGATCGACAAAGAAGGTAATTACTCAGCACTGCTGAGTCAGCAGACACTTTTCTTGTTTTGGTTCTTCTTACATAATATCACAAGAAATCGGCTCACATTCGAACGTTCTACTACTGCAACTATTACTACTACTAAATGTTTTCATTCTCCCCTGATGGGGAGGCGGGCCTCCTAGACGGTGACGCCGTCTCTCAGGCCAGTAGATTAGTGTCGGAGGAGATGTGCGTAAGGGAGTTGGCGGCCGTGGCCTATAGTAGAAACTGTCCTGGCATTCGCCTTAGTACAGGAGAATGGAAAGCCACGGAAAACCATTCTCAAGACAGCTGACGGTGGGGACCAGCCCCTCTCCGTCTCCCGAATATAGAGGCGTAGAGCCACGGTAGAGCCGCGGCCACTACTCCCCTGTTCGGTTGGTCGGTCGGAGTGAAGTACTGTCGGACCAGCCGTGGCCACTTGTGGGCCGAGAGCTTCTCTGCATCCGCAGACCTCATGAGGTTCCAAGAACTTTTTCAGATATATTATATACGTAAAATGATATCGTACTAGTGATGGATATTAGTGTGACTGTGTGCGAGGGCGCGAATTTGAAACATTTAAAGTGAATACAAATATTTACATTAAATATTACAAAAATAATAAAGTGTTATTGAGCGGTATTTTCACTGTTGAAAGCAAAATCAGCTAAAACATCGCTAGATTGGTAAGGAGACGAGATGCTCGACTATGTGGTATGTTTCGGGCTGTCAGTGGAGAGATGACGTGGAATGACGAAAGTAGATGAAGAAGCTTGAGCGGAGCTTTTACAACTAGGGAAGATCACAATATGAAAATAAAGTTGGAACTCACGAGGACAAATTGGGGCAAATATTAATTTATAATATGAGGAGTAAGGGACTGGAATACATTATGAAGAGGAATGTTCCATAAACTTCCGAGTGCTTTGAAAACTTTAAAGGAAAATCTAGGTAAGCAATTGGTAAGGAATCTGTTACCTGGGTGACAGTACTAAATGCAGATCATTGATGACTGATAAATGCTGTGTTCAACCAATAGTTTATTCATTCATTTATTCATTCATATTCATTCATTCATTCATTCATTCATTCATTCACGAAACACTAGATACAATTACACTAATCACTTCTCAGTTATACGATCAGGAGACGAATTAACACACGTAAACTTTCATAATAAGAAAAATAATAGAGAAACAAGATCAGGTTCATAGTCTATAAATAACAACTTTCGAAATCGAAAACTATGAGGATGTCCATGTTCATAGCCAAGTCATCGTTTGTTTTCTCCTTCAATATAACAATCAACTTCTTTCTCATCTACAGAATATACTCTACGTTTGAAAGTGGAGTGAAGAAATGTGTAGCTGTTACTAAAACTTGGATATTCAATCCAAATAAATTGTCGTACTGGTGCAAGACGTAGGCCTATATATCAAGAGGTTTCTCATTTTTTTTAAATATGTGAAGGAACAAAGCATATTTTTGAAATCTGTTAACAGTTGGCTGTATAAACAATATTTAGAAAATAATGATTTCGGTATGTAAGAGAGTTATAGTATAAAATGTTGGTCTAATATAATTAAAGTAAGTGGAAGCACATGCTTCCCTTAGTGCACAGTCACTGCACTGCCCTACATAGGAGGCTTGCAGTGGGGTCTCAACGGCGCACTAGCCGCCAGCGTCTTGGAAAGGTGTAGCATTCCAACTGATGAGCCCACTGCTACACTGGGGCGAAACGCTGGTAATTTCAAGATTGAAAAAAATCCTAAAGAGCTTAATGTTGTTATAATTAAGGTCGTTTTATACACTGGTGGAAAAAACATCCAAACGCCAAGAAGGGGTTGTGTTAGATTAACGAACGTTGGTACGCGTGTTTATACATCTGAAAGATGACGTTGATTCAAATATTCCGCAAATCTCATTAGTATGACGCCAGTAGCGGTCCTAAGACGTTGCACATCATGTTTGCTTTAAATACGGGATGTACTGTGCGAGAGCGTTAGTTACCTGTGAGATCGGACGGAGTGAGTCAAGAATGACTTTACGGCGACAAAGAGGCCAGTATCAACAGCTCACTGCGGTTGAACGAGGCCGTGTGAAGGTGGATTTTCCTTTCACGCTATTGCAGAACGACTTGGTGGGAATGTCTCCACTGTGCATGCGTGCTGGGAGCAGTGGTCACGAGAAGGTACGCTCGCAAGGAGACCGGGCTCCAGACGTATCCCTGGCACCACCGAGAGGGAGGACCGTCGTATTTGGCGTATGGCTGTGGCGCAGCGGACTGCGTCTGCAGCAGCGATTCGAGCGGCAGTTGGCACCACAGTGACGCAACGAACTGTTCGAAATCGGTTACTGGAAGGACAGCTCCGAGCCAGACGCCCTGGCGGCGTGCATTCTACTTACCCCCAAACCACCGCCTTCTGAGACTTCAGCGGTGTCAAGCGAGAGCTCATTGGAGGATGAAATGGAGGTCCGTTGTATTTTCTGATGAAAACCGGTTGTGCCTTGGTGCCAGAGATGGCCGTGTGTTGGTTAGAAGGAGGCTAGGTGAGCGCCTGCATTGCACCAGTCTGCGGCGTCGACACATTGGACCTACACCAGGAGTTCTGGTCTGGGGAGCAATTTCCTATGACAGCAGGAACACTCTCGTGGTTATCCCACGCACCTGACTGCAGATGTGTACGTCTGTCTGGTGATTCGACCTGTTGTTCTGCCATTCATGAACAGCATTCCCGGGGGTATTTTCCAACAGGATACTACACGCCCCCATTCCGCTGTTAACCCAACGTGTTCTACAGAGTGTCGACATGTTACCTTAGCGTGCTCGATACCCCGATCTGTCCCCAGTCAAGCACGTCTGGGACATCATTGGACGACAACTCCAGCGTCATCCACGAACGGAATTAACCGACGCTGTATTGACCAACTAAGTGCAACATGCATGGAACTCCATCCCACAAGCTGACATCCGGCACCTGTACAACACAATGCATGCATGTTTGCATGCCTGCACTCAACAGTCAGGCGATTACACCAGTTATTAATCGACCAGCATGGCACATGGCACATTTGTGATGACTTTTCTCGCGCGGATATTAACCTGTAGTCTTGTATCTTTAATCAATTAAATATGTTACCTCGACAAATACATTGCCAAAATTTCCGTATTCTACATTTGGATATTTGTTTTCCGCCAGTGTAGTTAAAATTTCGGTAAGTAAAATTTAACACAGGGTTGAAGAAACTTGGCAAGTATAGTATCAGTCGTACCCAATGATAAGTTGCTTGCGAATGCATTTGATTTCCTTTCCTTCCGCTCCATCATACTACCAGCCACCAAAGAAGCATGCAATAATGGGTTACATCTCCCCGCATAGGTTCGGCGCCATGAACGGTATCGGGCCATAGAACTAGACCAAACAGAAAACACACACACACACACACAAGAGACGACCCCTAGAAAATTGGGAAATAAGCCAGGAGGGAAGAATGTTTTTACTATTTGTTTTACGTAGTTACTATTTATGGAAGGATCGCTCTATCTCGTTACCACTGAAAATGAAAGTGGTATCCAGTTGTCCTCTATGGATCCGAGACGTGGACTCTTCGTGCTACAGACCTGAAGAAAGTGTGGTGCTGGCGAATAATGTTACGCATACCTTGGACAGCATTTCACACCAATGATTCCATTATAAACCAGCTCGACCCCAGAATCAGATTATCATCAATATGAAAACAAAGAGTTTTACAATTCTTTGGACACACTATTCGACGTGAGAATGACAGCATAGAAACACTTATCATTCTCAGAAATGTTCCTGTCAAGAGAGTTCCCACTCGATGGTCGAATATTATCCACAGCATAACAGGGTTCAACATATTCGGTGCTGCACGCCTGGCCGAGGACCACAAGAGATGGACACAACTGACCAATGGCCTCTTCTCATCTCTACCGGACAGGAGTCCTAAACTTGCCTTACTGTGCTTGTGACCGTCAAGCAATCACTGACCTCAACCACATTTTCTTCTCATGCCATCTTTATAATGTGCAACGGAAAAAAAATTCATAACAATTCTACTTTCATTGAACTTCCAACTACCACTCAACATACAGTGTATATTATCATCCCAGCAACCAAAGGTGTGTGATTACAATCACCAAATTCTTAAAAGACACCAATTTAAGACTATCAAGTGTGATGTGATACAACATCGGGAAAAAAACCCCAAGCATACTACAGTTGCAGTGTTAAATTTCTTCTTTCTTCTCTGTATGTATGTGGGTGAGCATTCTGTAAGGACTCAGAACTATTAAAACTACGTAATCCAAGTACAATATTATGGGAGATTTATATGTGTCTATGCATTCTAAGTGTATAATTACCGTTTATATTTTGAATTCCAATGTATTTCTACCTGGCTATTTGATCTGGTACCCAAAGCCAAGAAAATAAAAAATAGTCCCCTCGAAGCTCACGATCGTCACACTTGAGGGAACGATGAGAGAGAAGAGATGGCTTAAGATTGGGAAGGAAGCGACCATGGCCTTAATTAAGGTACATTCCCAGCATTTGCCTCGTGGAAGATAAGAAACCGCGGTAAATCATCTTTGGGTTCGAATCTGCTAACTCAAAGATGCAAGCTGACAGCTATGTGACCCAGACAGTCACGTACTCGGTAGGGAGACTCTGAGTTTGAATGCTCTAGCTCTTACGGTTCCTGGGAAAATAGCACCTAAATATTAAAGTATGATCTTGGTTGCAGTGTATGGAACCCTCACCAGGACTACTTGACACGCGAACTAGAAAAGGTCCAAAGGAATGCAGCACGATTTCTTCTGGGCGATTTCCGAAAGAAAATAAAAGTAGTGTTACGAAGACTTGGGAATAAGGAGACGAGCTGCTCGACTACGCGGTATGTTCCGAGCTGTCGGCGGAGAGATGGCGTGGAAATGACACTCGTACAGGAATAAGCTTGTGTGGAGCTTTCAAAGACAGGAAAGATCATAATATGAAGATGAATTTGGAATTCAAGAGGATAAATTGGGGTAAAGGAAGATGAATTTAGGATCCGAATAATTTATTTAAGGGAACGTTAGATAGATTTCCAAATTCTTTGAAATAATTTTAAGAAAATACTAGGTAGACAACTGATACGGAATCTGTCCCCCTGAGTGACAGCACTATTTATTTAATTTATTTATTATATTTATCGTACGACTTTGCCGGGAGTGTCCGAGGACATGTTCGGCTCGCCTGGTGCAGGTCTTTCTATTTGACTCCCATAGGCGACCTGCGCGTCTGAATGGGGGATGATGATGATCATGAAGTACGGAGAGGGTGAAACCCGGTGTCGGCACGTAGCCTACTCCTGTCGAATAACACGAATGGATCTGCTCAAAGCTTTACGTCTCCATCCGACGGACGAATCACCATCAACAAAGTAATTTGCCCTCACTCCATATATTTCCTAGGGTTACTCGATGAGTCGGAAAATCTCTATCTTACTGCACTGGCGGGCTAGAAAACTATCTATAGCTTGGAGGCGGTGCTTACCTTTAAGCCAGAGCTGAAACCATTTCTTCTCTACTAGAATTTGTATAATGTAATTGTTAAATGTGTTCAATGTGACGGGTAGCCAAGCCGCCGAAGAAACGATCCTTTCAAGGGTCAATTTTGTTTTAAATTAGTGAGTTAGGGTGCAAATTTGTAAAAATCCGAATGGTAACTCAAACCAGGCCATAGGTGAGCAAAGGACGGGGATGATTCAGCCGTGTGCTCGGCTTCTTGGTCCCTATGACTTGTTTAAGAACTGAGCTGCCTTGTTCGTTTGACTGAGTTTGCGTGATTCTAGACTTGGTCATTTTAGCTATTTTGTTTACCTGAGTTCTAAGAGTCGGAATACGAAGTTCGGATCGTATCCTTCCGTTAGATCTTACTTCTAATTTTGAAAAAGGAGTTTTAGGTAGTATATAGTACTAGGGCTCAGTCCTGTACAACAGCATGGGCCTTATACAAAGGGCACTAGGAAAGTTTTGTAATGTGAGTAAACGCTTTAGACTTTTTCAAAATAATTTCGACCACACTCAATACACTTCTCCATACGTCCAAACCAGTCACTGAACAAACTCTGCCACTTTTCTTCGGTTACATTTTCACACTCTTGATCCCATGCTGCTAGAAGATCCTCGTCGGATGCAAAACACCGCCCTTTCAGCTTCATCTTCACTTCCGGGAAAAGTGCGAAGTACATGGGGCAAGATCAGGACTGTATGGAGGGTGATCAAGCACAGTCAACCCTGATCTGGCAAGAAAATCCATTGTTGCATTAGCACAATGTGCTGGAGCATTGTTGTGATGCAAGAGCCAAGTGTTGAGCGTGACCTTGGACGGAGCTGCTTGAGAGCCTGGATGACCTGAGGCAGACTAGTCTCACTGTACCACTTTGCAGTAACTGTCCTTTGTGTTTCTAGCACAACCCGAGTCAGGATGCCCCGTTTAGTGAAGAATACTGCAACCATCCTTTTCTTCACCGACCTTGACTTTCGCACAGTTACAGGAGTCCCTCATCTTCAAACAGCCACACCTTGTTCTGGGATTTTGTTGGGACATCGTAATAATAAAGCCAAGTTTCGTCACCTGTAACGATGCTATTGACGTTACGCGAAGTCCCATTTTCAAACTGTTCTAGCATTTTTCGGCACCATTTCACTCGATGTGCCCTTTGTTCCTCTGAAAGTGAATGGGGCACCGAAAGGGAACAAACCTTTCTAACATGGAGATGGTCGTGTACAACTGAATGAATAGCCGGTGCAGGGATGTGGAGGGTGTCTTCTACCTGCCGATATGTCAACCGCCCCTCTTGCTGCAACATTTTCCTTACAGCTTCAATGTATTCCTCAGTCACTGATTCAGACGGTCGCCCAGAACGAGGATCATCTTCAACCCCAAAATTTCCCCTCTGGAACTCTTTGTACCAGCGGAAAATTGTTGTCCGATGTGGACAGTCTTTCCTCAGCGCAGGAGTCATTTCCTCCAGGCACTGGTCAACAGTTAATCCACGAGCAAAATGTAGCGGATAATTGCGCGATATTCACCTTTAGACCACACTGACATCTTAACTTGCTTTCAATCCCACTGCTTGGTAACAACTGGTGTGAAGGTCGCGCCTTTCTGTCTTCTAGACCGGTTTTCACCCCTCTTTCCATCCCTCACCATAACAGGGGTGTCCAGCCAGCCGTTTTTGGGTATTGCAAAACTTTCCTAGTGCCTTTTGTACATGCCTCCCTGGTTATTCGTATATGCCACTTATCTCCGGAGAGATAGGTGGTGTGAAATGTACCGATACCGGTGCGCTTAATTGCGCTCCTCTCTCGGTCTGTAATGAGTGTACAAGTTATGGATTTTAATCATTATAGGTAGATTTTATCAGTATAATTATAATTTTTCATTTGTTTAATCTGTATGGGTTTGTGTAAAATATATGTGTGTGTGACCAGGGAAGCGGGTCTTATACATGCTAAATAAATATCTCTCTTTATAGAGGAAGAGATATATTTATTATACAGCGGAGGTTTTAGGACAGCCACGCGAGCCAACGCTCGTTGCAAGCCCTGTTCTATATTCCGTCTCCATATGAGACATTTCTCCGTTGTTCAGCCGAGATACTTGACGTGTTTGGTCTAAAACAGTGGTGCATTGTTGATTGGAGAAGTTTGGAATTTAATCCAGAATTTTGTAACGCAATCTAGTAAATTGTATACAACCACCTCTTCTACCCTGCCGGCTAACATTGTGATGGTGAAAACTGTTTCGAACAACGGGCTCGAACCGGCTAACCACGGTGTCAGTCCATATAGACTTCAGCGCCTTAACGATCGTGGCCACCAGGCGGGCTAATTAAATGCAGATCAAGGATGACTGAGGTGGTGGTGGTGATTCTTGTTTTAAGAGGAAGTACAACTAGGCAACCGTCCTCTATCTAACGCTAATTAGAGAGAAAAATGGAAGGGATCCGACACTTCGATAAATGAGGGTGTCGGCCAAAGGAAGACAAGGGCTGCGAAGGGCATGGAAACGAATGACTCCCTAACCCTCTCAAACCTAATAGCATCGGGCAGGCGTCGGGGTCGGAAAAGAACGAGAGTTGACCAAGGAAGGTCGGATAGGATAAATGAAAGTGAGGAGCCTGGCACAAGTAAGATTCTTTGCCTGATAAAACGTGCTCTCATAGCCACTGAAAATGCGTTACTGTTGCAGGAATGTTCACATATAATATATGTTTGGATTCAGAAAAACTTAACCTACTCAAAGGAGAGGAAAACTTATATGTGGATTTTTGATTACTTAACACGTCGAAGGCATACTGTAGTGTGTGAAAATGTGAGTTCACAGGTCAACTTCATGGCTTCCAACAGTGGGGTTCAAATCCATTATCTCTCGATTGCAGGATTATAGCTTTTCAAACCGTATCATACAGCCATTAACTCGTTCGATCGTAGGTATGCAAATAGCTCATTCAGTTGTTCCAGGAACAGCTCGCCGACGGCGACAGTGGTAGCTGCCAGCTGTGTGCGGCAGTCCGTGTTACACATCGGAATAGGTGATTGCTATGTTTTCTAGGAATATAGTCTTCAGCACAGCGGGTAAAACGATGTAGTGTATCGGACGATGAACATATCACTTTACTTTCAATTAGATACTCTAAAAGGGATAATGTATACGAATTGCTATGGTATTTTGGTGAGATGTTCTTGCCTAAACCTGCAAATCATAGTTTTCTTCTTGTTCGAAACAGACTCGATCCCTCTTCTCAATATGTCCCAGATCGCCTGAGGCTCAGAACCGCACATTAAGTGTTGACACGAACCAAGCTAGTAAGTAAGCTTCTAGTTTTACGTACTACTACCACTACCACTACTACTACTACTAATAATAATAATAATAATACCAGCGTGTTGGCCGTGCGTTTACGGTCGCATAACTGTGAGCTTGCATTCGGGAGATGGTGGGTTCGAATCAGACCGTCGGCAGCCTTCAAGGTGGTTTTCTATGGTTTCCCATTTTCACACCAGGCTACCTTAATTAAATAAGGCTACGGCTGCTTCCTTCCCAATCCCAACCCTTTCCTAACGTTCTGTCGCTGAAAACCTTCGATGTGTTAATATGATGTTAAACCATTAGATAATAATAATAATAATAATAATAATAATAATAATAATAATAATAATAATAATAATAATAATAATACTAATAATAATAATAATAATAATAATATTTTTTTGCTAAGGGCTTTACGTCGCACCGACACAGATAGGTCTTATGGCGAAATAATAATAATAATAATAATAATAATAATAATAATAATAATGTGGGGCAGAGTGGCTCATATGGTTGAGGCGCTGGCTTTCTGAGACTAAGGTGGCAGGTTCGATCCTGGCTCAGTCCGGTGGTATTTGAAGGGGCTCAAATACGTCACCCCTGTGTCGGTAGATTTACCGGCACTTAAAGGAACACACGATGGACAAAACTGCGGCACCTCGGTGTCTCCGTAAACCGTAAAAATAGTTAGGGGGACGTAAAACCATAAAATTATGATTTATCATAATCGTATAGCCTCGGCTACTGTGTGCAAGCATTTAAATTAGCACCATTTAGGCTACCTGCTTGTCGATTTCGCCATTCCGTTTCACACTGCAAGAAGGCAGAGACAGTTGACGACCTATGACTGAGTTTTAATTCATTTTGTCGGGTAAGTGTATCGCCAGAGATGTTTTACATGTCAGTATCGAACGACATGGAGTGTCGAATGGACCTTTTTCCAACTAACTCTGTTGGGTTTGAACCCACTATCTACAACTGGACCACAGAGGAAGCTAGTTCTACGTAGGCCTAAGTGTTCATACCGTGATCATAGCTAAATGACCTCCAATTTTACGTGGAATTCGGGTTCATATTTTTTTTTAAACAAATGCACTGACACGGATTCGACCCGCGGACGGCTTGGTGAGATGTCAAAGACAATGCGACTAGTCTATCACGCTCCTCACATAGGCGGGTCTGATTTTGTTTCTAACTATTCTTCCATTTTCTTCCTTTCTTCCTCCGTTTACCCTCCAGGGTTGGTTTTTCCCTCAGACTCAGCGAGGGATACAAACCTCTGCCGCCTCAAGGGCAGTGTCCTGGAGCGTGAGACTTTGGATCGTGGGTGGGAAGGAGAACCAGTACCTCGCCCAGGCAGCCTCACTTGCTATGCTGAACAGGGGCCTTGTGGGGGGAGGGGGAAATTGGAAAATGTAGACAAGGAAGAGGGAAGGAAACGGCCGTGGTCTTAAGTAAGGAACCATCCCGGCATTTGCCTGCACGAGAAGTGGGAAACCATGGAAAACCACTTCGAAGATGGCTGAAGTGGGAATCGAACACCCATCCCCCCCCCCCCCGCCTATTCAGCTGATCTCCCGAGTCTGAGTGGATCCTGTTCCAGCCCTCACACCACTTTTCAATATTCGCGGCGGAGCCTACTAACTACTACACCACAGAAGCGGACTACCCTTTCATTTTACCTGGTCGAACTCAGTCTCAAATGAACGTTCCTTGCCTTAAGAATGAGCGTATGGTATTGTGTGTTCCTCGCATTTAATTTAATTGTTATCAAAATATAATTCACCTCCCATGAAGATACAAACCCTATGGATATCCACAACAATACAATTATTTCCGACTCCTTGTCTGAATGTTCGGCGTTGAGACCTTCGGTTTAGAGGGTCCCCGGTTCGATTCCCGGCCGGGTCGGAGATTTTAATCGCGTCCGATTAATTATACTGGCTCGGGGGACTTGGTGTTTGTCCCAACACTCTCCTCTTCATATTCAGACAACACACCACAGAAACACAAATAGTGATTAGATCCCTCCATAGAGGGTCCCCGTCTGGGTGGGGGAGGTAGAATAGACCCATGGTATCCCCTGCCTGTCGTAAGAGGCAACTAAAAGGTGCCGCATGGGATTTTAATTTTGCAATGTGGGTTGGCGACCACGGGGCCCTTAGGTGAGTTCTGGCATTGCTTCCTCTTACTTGTGACAGGTTTCTCACTTTCATCTATCCTATCCGACCGCCCTTGGTCAACTCTTGTTCTTTTCTGACCTCGACGGTATTAGGTGTCGAGACCTAGGGAGTATTTAATTTTCCCGCCCTTCGTGGGAGCCCTTGTCTTCCTTTGATCGCTACCTTCATTTTCCGAAGTGTCGGATCCCTTCCATTTTTCCCCTCTGATTAGTGTTAATAGAGGATGGTTGCCTGGTTGTACTTCCTCTTAAAACAATAATCACCACCACCTCCACATAGGATTGGCGTCAGAAAGGGAAACAGGCCGTAAATCATGGCCAAACCCACATGTGCTACGCAGTTCGTACCCTCGAACCCATATGTATGGGAAAAACAGAATAATAATAAGAAGAAGGAGAAGAAGTGTACCTGCGAGGAATTTACACAATACCATACATAAACAACAACATTCCTCTACCGTTTGTTCTTGATATCCTTATCCGTCTGACCTGATTGTAACAGTGAAAATGGTCCTGTAACATTTTTCATAAACATTATATAGTTCAGATTGCAATTGGCTCTTCATTATTTTTTAACATATTATTTTACAATTCGTTTTGCTTCTTTCCCATACAGATAGGTATTATGGCGACGAAGGGATAGGAAAGGCCTAGGAGTGGGAAGTAATCAGTCGTGGCCTTAATTAAGGTACAGTCCCAGCATTTTCCTGGTGTGAACATAGAAAACCACGGAAAGCCGTCTTCAGGGCTGCCGACTGTAGGGTTCGAAACCACTATCTCCCGGATGCAAGCTCATAGCTGCACACCCCTAACCGCACGGCCAACTCGCCCGGTGGCTCTTCATTAGTTTTGTAGTTATCCAGTTGGTTGTATATGAATATTGTGCGCCCAATAGTCCTCAGCTTAGTAATGACCGAACTACTCTCTCTCTCTCTCTCTTTCTCTCTCTGCGGCACCGGCAGTAAAGAACTGCACGAACTTAATCGTATATTATGGAAGGGGATAAGGCCTTGAATTTTTTCTGCTGTGCTGCATGGAAGTGATCTGCAGGCTACAGTTCACATATGTGTCTTTGAACCGAAGAGTTTGCAGCTCAAATGGTACTACGTAGAGTGTACAGCTACTGAATGGTCAGCATTTAGGCCTTAGGTTGAGAGGGTCCCGAGTTTGATTTCCGGCTTGGTGGCGACTCTTACCTGCGTCTTGTTCATTCCTCAAACTCGTAGACTGGGTATTAGTGTTATTTCACAGGTTACGTCTCAAAACGCACGAGTCTCAAAACTCACGACTACAAACTGGTAGCTAAAGTAAACATTCTAATGAGTCTCAAAATTCACGAATCCGGACAGCAGGTGCTTGCGATGACTGCAGGTGGGATGAGGTGGGCGGTGACTCACGCTTCCCTTCAAGCCATGTTTTCAAACCGATTTAGGGCAGTCACCCAGGTAGCAGATTGCCTACCAGTTGTTTATCTAGTCTTTTCTTAAATAAGAGCCCCTGGGGTCCCTTTAGTCGTCTCTTACGACAGGCAGGGGATACTGTGAATGTTATTGTGCCACCCCGACTCGCAAGGGAAAAATAATGGTTAGTGAATGAAAAAGACTGAGGTGTATTATTAAACATTGTTTTTAATTTTGCTGTTATCTTAAAGCTAATAAAATGTATTTTTTTCCTTTCACATAAATTTATAATAATGGCATGTGGCCACCGGAGAGGTCTGGTGCAGGTCTTTAGACCTGGCGCCGTATAGTTGACCTGCACGTCTGAGAGGATGAGGCCCTACCTAAGATGAAGTCTAATGCTGAAGTCGGCATGAATATCCAGTCCCCGAGCCATAGGAATTTATCTAATGAAAGTTAAAACCTCCTACCCGACCGGAAACCGAACGCGGGCCCACTGGACCTCTTGGACTAAAGGCCAGCATGCTAACCATTCATGCACGCAGCCGAACGACATAAAATTAAAGTAGGTATAATGCCCGCTGCTAGTTAAAAGAAACTGCCAGTTGATCGTACTGGGGCTTAATTCCATTATGCGGCCAGAAGGCGGCATTTTCTTGAATAAGGAATTTTATTTAGAGATATCAGAGATCAAGGCAGTTAATTCACTCATTTAGTTTCAACATTTGGAGATTCATTTGTAATAAAGCGTATTTCTATTTTTCGTAAGCGTTCACCTATTCGCTTACTTCAATCGGTTATCTATCCGACACACTTAAACCGAAAAATGTATTCATGCCGCATCCGATTATTCTGTGCGATATAACTGAATGATATTTGAAACTCATTCGATTATTTGATTTGATTATTCATTCGATTATTTAAATAATCGGATGGAAGTTATTCGATTATTAAAAGTATCCCATTATCCCATCACCAATAGGGTGGACATTTATCCATTCAAAGAAGAACTGGCACTGCTCGTGAGTTTTGAGACTGGTCCAGGTACAGAAACCTTCTCTTACTAATCTCTTCCTGGTATTCGCGAGTTTTGAGATTCGTGAGTTTTGAGACGACACGTTTTCACAATATACCCATCCTTTTATGCACACAACACAACACACTATTAGCTACTGTACCACAGAAACTATCGCCCGCATATGCGGTTGGCATCAAGAAGGGCACCCAGCCGTAAAATAGGAACAAGTCCACATGTGTGACGCACTTCCCACCCGCGATCCCATCAGTGTGTAGGAAGTAGCGGTGGAATAATAATAATAATAATAATAATAATAATAATAATAATAATAATAATATACTCTACAGCCATCGTAAGGTTGATCTGTCCTGCAAGGTACGGATTTATATGTATTTGCTATCTGTTGTACTTTTGGTTGACGGGTTAGCACAACTGCAGAAAATATCTTCATAATCCCTTCAGTATTGTGCTTTCCTATCAACTCCCAAGATAATTGGTTCAGCCCTAGCATTTGCCTGGTGTGAAAATGGAAAACAACGGAAAATCATCTCCAGGTCTCTCGACAGTGAGGTTCAAACCCAATATCTCCCGAACGCACATTCACAACTGCGCGACCTTAACCGCACGGCCAACTTGTTCGGCCCCAAGATATTTCTTCACTTTTCAGCAGTGTCAGATTTAGGCCTAGGCAACCTATTCAGTGCATAGGACGGCAGTTTCCACAGGGTGGCCTTTCTCTCATTTACAGTTTTTCAGCTTACAGTGAAATTTTGTTTTTAATATGCTTGTTGGAAAACTTTCTCACGGACAGAAGTTTGTTGCTGAACACCTTGTAACGGAATCTAGTTTTGCTGTCGCATCATCGCCGCGAGAGTAAAAGTACAGTAAAGCACGATGCTGCATGCTGCTGGTGGCCATGGTGGTGGTAGTGGTGATGATGATCATTATTATTGTAAGAGAGAGTAGCCCTACAACTCGCCTTCGAGGGTACTTATTTGTTTTGATATTTTCCGAAAGTATGTATTAATATTTGTGCAGAGCTTTGTGTGTGCAGTCAACTAGTTTTCTATTATTTCGAGAAAAAAATCGTACTGTTTCGTTCCTGGTTGTAAATCGAATTACGAAAGGTAGACGATTTTCTTATACCACCAAAAGAAAAAAATCTGTTTGCGAAGTGGGGGAGAGTTATTCCGCGGAAAGATAAGCAATTGTCAGCCAAAAGCAGAATATGTAACCTGCATTTTCCGGCAGATTTAAATAACTTGTAAAGGCGGGCTGTTTCCTTGTGAACGGCAAAAGCGTTAAACTAACTCGTGTGAGGTGGAAATTAAAACCAGGAGCGGTGCCTTGTATTTTTCCAAATTTACCGAAATACCTATCCACTGAGGTAAAATCCCTGAAAGCACCCAGTAGGAAAAGGAATGAAGACAGGATCAAGAGGATAAGGAACAAAAATCACGATGTGAGTGAAGCAGTGATGGTAACATTGAGCGTAAGGTTCAAGGTCAGCCTTGTTGTAGTCAAATTCACGGCCAATTGTGTCTCTCAAAGGGCGACTAAAGAACGCAACTCGTAATTTAATGCGAGCTAAATTTTTCTTTCCAGGCGAGTTCGCCGTACGGTTAGGAGCACGCAGCCGTGAGCTTATCATTTCTCGGACATTTGTACAGAATGGACAAAACCAGACTGAGCAGAAAGTTATTCGGCTAGCTGTGGAAAAAAAAAAAAAAAGACAACGGCGGTATAGATTAAGGAAGTTCGTAAAAATCTAGAGAATTCAAACATCCACGAAGTTCAGATGTTAAACAGAAAAGATTTCGGATCATGATTAAATTTTTTGAAGGGTTTCAGTTCGAAAGAACTGCAAAGACGGGAAGAGCCTGTACGGATGCACAGAAGAAACAGCATAGCGCCATATGCAGGAGTAATGGAGGAAGAGGAAACTTCAGACAAAGAAACAATGAAATTTAGCGTGATCTTAAGTGGTCAATTTGCAAACAAAAATAAATAAAGAATAATTATAATCAAATTATAAAGATTACATGTGGCGTTGCGAATACAAAGGGCGAATTCAACAAATACATGTTTAGAAGAAAATCATATTTGAAACCAACCTATTATTACAGTCTGTCCCGCAGAGTGCGAGCTTTGATGAAGACCAAGGGCGGTGTCGTCCTTTGTTGATGTTCCCTGCTGGGCAGTTCACGCGAAGAACACTTAGAGGATATCTTCGAACAGGCGACCAGATACTTTTCATCAGATTGTGTATTTCAGAACTAAAAAATATTCACGTTTTAGCAATGTTACAACAATGACTCTCAAATTGTCTTTGGTGGAACTCCATGATTACACACAGCTCGTAAAATATTCCCTGCAATGGTGGATAATGTGGTGCATGTACATTTAATTTATACTATCATACTATTAATAATTTTATATCATGATTCTGCACCACTGGATTTCGATCCTGCATAATAAATAGCTGTTGCATTTACCGAGTTTGCTTTACCGTGGAAACATTAATACAACGGTAGAGGGCTGCTTTAGGATTTATATCAGCGAAGCGGAAAGAAAATCAAAGATGAATCTGGAGAGGGAATCACAATCAAAGGATAGGATATCAAAACTGTCAGGTTTTCCGATTATATTGTTATTTTATCGTCTGCAGAACATCTGTGGAAATTTCTGAATAGTATGGACAGAGTCTTGGGCAAGGAGTACAAGAAAATTAAGTTTAAAACAAAAGTAATGGAATGCAGTTGAACGAATTCAGGTGATGCAGAAAATATTAGATTAGGAAATTAAATCTTAAAGGAAGTCGAAGAATTTTGTTACTTGGGTAGTAGAATAACATACGATGGCAGAAGTAAGGAGGGCATAAAATGCAGACCAGCACAAGCAAGGAAAGCCTTTCTTAAGAAAATAAATTTGTTCACTTTAAACATTGTTATAGAAATTGGAAATACGTTTCTGAAGACTTTCGTCTGGAGCATGGCATTGTATAAGTTGAAACATGGACGATAACTAGCTCAGAAGGAAAGAGAATAGAGGCTTTTGAAACGTGGTGTTACAGAAAAATGCTGAACGTAATAATTTTAATTTCGTGTGGCTATTTCTAGCCGAGTGCAACCCTTGTAAGGCAGATCCTCCTATGAGGGTGGGCGGCATCTGCCATGTGTAGGTAACTGCGTGTTATTGTGGTGGAGAATAGTGTTATGCTGGTGTGTGAGTTGCAGGGATGTTGGGGACAGCACAAACACCCAGCCTCCGGGCCATTGAAGCTTAAAATATCCCCGACCCGGCCGGGAATCAAACCCGGGACCCTCTGAACCGAAGGCCAGTACGCTGACCATTCAGCCAACGAGTCGGACATGTTGAAGGTGAGATAGGTAGATCGAATCACGAATGAAGAGATACTGAGTCGAATGGGTGAGGAGAGATCGATTTGGCTAAATTTGACGAGGAGACTCCGAAAACCGTAAAAGTACTTATTGGGTCGTAAAGCCAATAAAATTATTTACGATAAGAAGAGATACGACACATCTCAAGACACCCAAGACTTGTTCAGTAGATTTTTTAGAAGTGTAGGTGGTAAGAACGGTACGGGGGACCGAGGTAGGAATATGACAAGCACATTAGAGCAGATCTAGGGTGTAGTATTTACGTAGAAATGAAAAGGTTAACACAGGATAGGGTGACATGGAGGGCTGCATCAAACCAGCCTATGGACTGATGACTCAAAGTACAACAATGATTCTCCATTACTAAGAATGTAAGTCCGGTCGAACGGGAACGACTGAAACCGAGAAATTAAGAACTGGACCCCTCATTAATTTCTGGGCGAATTTAAGAAGAGAATAACAACCGGAAATTTCTAATCAAGCTGCAAAAAAATTACTCCTGATCCTTCAGCACGCCTCTGTGATCTAGGTTCTTCGAGGTATTCTTCACTCTTACCTCTAAATCGACCAAGACTTACTGTAGTGTAGAGGCTACAACTGGCATATCCCCCCCCCCCCGTGGATGGGGATGTTAGAATACATCACGGTATCCTCCTGCCTGTCGTAAGAGGCGACAAAAATGGGAACCCCAGGGGCTCTCAACTTGTGGGAGAGAGGATGAGTTGTTCAGACGGTAAAGTGCTGGCCTTCTGAGGTCAATTTTGTGGGTTCGATCCCGGCTCAGTCCTGTGGTATTTGAAGGTGCTCACATGCGCTGGCTTCTTGTCGGTTTCTTTACTAGCACGTATAGAAATTCCAGTGCGACAAAATTTCGGCACTTCTGCGTCTCCGAGAACTGTAAAAATTGTTCGTAGGAAGCAAGTCTAGTAACATTTTGATTTATTTTTAATTACCGTATGTGCGTGGGTTGGCGATTGATTTTCTATATCCTAAAATCTGAACATGTCATTATCATTAAAAAGGATACCATGTTTGTATGAAAGTTTCACAAAACGCTAGATTTTAGCCTCAATATCAAATTAATAAACGAATAATATAAATTAGAAGGAGTCTAAGTACCGAAGTAAGCAAATTTGAGTTGAATGGTTTAAAGAGGTCTATGTGCCGAGCGGAATACTTAGTTTGTCTTGTAGTTTTTAATGTCCTCGGAAAATGACAGGAGCTGTATCTCCAGCAGTACGTTTAGTTAATAAGGGTCTAACAAGGGGGCATTCCTTACTCGTCACCACCGATTTCGCTCAAATTTATTCACATGCAGGGTTTGGCTAGAAATGAAACTACCCGAAGTGTGAACTCCAGATGGCCAAGCGTATAGCCAATAAAAATAAAAATAATCATGTTGACGCCACTCTCGCACCGTATAAGCCACTTACGTTAGCCCGCACGCCGAGCAGTTGTTGGCGTAGCGGTAAGAGCTTGGACTAGTAATTCGACGGTCGTGGGTTCGACTCCCCGTGTGGAGAATATTTCTTAATTTATTTTATTCATTTGTATGCAAAAGGACCGAGCTCGATAGCTGCAGTCGCTTAAGTGCGGCCAGTATCCAGTAATCGGGAGATAGTGGGTTCGAGCCCCACTGTCGGCAGCCCTGAAGATGGTTTTCCGTGTTTTCCCATTTTCACACCAGGCAAATGCCGGGGCTGTAGCTTAATTAAGGCCTCGGCCGTTTCCTTCCAATTCCTAGGCTTTTCCTCTCCCATCGTCGCTGTAAGACCTATCTGTGTCGGTGCGACGCAAAAAAAAAAAAAAAAAAAAAATGCAAAAGGCATATAGGACGTTTTCTTTATGAGCGCACAATTGTAGAAAATTTGGAGTTACGAACTTTCCCGACGTGTTCAAAAAGAAATTTTTTCTTCTTCTTTATTGACTATCTCCCTTCCTTGGAGAATGTGCCATAAACGTAAATAGTCGTTTCGTTGTAAGATTCGTTTCCACCTGACAAGTGAAGGTTGCTCCTGGCGGCTGTACACAAACAATAGATTCTTGGTGCAGGTAGAAAAAAGTCTGACAATTAAATCATCATCATCATCATCATCATCATCTGTTTACCCTCCAGGTTCGGCTTTTCCCTCGGACTCAGCGAGGGATCCCACCTCTACCGCCTCAAGGGCAGTGTCCTGGAGCTTCAGACTCTTGGTCGGGGGATACAACTGGGGAGTATGACCAGTACCTCGCCTAGGCGGCCTCACCTGCTATGGTGAACAGGGGCCTTGTAGGGGGATGGGAAGATTGGAAGGGACAGGCAAGGATGAGGGAAGGAAGCGGCCGTCGCCTTAAGTTGGGTACCATCCCGGCATTCGCCTAGAGGTGAAGTGGGAAACCACGGAAAACCACTTCGAGGATGGCTGAGATGGGAATCGAACCCACCTCTACTCAGTTGACCTCCCGAGGCTGAGTGGACCCCGTTCCAGCCCTCGTACCACTTTTCGAATTTCGTGGCAGAGCCGGGAATCGAACCCGGACCTCCGGGGGTGGCAGCTAATCACGCTAACCACTACACCACAGAGGCGGACGACAATTAAATCCCATTTTTTATTTTTTCTATGCCTTTTGCGTATAAATAAATAAATAAATAAATAAATAAATAAATAAAATGAATTATTCACCTCTTTGCTTAATTGGAAAATGAATAATATAAAAGTTGACAGAAAAATCAGTCTCCACACAGGGAGTTGAACCCACGGCCATCGAATTACCAGTCCGAGCTCTTACCGCTACGCCAACAACTGCTCGGCGTGCGCCCTAACGTAAGTGGCTTATAAGGTGCGAGAGCCGCGTCAACATATTTATTTTTATTTTTATTTTCTATACGCTTGGCCATCTGGTGTTCCCACTTCGGGTACTTTCATTTCTAGCCAAGTCCTGCATGTTCTATACATTTGAGCGAAATCGGTGGTGACGAGTAGGGAATGCCCCCTTGTAAGTGCCGCTTGTTCTCACCAGTTGATAGTAGCGTGTGTATCGCGTGTAACACAGAATGTGATGGTTGCTCTTCTGCATCTCGTTGCGAAAGGTCACTATGATGAAATCAGTCACAGGTTTCTTGTTAGTGGTCATTCCTTTCTTCCTTGTGACCGTGACTTTGCTATGATTGAGAAGAGGAAACGTGTCAGTAAGACGGTTGTGCCACATGATCTCGAAACATTAATAACAGCTAGTAGGCCAAAACATCCTTATATTGTTGTAAATATGGTGGAGAATGATTTCAAGGATTTACACAAAGCTGCAGATAGCTATGTGAACACAGCAAAATTGCTTATATCCGGGTTTCTTGGATTAAACTCACGAAGGAGGAAACATCCTTCTCTGATATTGCCCCCTGGACAACATGCAACATTATAAAGAAGGGAAGGAAACCAGAAGACCTACTTACGATGGAACTACAACCACTGGAGTGCAGAAATCGCCTCACAGTTGAAAACTAATTTGAAGAAAATGATTCCCCTACTTATTAAATGAACACAAGCAATTTTATGACAGTATAGCACAGTAGACTCCCGTAAATATACGTTAAATAAAGCTGTGAGCCGCCTCTGTGGTGTAGTGGTTAGCGTGATTAGCTGCCACCCCCGGAGGTCCGGGTTCGATTCCCGGCTCTGCCACGAAATTTGAAAAGTGGTACGAGGGCTGGAACGGGGTCCACTCAGCCTCGGGAGGTCAACTGAGTAGAGGTGGGTTCGATTCCCACCTCAGCCATCCTGGAAGTGGTTTTCCGTGGTTTCCCACTTCTCCTCCAGGCGAATGCCGGGATGGTACCTAACTTAAGGCCACGGCCGCTTCCTTCCCTCTTCCTTGTCTATCCCTTCCAGTCTTCCCATCCCTCCACAAGGCCCCTGTTCAGCATAGCAGGTGAGGCCGCCTGGGCGAGGTACTGGTCATACTCCCCAGTTGTATCCCCCGACCAAGAGTCTGAAGCTCCAGGACACTGCCCTTGAGGCGGTAGAGGTGGGATCCCTCGCTAAGTCCGAGGGAAAAACCGAACCTGGAGGGTAAAATGATGATGATGATGATGATGATGAAATAAAGCTGTGCCACATACTCTACAAAGAGACACATTAGTAACATATTTGTCTTTTTTTTAATATTTGCTTTACGTCACACCGACACAGGTAGGTCTTATGGCGACGATGGGATAGGAAAGGCCGAGGAGTGGGAAGGAAGCGGCCGTGGCCTTCATTAAGGTACAGCTCCAGCATTTGCCTGGTGTGAAAATGGGAAACCACGGAAAACCATCTTCAGGGCTGCCGACAGTGGGGTTCCTGCATGGCGTGACACCGCTTTCTGATGTGTTGCAGTCCAGGCGAAACTTTCAAGCGAAGATGGCTCCATATACGCATATTTGACTTTATTCTTATTTATTTCTATATTTCATATTTTTCTTACATTTTTTCCCTGAAGGCTGCTTGCGTACCCCACTAAAGGTCTCACGCGTACCACAGTTTAAAAACCACTGACCTAAACAATTATTCATACGTCATATCCTTATGAGCCTGCGATGCGGTGCTAAAATTACTCTTACCACAGCGTATATCCGCCGATTTTCATGCAGGGCTCCAAGAAGCTAGAAAGATACCACGCACCACTCACGCTTGCCTCGATAGCAGGCCTACATTAAGGATGTTAAACACGGAGTATTATTCTTACAAATTTATTAAACTAGTGGTCGCAAAATGTTAATGACGTATTGTCAGAGTGAAGGTTAAAGGTAGAATTAACCCCTGTGGGTGGGGGACGCAGACGAAGAATACACCCACGGTATCTCCTGCTTGTCGTAAAAGGCGACTAAAAGGAACGACCAACGGATGATCGAATTAGAACCACGAGACTACTTGTAATTATTACCACCACGCGGGGAACACCATGGGTCACTTTTACTTGCGCCTAGTATCACTATGTTAGGTATCAAATAGGTTTGTGATTATTAGCAACAAAGTGCGTTGCCGGCTTTTACAGTACCTGTGAATAGTAGCATTATATGAGCGACACCATGGTTCTGGCTTGCCTATGATTAGTAGCCACTATATGAGAAACACCACGGGATAGTACGAGTCCCTGTTGTTAGTACACTTGTGTGATGAACACCATAGGTTTGCGTTGCCCGTAAATGGCGCCGCAATGTGCGAAATGCCATAGGTTTGTATTGCATGTGCGAATTTCATTACCTGTGAGTAGTACCATAATGTGTGGAATGCCGCTAGTCTATGCTACTTTCGATTAGTACCGCAACATGTCAAATATCATGGTTCTACTTTCCTAGCGATAAGTACCATTATGAGGGGCCGATGACTTGGATTTGGACCCCTTTACACTACAAGCATCATCGATTCAGTATTGTGCTGCAGAAGCAGTCCCTTGGTCAGTAATACCATAATAATAATAATAATAATAATAATAATAATAATAATAATAATAATAATAATAATAATAATGATAATAACAATAATAATAATAATAATAATAATAATAATAATAATAATAATAATAATAATAATAATAATAATAATAATACAACCGATACGCTATGGTAATACTATTGTTTTACGTCAGCTTCTGTGAATGTGAGGCATTGTGGGTCAGTTCCACTGATTGTTTTAAATTCATTCTTCGTCCTCGCGTTTTGCATTTTGGTCAGTGGAGGATTTTGGACTTTTAATTTGTCATTACATTTCGTACCATTAGGGGCCGATGACCTACATGTTAGGCCCCTTTAAACAACAAGCATCATCATCATCATCATCATCATCATCAGATGTGGAATTAGTTCGAAACGTCAGTTGTTCACAACAAAGAAATAACAAAGGAAAGAATTAAAACTTGTTTTTGCATTAGGCCTATATTCGTTTTATCTGAATTCATTTATCTTGTTATTTTGGCTCGATTGTCTACTTTAGTCATTGTGCCAATGGAAGATGTATTCTACTACACTAGGGTTTCAAAATTAGGGCCTCTCTTATATGTAGCCAACGAGCGAGTTGGCCTTGCGGTTAGGGGCGGGCAGCTGTTAGCTTACATTCGGGAGATAGTGGGTTCGAACTCCACTGTCGACAGCTCTGAAGATGGTTTTCCGTTGTTTCTCGTTATTCACACCAGTCAAATGCTAGGACTGTTCCTTAATTAAGGCCACAGTCACTCCCTTCCCACTCCTATCCCTGTCCTACCCCATCGTCACCATTACACCTTTCTGTGTCGGTGCGACGTAAAACACATGCTGTAGAAAAAAAATCAGTGTTTGGTTTTTCTTTTGAATACGGGCCGGGAATTTTAACTGGTAATAGTTAATTTATCAGGATCAATGGTGTTTGTGTTTGTCTTAATACGTATTCTCATTTGCAAACAACACATTACTCTATTAACCACCGCAGAAATATGCAGTAGTGACTACATTCTTCCCCCACCTAAAAGGACATCCGACCCTAAAAGGGGGACAAATCCCATCAAGTGTCGACTCCAAGACACTGGGGAAAAAGGCTAGGAAGAAAGAATGAAGATCACTGAATTTTCCCGGAAACCAAAAAGATATATCATGTTCCTGAAACAAAATCGCTATTGAACTATGGCGGCATCACTGCCCCTCCCCCTCAGCTGTCACCCAACGCTACTTTTCCGAAACTGACATGTTTTCCCTTAAATATTAGTATGACACTAACATCTCTAATATTTTTCTCTTTTGAGAGCCCATTTGAATATGGAGGGATACGTTTAGGATACACTTGTAAGTATATTGTAGGCTCTGGTGTTATTAACTTACACGAAAATAATTTTGATTGAAGCAGTAACATTCTCCGTGAAAATTTTGTATCTCAAGTTGTGGCAGAAATTGTAATTAATACATGCAGTTTGTTGCTGTTTCAATCCCTGTTAGATGAATTAAGAGATACATATACAGTAGTTGATATTATACAAGTATTTTATTCTTCTCTTCTTAATCTGCTTATCCTCCAGGTTCGGTTTTTCCCTCGGACTCTGCGAAGGATCCCACCTCTACCGCCTCAAGGGCAGTGTCCTGGAGCTTCAGACTTTGGGTCGGGAAATACAACTGGGAAGAATGACCAACACCTCGCCCAGGCGGCCTCCCCTGCTATGCTGAACAGGGGCCTTGTGGAGGGATGGGAAGATTGGATGGGACAGGCAAGGAGAAGGAAGGAAGCGGCCGTGGCCTTAAGTTAGGTACCATCCCGGCATTTGCCTGAAGGAGAAATGGGAAACCACGGAAAACCACTTCCAGGATGGGTGAGGTGGGAATCGAACCCACCTCTACTCAGTTGACCTCCCGAGGCTGAGTGGACCCCGTTCCAGCCCTCGAACCACTTTTCAAATTTCGTGGCAGAGCCGGGAATCGAACCCGGACCTCCGGGGGTGACAGCTAATCACGCTAACCACTACACCACAGAGGCGGACAAGTATTTTATTAATGTTCAAATGTGAGAAAAGTTCGGCAGTCTCGGAACGAATATTTTCTTACAATTTTAAAGTACACAGCGAGCCTTGAAACATGTCAGTTATGCATCCAGGTGCCCTTAAAATGGCATACGCTAAAACACGATGTTATTGGAGCGAAAGAGGTTGAGAGCGGACAACTGGCAGTGCATAGCCAAGCACCAGTGTAGCATGAACTGACTCTACACTCACCTGTGCAGCGACTGCAGCGCCAATCCCTCTGACGATGAATAACATTTAACACGCGTACAGCACCACAACACAGTTCAGCATACGACACGCGAGCTCCGCACTCAACAGCGCTCAAACAACGACTGACAGCACTCGCAACACAACATACTGGTGTCCGTCCACTGAAGAGAGCCAAGCCCCCTTCCCTTTGTCTTCGCGCGAGGAACTTAACTGCACCATTTTCGCGCCAAAAGGAAAACAAATCGAACAGGGCTGTGTAGGGGTCACGGGTACAAATTTTGACGTGAGAGGTTTGTCAAAATAAAATGACTGGTCAGTGTGGACTTGAAATATTATTACTGAGATATTAGTTCTCGAGTCAGCCCCATGGTGTAGAGGTGCCTGCCCCTTTACCCGGAGGCCCCGGGGTCGATTCCCGGCCAGGTCAGGGATTTTTACCTGGACCTGAGGGCTGGTTCGAGGTCCACTCAGCCTATGTGATTAGGATTGAGGAGCTATATGACTGTGAGATAGCGGTCCCGGTCTAGAAAGCCGAGAATAACGGCCGAGAGGATTCGTCGTGCTGACCACACGACACCTCGTAATCTGCAGGCCTACGGGCTGAGCAGCGGTCGCTTGATAGGCCAAGGCCCTTCAAGGGCTGTAGTGCCATGGGGTTTTCGGTATTAGTTCTCAATCTTTCTTTCTTTCATTCATTCATTCTTTCTTTCTTTCTTTCTTTCTTTCTTTCTTTCTTTCTTTCTATCTATCTATCTTAATCTGTTTAACGTCCAGGATTGGTTGTTCCCTCGGACTCAGCGAGGGATACCACCTCTAACGCCTCAAGGGCAGTGTCCTGGAAGGTGCGACTTTGGGTCGGGAGATACAACTGGGGAAGAGGACCAGTACCACACCTGCTATGCTGAACAGGGGCCTTGTGGGGGATAGTAAGATGGGAAGGAGTAGGCAAGGAAAAGGGAAGGATGTCGCGTGTAAGTTAGGCACCATCCCGGCATTTGTCTGGAGGAGAAGTGGGAAACCACGAAAACCACTTCGATGATGAATGAGGTGCAAATCGAACCCTCCCACCCCCACCCACCCCCCACCCCACCAGTACTCAATTTACCTCCCGAGGCTGAGTAAACCCCGTTCCAGAAGTCGTACCACTTTTCAAATTTCGTGGCAGAGCCGGGAATCGAACCCGGGTCTCCACTACACCACAGAGGTAGACTTTAGTTCTTAGTTCTAAACGAATTTACACATCTTGAAGACACAGTCGATATTCTATGACTCTGTGAAATAAGAATTAACACATATTTGTAAGAAATACACCGGTTAGAACAGGGTCCGACTTTTTGGCTGAATGGTCAGCGTTAACGCTTTGGGTTAAGAGAGTCCCGGGTTCGATTCCCGGCCGGATCGGAGATTTTAATCGCGTCTGATTAATTCTTCTGGCTCGGGGACTGGGTGTTTGTCGCAACACTTTCTTATTCATATTCAGAAAACGCACAGCACTTTTCCCCTACAGGAACACGCAATAGTGATTATCTCCCTGCATATAGGGTTGGCGACAGGAAAGTCATGCGACCAAATCCACATGTGGGACACAGTTCGCACCCGCGACCCCACGGATGTGGTGAAAGTGGTACAAGAAGAAGAAGAAGACGCCGATTAGACTAGGCTTCGCCTTAACAGTGGCTAGTTTCACTTGCCTTGCAGCTCTGCATTCGAAAGGCGGAGGGTATGGTCCCCACCATCGGCTGTGCTGAGAATAGTTTTCCGTGGTTGTCCATTCCTCTACACTGAGGTGAATGCCGGAACAGTTCCTATCACAGGCCACGGCCGCATCCATCTCATCTTCTCCGGAAATCACATCACCGATACAAACCTCCCTGGCGTGAGAGACGGCGTTATCGACCAGGAGGCCTGCCGAACTCCATCAGGGTACGGAATTAAAACTGAGAAATACTGGTAAGAGACACCAAGCAGAGTAGAGTTCGGCATTCGGAAGGCAGTGGGCTGGTCCCACCGTCCGCTGTCCTGAGAATGGTTTACCGTGGTTTGCCATTCTCCTCACTAAGGCGAATGCCAGGACCGTTCCTTTAATAGGCCACGACCGCTCCCCCCACACCACCTTCTCCGCACCTAAAATCAGCACAACACATCTCTTGGCCTTAGAGAAGGCGTTACCGTCCAGGCCGTCCGCTGCACCCCATGAGGGTACTCATAAGTAGTAGTAGTAGTAGTAGTAGTAGTAGTGGAGAGGACGTCAGTATTAGAGGCGAAAGTTAAATCTATATTACCGAACAAATGGCTGCGCAGTTTGGTTCAAGAATCTATCAGCTTGCATTCAGGAGATAGTGGGTTCGAACCCACGGTCGGCACCCCTGAAGATGGTTTTCTATGGTTTCTCCACTTTCAGCCCAGGCATTTTTTTTTTTTTTTTGTTGAGAGCGAGTACATGAGAGTCCCGGGACGAAAACTATGCCCCTATACTCATCTGTTTCCGCGACATAGCCGATGAGTCGGAAAAATCTCCACCATGTGCACTGGCGGGCGAAAAACGATCTGTCGTGAAGAAGAATATGTTTCTCCACGTCAGAGAAGAAACCCCCTCTTCACTACTCTATTAAAAGTCAAATAAGCGGATCGAAGTGAGATTTAGAAGAAATTAGAAGAGGCAGAAAGCTTCCTCCTTAACAAACGGGCCTTTTCAGGGAAGATTCATTTTGAATTTTGACAGGTTTAATTACAGTGAGTCAAGAAGGCCGAAAATGGAGAGAGGGGGTGGGGGGTGGCCAGTTAAAACAGGTCGTAAGTTAGCCAAGGGCCGCGATATTTGAAACGGGTGTTCGGCTTCTTGGTCCTTACGACCTGTTTTAAGAGTCGGTAGCGTGACTTAGGAGGATTCTAGTTTTAGCCATCTTAACTATTTTATTTATCTGAGTTCTATTAAGCGGATACGAAGTTCAGTTCGTATCTTTTTATTAGATCTCAGAGTTGGAGCATTAGTCATTCGGCAGCAAATGCTGTGTCTGTACCTTAATTAACGCTATGGTCGCTTCCTTCCCACTCCAAGCCATCCCTCTCCCATCGTCGCCATAAGACCTATCTGTACCGATGCGATGTAAAGCAAACTGTAATATATATATATAATACCTTGCAGAGTAGGACGCTAGGTTCGATGGCCGTACCAGAGCCTCTTTTCATTGTCATCATAGACTGATCAATATCCACATACATAAATTTCCTTTTTTTTTTTAACAGTTTGCTTTACGTAGCACCGACTCAGATAGGTCTTAGGGTGACAGTGCGAAAGGCCTAAAGATTGGAAATAAAAATATAAGGCCTCGCCGAATCTGCCTGCAAAGAGCCAGTGGGAAAAACAGTACTTTTTGCTTGTACCAGCAGGAGACCGTTCAAAATGCTTACTATGGGCGAAGTCTGCTATTTCGAAGAACTATGCTCCTGTTCCAACATTATGCTCTTTCCATCGGAACCACTGTTTATTTATTTATTTATTTATTTATTTATTTATTTATTTATTTATTTATTTATCGTATGGCTTTTAGTGCCGGGAGTGTCCGGAGACATGTCCGATCGCCTGGTGCACGCCTTTCTATTTGATGGCAAAGTGTGACCTGCGCGTCTGAGTGTGGGTTGATGAGGTAGGGAAAGGGAGAAACCCGGTGTAGGCACATAGCCTACTCCTGTCGAATAACACCAAGCGCTCTTCTCAAGGCTTAACTTCGCCATTCGACGAACGGATCACCATCAACAGCGTCATGCCCTCACTTCATGCGACACTGCGGGCAGGTTTGGAATTGATTCCAGGCTTTTGTTACGCAATTTAGTCACCAGATTGGTTACCAGTGTAACTGGAAATGTAACAAGCGACATATTGCTTTATTTAGGCTAGCCTCTATGTAACAGGAGCACAAACTCTATAATGTTAGGAACAATTATGCTTTTCCGTATGTAGGTTAATAATTGGGAGTTTCTTTCCATTAAACTTGTACCTGATAAAGGACTTCTAAGTCCGCTGTACTGTTGGAGCTGACGACCTAGTTGTTATATGTTACTATTATCAAGTAATTTTTCAACTCCTATGTTTTTTTTTTTTGGGTTTTTGTTAACCGTTAAGCATTTCCAATTTTTGTTAAAGTAATCATCATTCTAAGTGGTCCCCTGTCCAGCCGTTCACTCCACGCCTTTCCTTACGTCTGCGGTCCACGATAAATCCCTGTAACAACTATTAAATACACTATCATCTGGAGATAACCCGGTGACCTTGCTTATTTACGGTAGCATGACAACGAAGAAATAAAATTAAAACTAAATTACATAACATCAAACGTACAATTCCATACAAAACAAATATCACGAGAAATTAAACAGAAATAAAAAAATGTCATGATTAAACAAGAATAAAAAATGAATTGCAATAAATAAAAATCTTAGGTCCAGTTAAAGACAACGGCGAGTTTAGGAGACGGCACAACCAGGAGTTGTACTCGCATGTGGAGAAAATAACTGATGTGATGCGAAAAAGGAGGATTACTCTTTACGGACACGTGGCCCGAATGATTTCAACAAGGTTAACCAACCGCATTTTCATTTTCCTCCAAGAGAAAAAGGCAAAGGGGGCATGGTTCAGTGAGGTACAGAAAGATCTGCAGGAGATTGGGATCTCATTTGAAGATATCCAGGAGCGTGTCCCACTTAAGAAAAAAACTCCAAGAACATCAGAGTTTCCTACCAAAGCCGAAGATGAAAACTGGAAAGGCATGGACGGAAGAGCGAAAGGAGCAACACCGTATACGAATGAAGGAGTACTGGACCAATATTAAAGCTCAAGAGAAACAGTTGAAATGACGTGGTCCTTAGTTGGCCGAAACAAAACAAGAAGAAGAAAACAAAACCTGGCAATAATTAAACATGACATACGAATAGTGTAATGACAATTAGAAGCAATCGCAAATGAATAAGAAATGCGCAGAAAACAACTCACATTTTTCTTACATGTAGTTTAACATAATATTGCTCAGCCTACACCAGAAATAAGTACCAGGTTAATTCTTGGGGGCAAAGGTAGCCGGGCGAACAGCTAAACACTCTACCCCAGCAAGTGGAACTCTTTACCTTCCACTCCTCCCAGGGCCTTCATGACCTGTACGGAGATGACTTTGCTTTGGTTTTTACCTAAAAATATGATCTAATAATTCCAATTTGATTGATGCAGCATTCTTTGAGATAACATGCTCTATTCTAGTAAAAATGAAAGTTGCAGGAAGTGGGTCGAGAAAAGTATGCAAAGCAACAATTTTGTTATCTGTAATAGTTTTCCAGGAAAGTTAAATCATTTAAAACTTCAGTCATCGTGCAAATCCATAGCATGCAGTGAGTTTTGTTATTTTTACCCACACTTGACTAAATACGCTATTAGTATTCTAGCCAAGAATTTTGAGGAAAGAAACATACACACGTATACACAGGACAAGCCATAGCTTACAGTACAAGAAGGTACGGGAATATTTAGTGAGAAGAAGTTGGAGCGGTTGTATTGGTGGAGCCTAAGCCATGATGCTCGAACCAATCTAATGCATATTAATTATTGTTCCATATTCATAACGGTGATACCAACATTGATAATCCTACTTAATTCACAATACTGTATCCTCCCTGCCATGTATCTGTGAACTCCGGAACTCTGATCGTGTTGCACTCTCGTACACGCAGCTCGATTAGCTTCGCATGCAACAATGCCGTACTTACAAGCTCCTGTATCAATACTATTAACCCTTCATGAGGCAGAAAATTGGCACTACGTGGTACAGTCCAAACTTATTTTAGCTGAATGTTGTTCATAATCATTTTCTTCCACTACCGCTTTTCATACGCCTGTGGGGTCGCGGCTGAGAACTGCGTCGCACATGTGGATTTGGCCCTGTTTTACAGGCGGATGCCCTTCCTGACACCAACCCTATGGGGAGGAATGTAATCACTGTTGTGTACTTCTGTGGTGGTTGGTACTGAAGTGTGTTGTCTGAATATGAAGAGAGGATTGTTGAGATAAATACAAACTCCCACTTCCCGAGCCGGAAGAATTAATAGAACACGATAAGTCCTCGAACCGGTCTGGAAACGAACCGGGGACCCTCTGGAGCGAAAGCCTCAGACAAGGAGTCGGACAGAATGTTGTCCATAATGTTAAATACAAAAATGCATATTTCTCTCTTACATGGTAAGTGATATACCATAATACCAGATAGAGTAGAATAGTGTCATCAGTTATCACCCTTTGAGTTTAAGCTCATCGCCAATGCACGGCGCCTGTGTAGACAACAGCGGCTAATCATACCACATCCTAATGCCAGCTGTTCTTGTATTTAACCAAACACAAAACTGTACTGTATTTTAAATGATTGCTCCTCATCAAGAAGGCATAATGAACACTTCCCATCATTACATTTCAGAGATATATCGTAAGTAAAACAGATGATTATACAGAGTGTCCCAAAAATCACCGACAACGCTTAGTATGTTGTGCGCGAAGGTAAACAGATCCGGTTTCAAGAAGGAACCCATATCCAGAAACGCACGGCTTGGACGCTCCAGCGCATCGAAGTGTGAGATGGGTGTGCGTTCCGCATGTCGTCAATGAACCGAACATGAGAAGCACATCGGGCTCATTACGAACGGAGTTCGAGCTGTGTACGTCCTACGTCACTGCAGAGCCTACATCGGCGGAGCTGAGCCTCATGCACATGACCCAATACGTGCGGTGGTCTTTGAAAGATTTCAATCGCTCCGTGAACTCGAGCAATAAAGTCCTCCGCTGACGTTACAGGAGTATCATACACCATACTCTTCATACTACCTACGTGGAAATATCCGGCTTCTCTCAGTCATCTCTCGATGGCCGCGAACGTGGAATGATGTGCGGTACGTCTGTTTGGAAAACGTTCCGCATACAATCTTGCAGCAGCTCTACCATTGCAATCCGCTTTGCCGGATGGAAGCACCATGTCGGATATTTCCGCAGCTGTGAACTGGTACACTCGAAATCTTTAGAATCTCGTGACCAGAAATTTTCATTTCAGGCAAGAAATCAGTACAGCCCTCAGAACCACCCAGTACCTGCTTACATACTCTCTCTCTCATCGGTCACATCCGTTAGACGCGTTAACACATGCACACACCTGACGAGTGAGGGGAGGTGGAGAAAACGAAGTACAAGGATATCTAGCATGAACGAAACACACGCAGAGGGGAAGATACTTGCTTCACACCTCACTTGCTCGACAATGAAGGGAGAGAGGAATGAAGGGAGGAAACACGAGCCTCCTTCAAGGCAACAGACGTAATGTGTATTTTAACTCACTGACGGTCAAAATCTCCAGTTTCTTTGTAATTCTTGTGTGCGAAGTCTAGCTGAAATATTAGCGGTCTCGACTATTACTTCATTATCAAATTGCTTCGCGCTCAACCACTGTAAAAAAAAAGACCTTTATTTTCGTCAATATAGGCACTGTTAAATACTACTACTACTACTACTACTACTACTACTACTACTACTACTACTAATAATAATAATAATAATAATAATAATAATAATAATAATAATTTTTATCCTCAAAAACCAAATTAAAAATAACCAGCATAAAATAATTATCATTATCAGAGATGCAAGGGCGTTTGGAAAACCGTTCCTATGAAGTTATTGTCAGCGGTGATCAAACAATTAAATGTCATATATTGGGGTGGGATTACATTGTGCTAACTTCATCGTAATTAGAGTTAATTAATTGTTTTCCTTGATTAAGAAAAGTTGGTATAGGAAGACTATTTAACCATAGAAACATATTAATCAGTTCCCGAAAAAAATCGAGTTGGGAGTGACCTCTGAGTGCGCAACGTCGCAAGCCACACCTCCTGGAAGATGAACACATGGACGTAGCCCTGGTTACTTCTCCCTCATCCTCAGGTTTGGCCAAAATATTCGCCCAAACGTTACCAATTTCCTTTTCCACCAGGAATTCTTGTGATCGCGATTGCACATGTCGCACTACTGTTAACAACGTTACTGCACGGGCAGGTTACAGTACACAAGTAACGCAGTGGGATGCGCATCAAGGACAGTGTGGATGAATGTAGTGCATGCGCAGGAATGTTATTAGGCTGAAGCCATCCATCCGCAGTACACAGATGGCTGAAGAGTTGCATACCCTCCGTATTAAGACACCAAATCGGCAAAAAATTGTCACGACCGTTCTCAGACTTCGACGCTCTCCAGCGCCCAAACCGTGCATTTCCGGACAGGGGTTACTTCTTGAAAACTGATCAGTCCGCAGTCCCGCACAACATACTAAGCCTTGTCGGTGTTTCTTGGGGACACCCTGTATACCGCACATGTCATTATAATTACAGACTTTTTTTGACAAAAAAAGGCAAGAGCCTGGACTAATTATTTATTTTATTATTTACATATATTACGCCCACATTGGAGCACTTAAATCAATACATTTGACTTAATTTCTTCTTTTTCTCCCAGAACTTTCTCATCCTCTCCGGCCTGGAAGCCCTTTGTGTGTCTGATATAGTATATTGTTTCCGTTCAACTGTTTTTAGTTTGAGACTTATGCTTTTGTTCTTCAAAATCCCCTTCTCTTTTCTGTCTTTGATTTGTTGCCGAGTTATACACAATTCTTACAAATCATCCTGAACTTCTTTGAACCAATTATTATTGATTTTTTTTAAATCAAATAGTTGTTTCAATATCCTGGTGTCTGGTAATCTTGATATATGACAGAAAAAGGAAATTCTTCTGTTATGCATTGTAGATAATATTGATTCACATTCACGATAGACAATGTTGTTAGGCAACAATCTCCACTGTCCATCAACTTGGTGTTTTTTATTAGTAATTGTTCTAAGAATTCTTCCGTCAGTTTTCTGTAATTTGTCTGTTGTAGATTTTACATTTAATTTGAATAAAGTTTCACTAGCGTACGTTGCCTCTGGTTTAACTATGGAATTATAGTGTTTCAGCTTAGCGTTTATCGAATAAGATTTTTTTAATAGGTTGGCCAGGTAAGTCTTCGTGCTTGTTTAAATTTAGTTGTTCCGTGTTCTATTGCTTCTTTTTTGTTTGTATTCCATGTTATTATTTCCCCAAGATATTTGAATTTCTGAACAATTTTAATCTCTTTATTACCGTTCAGTTGTATAACTGGTAAATCAACTTTAAAAGTTGGCATCATTTCTGTTTTTTCAAATGAAATTTGTAATCCCAATTTCTTTGCTATAATTTCCAGTTGTTCAGTTTGAAATTTAGTCTCTTCTATTGCATTTGCAACTAATGATAAACCGTCCGCAAAAGCAAGGCAGTTGAGTTTAATATTTCTACCGATCTTGATAGTTGGTTGGCATTTCTTGTTCCCCCTGGACCAATAGTAGAAGTAATTAACAAATTATGGACTCAAGTCTACAACACGTTCTAATACAATGTTGTAGTAAGATTTTTTTTTGACTGCTACCTGTACTCTCAAAGGCTATAAAGACTGCAGACTAAAATGAAAGCTTGTTTAGGAATACAGCATAAACAATGAACGACAAACGACCTGCACGATTGTATTTCGTAAACATGATATACTCAGCCAGGTACATTGCTGTGGATTTGTTTGCACCTTGACTTCACATATTGCCAGCAGCACTGACGATTAGATGCCAGCTGCTCTCGGCTCTTCCAGCGGTTATACCGTTTAGCTCAAGAAGCGGGACTCTCTCGTTGCCCTTGAGCTAGACAGTCCCCGAAACAGTGTAGTGTTAGGGCTAGCCAACGGACTCCGAGCAATAATTTCAATGTTTCTCCAAGAACTGCAAAAATTGCAGGTCCGTCGGGCTGAGTGGCTCAGACGTTCGATTCGCTGGTCATCTGACCCCAACTTGGCAGGTTCGATCCTGGGTCAGTCCGGTGGTATTTGAAGGTGCTGACATACGTAGATTTACTGGCACGTAAAATAAATTCTGCGGAACTACTGTACATTCCGGAACCTCGGCGTCTCCGAAAACCGTAAAAGTAGTTAGTGGGATGTAAAGCCAATAACATTGTATTATAACATTTTTAGGTCCATAATCTCATAAATATCATTGTGTAATCAATTCAAATGACCAGAACAGTAACATATTACCATCCTACTGTGTGCTGTAACTGCCTACTTTTGAAACGCAGATTCGGGGAGAGTGAACATACCAACAGTATCTGATACATCATCCCTCCGTTGACATCGGATTCAATGTAGAGTCACTCAAAAAATGTGCTTATGTAGTTGTAAGCTCACCGGAGAAGATGTTTGTCACCCCTGGAGAAATCATTACAGGCATTATGCAGTACCGTATAACTCCGCTTCTGGACTTATTATTCGCCTGCATTCGGTTAGGAAGTGAGTCCACAATTTTGTGCAGATACGTCGCATTCAAGTTAAGCCACTCGCAGATTTGATCGCGCAATTCCACCAAATTGCGGGAATGCCGATGTTCCACCCGCTGTTCCAAATGTCCCACAGATTTTCAATAGGGTTCAAGCTAGGTGATTTTGCACGCCAATCGATATGTAATAGAGTAGGGGAGTGTTCCTAGAACCAGTTACGTATGCGTCCAGACCGATGAACTTTGCTGTCGTCATCTTGAAAAATCGGGGTTCCAATAGCACATCGTGTAGATGTGGACTGAAAGGCAACACCTGATCATTCATAATGTTTAAATAAACATGCCGGTTCATGTTAGTGGTCACCTCAGTGAGAGAGTCCAATCTATTATACGGAAAACACCCCCAATACAATACAGATCCACCTCTAGCTTGAACCTGACCTTGCACACATCCAGGATGAAATTCTTTATTTTTCCTTCGGTGCTCTCGACGACGTGCAGCATTGGAATACAGGCAAAAATGTAATTCGTCAGACCACATTACGTTCCGGCAGTCAACTACTGTCCACGTTCGATGATTTCTAAGCCCATTGAAGATGCGCAGCTTTATGTCCTTGTGTGAGCAATGGACTCTTGCGAAGTGACTGACTCCAAATGTTCTTGCATGGAGTTCCCGTTCCAATGTTCTCTCGCTAACAGAATGTGGTGGACCTTCATTCACTTATTATAGCAATTCCTATCGGGTTTAGAAACGATTTTGATTCACAAGCCGTGAAACACGTCACCGGTCTCTCTCAGTCAGAATCTCTTTCCGATCACGGCCAAAGACGATTGCCTCTTTTTGGCACTCTGTCATTCCTTACATCTACCCATGTTGACGCACACTGTTCGCTTGAAACATCAATGTCTGACTGATCGCTACTGCCTTATGCTCACGTAGAGGCAGTGCACGTGCGGGTGATCACGGGACTTGTTCGCTGCGCCATCTGTACAGGCTTAACGAACCATCTGTTCGTGCACGCTAGGTTGACTAATTTTTTGTTCGGTGAGCTTATAAGTTCCTAACAGGTAAGTTTTTTTTCTTTTTTTTTTTCTTTTGCTATTTGCTTTACGTCGCGCCGACACAGATATGTCTTATTGGCGACGATGGGACAGGGAAGGCCTAGGAATTGGAAGGAAGCGGCCGTGGCCTTAATTAACCACGGAAAACCATCTTAAGGGCTGCCGGCAGTGGGGCTCGAACCCACTATCTCCCGAATACTGGATACTGGCCGCACTTAAGCGCCTGCAGCTATCGAGCTCGGTAACAGATAAGTTAGACTTCTGACAAAGTCAATAGAACCTATAGGTATAATTTTTGTTGTGAATATCGTCAGGGTTTCTCTCCACATGGGTAGTGAATTATATAACTGAAATTAAGTTTTGATAAGATATTAAATGCGAGGATCATACAATGCAATGCACTCATTGCCTTTTTTAAGCCATTGTACATGCGTCTTACTCGTTGGCTGAACGGTCAGCGTACTGGCCTTCGGTTCAGAGGGTCCCGAGTTCGATTCCCGGCCGGGTCTGGGATTTTAACCTTAATTGGTTAATTCCATTGGCAGGGGGCTGTATGTATGTGTCGTCTTCATCATCATTTCATCCTCATCACGACGCGCAGGTCGCCTACGGGTGTCAAATAGAAAGACCTGCACCTGGCGAGCCGAACCCGTCCTGGGATATCCCGGCACTAAAAGCCATACGACATTTCATTTTTTACTTCATTCGCTCTGAGTAAGGCAGTGCAGGGCGTGATTAGACAGTATTGCCAATCTCAGAAGACGTGAGATAAAAATGGACCTATTTATGCCCGGAGGACCACACGACAGAATCTATTACGTAAACACTTTTTATTGGGCAGCTAGTCAGGGAATACGTTTCCCTGGACTTTTGTTTCTTCTAGAAAATTTTAGATCTTTTTGTTGTTCATTTCTTTATTGTCGATGGACCAGTATCACTATGCTCCTAACCCGACTACTGTGCACATTTTGATGTATGAGACACTTCAAGTTAATTTCACTTTTCATACTTAATTCTACACTGTGCAGTGGTATAGTACTGTATGCAGTGATCCACTGACACTTGCCCAGGCCTAACCTGAAAGAAAGTGAAAAGTGTGTAAACCCCGACGCATCATAGCATTCAGTCAAGATCAGTACACTTGCGCTTACAACTTGGTCACCGAGCGAGTTGACCGTGCGGTTTGGGTCACGTAGCTGCGAGCTTTCATCCAGGAAATGGTGGGTTCGAAGATTGTTCTCTGTGGCTCCCCATTTTCATACCAAGAAAATGCTAGGTCTGTATCTTAATTAAGGCCACTGCCTCTACTTTCCCAATTTTCATCACTTTCCCGTCGTTCCATCGCCGAAAACCTTTGATGTGCTAGTACGACTTTAAAACCTGTAGCAAGACTTAGAGTAAGTATAACGGACGTCGTGATGAGGATGAAATTATGAAGAAGACAACACGTACATCCAGCCCCAGTGCCAGCGAAATTAACCAATGATGGTTAAAATTCCGGACCCTGCTGCGAATCGAACTCGGGACCCCTGTGACCAAAGGCCAGGACGCTAAAAATTTAACCGTAGAGCCGGAGGAAATATCATAAGCGCGACAGGAGGAGTAAAATCACAAAAGTGGAAGTGGGAGATGTGGTGATTCCCCTTTTCCATTATGTTCCACTAAAGGTTGTGTAAGTTTAAATACGCATTTAACTATCAAATTTCAACACGACCACCAAAATTTAAAACGTGCGCAGTGCTATACTCCTTTTTACCACTAATAACATCGCTGAACGAGGCTACCTTCGAACAACTACGGTGTGTATGAGGACAGAGATGGGTGCAGTTCAATTTTAGAAAAGCAGTTTCCTATCGCTGCCTGACACACACTGTACATTCCTTCATGCGCCCTTTATTGTTTTACTCTCCTAGGTGAAAACAGGCTATCGCTACCTTAAGCCTGGGATGAAAAATTTAGGTTAGCGACCCTGTCACTCTGTACAACTCATCTCCACACTCCACTACACCCCGTAGTATTCCGTTGACCGAACGAGTTGGTCGTGCGGTTAGGGTCTCGCAGCTGTCAACTTGCATTTGGCAGCCCTGAAGATGGTTTTCCGTGGTTTTCCATTTTCACACCAGGCGGATGGTGGGGCTGAACCGTAATTAAGGCCGCGGCCGCTGCTTTCTCACTCCTAGCCCTTTCCTATCCCATCGTGGCCATAAGACCTATCTGTGTCAGTGCAACGTTAAGCAGATCGAAAAAATCCGTAGTTCGTGCGTTCCGTGCTCTTGTCACAGGCCTGGTAGCACTTATAATTCTATTCCGCCAGATATTCCGCTAGCAGCAGACCCCATCGCCCAGTGCGGAACCTCTGCAATCAGCCAGCCACCCGATTATTGGAGTGGAGACCAAAAGGACGACCCAAGCAGCGATGGGCCGATACTCTTCAAAAAGATATCATAAGAGCGTCAATCTCCATCCTGACATGACCCAGAACAGAGCTAACTGGAGACAACGATCCATCAGGAGGGACAAACATCGAAGAAAAAGACGATTATTATTATTATTATTATTATTATTATTATTATTATTATTATTATTATTATTATTATTGAAACAAAGCTGGAACAGGTAGATAATTTTAAGTACTTAGGATGTGTGTTCTCCCAGGAAGCCGGCCCCACGGTGTAGGGGTAGCGTCACTGCCTCTTACCCGGAGGCCCCGGGTTCGATTCCTGGCCAGGTCAGGGATTTTTACCTGAATCTGAGGCCTTTATCGAGGTCCACTCAGCCTGCGTGATTACAATTGAGGAGGTATCTAACGGTGAGATGGCGGCCCCGGTCTAGAAAACCAAGAACAACGGCCGAGAGGATCCGTCGTGCTGACCACACCACACCTCGTAATCTGCAGGCCTTCAGGCTGAGCAGCAGTTGCTTGGTAGGCCATGGTCTTTCGAGGCTGTTGCGCCACGGTGTTTGGTTGGTTTTGGTTTTTGGTTCTTCCAGGATGGTAGTATAGTAAGATTGATTAAAGATGCAGTAAAACTAATGCAGTGAGCTCGCAGAATTCTACAGTATTCTGTAAGAAGGTCAGCTCCAGGACGAACTATCTTTACATCGGTCTGTTTTCCGACTAACTTTGCTCTATCGGAGTGACAGCTGGATGGACTCAGAATATCTTATTCATAAGTTAAAAGTAACAGGCATGAAAGTAGCGAGAATGATTGCTGGTAGAAACAGGTGGGAACAATGGCAGGAAGATACTCGAAATGAGGAATGAACTCGATGGATGAAGCTGTACGCTTACACCGGCCTCGGTGGTGGGTCATATGAGGTGAATGGAGGAGGATAGGTTACCTAGGAGAGTAATAGACTCTGGTGTGAAGGGTAAGAGAAGGGAGGGAAACTAAGACGACGATGGTTATACTCTGTTTCTAACGATTTAACGATAAGAGGCCATAGCACTAGTTACAAATAGAGGATTGTGGCGACGTTTAGTAAATTCACAGAGGCTTGAGGACTGGACGCTGAAAGGCATGACGGTCTATAATGATAATGTACAGTGTGTATATTATTATTATTAATATTATTATTATTATTATTATTATTATTATTATTATTATTATTATTGCTATTATCTAAATGCCATAGACACAATTCATGAAGTAAGAGCAGCACCTTACCTTATAAGGTAATGGGATATAGGAGTAGCCTACTTTTACGGATACAATATGTATAAGACTGATGATGACTGGTGTTTTCAAGGATCTAGATCATTGACTCTTGGCATCGGGATGACGACTACGATGTCTCTTGTTCTTACTGTACTGCATTTACAATAACGTCAACAATCGATACTTTACTTCCTTCACGGTAAATTTTGTTCAAATGTTCAGTATCTGAATAATGTCTCATGAATGTTACCATAACAAAGTGTTACGAAAAATACGGCAGATACCCATTATTACTCTTTTCCAGTCCAGTAGGCAGCGGCTGAAAAAGAAAAGCAATTCCATTTCCGGATGGTCGTCATTCCGGATACACACTCCGTGACTTGGATCGCTGTAATGTACATAGAAGCGTTCCACTTCCTCCACACTGGAAATCTTGTCAATCTCACAGACCAGTGCCTCTGTTTAAGAAGGTTCCTCCCTTCCTGGAGTGTGTAGGACGCAAGTATACAACATTCTTCAAACACACCGATAGAATTACACCGAGAAAGAAAATCGAGGAAATGAGTAGGCTACCTTTTTTTTTTTTTTTTTTTTTAACAATTGGCTTTACGTCGCACTGACACAGATAGGTCTTATGGCAACGATTGGATAGGAAAGGGCTAAGAGTGGGAAGGAAGCGGCCGTGGCTTGTTGTGCCTGGTCTGAAAACAGGAAACTACGGAAAGCCATCTTCAGGGCTGCCGACAGTGCGGTTCGAACGTATTATCTCCCGAATGCAAACTCACAGCTGCGCGCCGCTTAACCGCACGGCAAACTCGTTCGGTGAAATAAGTACCTACCCTCTGACAGTGTCCCTTATTTTATGTTGGATAGCCTCTCAGTTATCTAATATCTATAATTCGTGATTAAGAGATATTATCTTCTTCTTCTTCTTCTTCTTCTTCTTCTTCTTCTTCTTCTTCTTCTTGCGTTACGGCCTCTGTAGGACCACGGACAGCTCCTTCATGGATTGCATTTTCTTCTTCTCCTCCCAGAACTTCTTCATCCTTTCTCTTCTTCTCTCCCGCTCTTCTTCCGAGATATTCAGTATCCTCTTCTCTTGTCTACTCCACTGGTGACTCTCAATCCTTTTCCTGTATCCATCCCTATCATTGATCTCTGGCATATTAGTCGGTATGTACTTGCTTCTCCAATTTTCCTTTTCTTCCACCTTGATCCCCAATTCTGACCAATCTTTCCGGAGTTCAACTACCCACTTGCTTCCTGTCTTTCCTCGTGTCCTCGCTGTTGTTTCCCATACTCTTTTCGTCATTCTATCCATATTCATCCTGATTACATGTCCCGCAAACCGTGCTCTTTTCAGTCTGATTTCTTCTGAGATTGTCCTCATGTTCCGGTATAGTTCTTCCCTGGGTCTCCTCATCCATCTCTCACCTCCTCTCTTAGGGCCTAGTATTTTCCTCAATATTTTTCTCTCTTCTTTCTCTAGTTGTTCCGCACCATTTCTTCCTAGTGCTATTGTCTCAGCAGCATATAATACAGCATTTCTCACCGTTGCCTTGTAATGTCTGATCTTTGCGTCTGTAGATGTATTCTTTTTATTGTATATATCTCTGGTCATACAGAAGGCTGATCGCATCTTCTTTATCCTCTCTGTTATTCCCTCATTGCTCCTATTCCTTCCTGTTATAAGTTCTCCTAGGTACTTGAATTTTTCCACCTTTTGCACGGTGCCTTCCGGTGTTGTCCAATCCTCAGTGGTATTCAATGTCTATGTCTTGTTGTAGGCGATCCTCAGTCCTACCCTTCAGGCTATATTGCTTAAGTTGTTGATATTATACTGTACTTTGTAATGTATTATGAAAGACAGATAAAACACATGGGACAATTTTTCCCGTGAGCTATTAAAATAACTAACTTACATAACATTTTCTTTTTCATAAATATATTCGTAGGGAGGAAGCACAATGGCAGGAAGAGCCATCGCTTCGTTACCTTCCTTCATTTTCCTTCTTTTGTGTTGCTCTGGTACAAGCCTCGTGTAGTCCCTCACTCCGTGAACCGCCGGCAGCTTACTTCTGTAGTAAAGTCATTAACAGTATTTATTTGTTGCGTGTGTCCTTTAGGCTTTAAATCAGTGCGTACTTCTCTTGTCTTATGTCGAGTGAGAGTTGGTTGTATATTGCATAGTATTTGTAGGTTTTGCAGAAGTTGTTACTGATGATTTTTGTGTGGTGCGCAGCGATATGTCATGGCATAAATTCTACTGATAAAAATTGCCGCGTGTTTTATTCGTGCTTGGCTTTGTTATTTAGCTGTTATTTCTAAAGCGCGTTTTAATTTTAGCACTTTTTTACGACCAGATTTAATTTTTACTGTTGTTTTTGTGAGCTATACGGCAGCACAGGAGTACTCCGCGTTACCTGGGGAAATTTATTAAATGCAAGAGAAAAAAAAATATTATTATTCTATTTTCTGCGCCAAATTGCCTTACACTTTAATGCTGAGGTTTTTACGTGCCATACTGTACCTCTGATTCCGGACAAACTAAAAATAGCTCCTGTAAACCCCCGGTCCCCTTTAGTTCATAAAAGTAATTTTCAGCTTAGTTTCTTCCGCTCTTTATCTTGAGCTTAAATACCGAATTTCACAAATGAATGTGCCGCCGTTTTCCCGTGGTGGTGTTAAGCAGAGTTGATCTATATGACAACCCTGTTGTCATAAGAGCAATACTGTTTTCTTAACATGGAATGAACTATAGCATGTTTAGTATCCTAGCACTAGTGATTTAATGTCAAACGTCCTATATCAGAACCGGACTCCATAGATCTGATTAGAATATGTCGTTTGATGCAGCTCTCCATCCACCCTATCCTGTGCTAACCTTTTCATTTCTACGTTAACTACTACATCGGAGGTGCTCACGCTGGGCATTTCGTACAGCGGGTGCCCAGCACTGTAAGTGAGAGGGCGGGCAGGCGATGAGCGTACGCTATTCAGCTACAGTGACGTTGTGGTTACGTCACAGGCCGTGAATGTTATAGGCAAAGTTCTCCCAGTCAGTCTTGATCGCTGCAGCGATATTCGCGTTTGAAATGGAGGTAGAAAATAATGAAAGAAGGCAGAAATACACGTCATTTTCAACTTACGTTGTAAGAAATAAGTCATTTATGCTCATTGCAGTTTGGCCTACAACCTCAAATATCTTTGTACTGTACGTAACGAATTACAATTTGCACTATCGTATTTTAAAATATATTTTTTAGAAACATCTCTAATATAATTCGGAATTAAGATGGATAAGCTGTGACTTGTGGTTGCTTGGATTTACATTATCTGATAAACTCACCAATAATCCAATCATGCTTACCGGGAATAACATCAGTTATCAGTTAGATTATTTATTTGAAGGCATACTGTACATTTATTTGGTAGATACATTTACATTGTTGTTGTATTTTAATCTTGGATAGTAAATATCTATGTCCTCACTCGTGATGAAACTCCTTCGCCATTTAGATACTAGCTATTGTCATCGAACGCCTCATAATATGCAGACACTATTTTCATAAATTCAGTGAATAGCGAAAGTCACACAACACTATGCAAAATCAAGCAATAAACTTGTTGAATTATGTATGTTTTGCTTAGTGAATGACAGAAATTTTACTTTAAAAAATTGAAATACTGTCATTTACATCTAAGGAATTGTAAATCGTTTCTTGTACGCTTAAACCCTGTATCTGGGCAAATTTTAACACACAAAATTATAACGTGTCAGTTTTATTTGAATCTATAAATATAAGAAAATAAAACTGTTTTTATCGAACGCTGTATGAATCAAACCGGAATATTTTGAAATGGTCGGTTTTCTGCCCAGTATAAGTATTTTTAATACTGTACGGTACCGCAGTCGGAGTCACAAGCGATCGTCACCGCTCCACATCCCTCTCAAGTGTGTCCTCTCTCGCTTTACTATGACGTATGCTTGCTACGTAAGCTGCCCGCATTTACGGCAGGCCAGCCCAGTCGCACTGGGCTAGCCTCAACGGGCGCCCAGCTTAGCACCTCTGTACTACATCTACTCTAATCTGTTTGGCATATTCATGCCTTGGTTTACTCCCTGTCGTTCTTATTGCCTTCACTTCCTTCAGAAACTAACTGAACAAGATACCGGGCGAGTTAGCCGTGCGGTTAGAGGCGCGCGGCTGTGAGCTTGCCTCCGGGAGATGGTCGGTTCTAATCCCAATGTCGGCAGCCCTGAACATGGTTTTCCGTGGTTTCCCATTTTCACACCGGGAAAATGCTGGGTTTGTGCCTTAATTAAGGCTACGGCCGCTTCCTTCCAATTCCTTGGCCTTTCCTATCCCATCGTCGCCGTAAGACCTATCTGTGTCGGTGCGACGTAAAGCCAGTAGCAAAAAAATTAGGAAAAACCGAACAAGTCGTGGGTGTCTTGTAAGATGTGTCCTTTATCTCTTCTCGTCAAATCTCGCTAAATCATTCTCCTCTCACCAATTCAATTCAGCATCTCATCTTTCATGATTTGATCTACCATCTCACATTCAGCATTCTTCTATAACACCACATTTCAACAGCTTCTGTTCTTCTGCTTTCTGTGCTAGTTATTGTCCACGTTTCACTTCTGTACAGTACAGTGCCACACTCCAGACGCAAGTCTTCATTCTCCATCAAGGTCAGATTAGATCATTAAAAAAATCAGTCACTACTGATCTGCATTTAGGGCCGTCGCCCAGGTGGTTTTCCTAGCATTTTCTTAAATGATTTCAAAGAAATTGGAAATTTATTGAACATCTCCCTTGGTAAATTATTCCAATCCCTGACACCCCTTCCTATAAATGAATATTTGCCCCAATTTCTCCTCTTGAATTCCAACTTTACCTTCATATTGTGATCTTTCCTACTTTTAAAAACACCACTCAAACTTATTCGTCTACTAATGTCATTCCACGCCATCTCTCCATTGACAGCTCGGAACATACCACTTAGTCGAGCACCTCGTCTTCTTTCTCCCAAGTCTTCCCAGCCCAAACTTTGCAACATTTTTGCAAGGCTATTCTTTTGTCGGAAATCACCTAGAACAAATCGAGCTGCTTTTCTTTGGATTTTTTCCAGTTCTTGAATAATGTAATCCTGGTAAGGGACCCATACACTGGAACTATACTCTAGTTGGGGTCTTACCAGATACTTATAATATCCTCCCGTTTACATTCTTACTACAACCACTAAACAAACTCATATGCATGTACAGATATCTGCAGCCTTTATTTACAATCACATTTATGTGTTTAACAGATTTGTTACTTCAAAAGAAAAGAAGCAGTTGAAGCTCTAAACAATTTCAGGAATTCACCGACTGAAGACAACCTAAGGGAGTATGCCAGGGAAAGGTCAATATATAAAGTTTCAATCAAAGAGGAAAAAACTGTACAATCATAAAGAAGAAGAGAAACAGGTAGCATTAGCAATGAAAGAACCATTTACGATACTGAAAGTGAAACAGCCTAAATTTCCAAGACATCTCCCAATACAAACATGGGAGACCCATTTTACAGAAGTTCTACAATCTAAAGAAACCAGACCACAAAACGATAGAACGAATGATCCTCATATAAAAGTTGACTTATTCACAACGGAAGAAATAGAAATGGAAAGCCAGAAAGAATAGCAGCTGGTCACGTCGCAATTTTCTAAGAACACATTAAATCAGGATGGATAACACTGAAAGATCCGCTAAAAGAACTATTAAATAAATATCTCTCAACAAGCCATGTAGCCCACAGATGAAGACATTCCATTTTGAAAATCCTCTATAACGGGAAGGGAGATGTGACACAAACACATATCGAGGAAATGCATTAGAAATAACTCTATTTCAAATTTTAACAGGGTTAGTATCAAAAAGATTGGAAAAACTAGTGGAACACTCTATCCCGGATGAAAAGTTTGAATTCCGAAGTGAACAATCAACTCTCCAAGCAGTAAAATGTTCTCTAGACGAAATTGAAGAAGCCCTCATAGTACCAAGAGGAAGCTGTATACTGTGTTTATAGCCTTCACAAAAGCATTTGACTCAGTTAGTAGGGGCATCATATTGAATGAAATAGAAAGCATCATCGGAGAACATTACATCATAAGACAGAAATATCTTCTTAGAGAACTTTGTATATACGACAACTTGTCAACTTCGAAATCTATTCTGCAGACTGTGAGAGTACTTCAAGGTGACTCCATCAGTCCACTGATATTCAATATAGAACCTATGATGTAGTGCAAGCCTGCATCACAGACCAAGTCAAGATATTAATTTATTCAGATGACATGGTGTTATTTTTTCAAAACCAAAATAAACTGCTAGAATCATTGGAAATATTAACGAAATGGTTCAAAGAAAATCAACTAAACATAAATAAAAAACAAGACTAGCTATGGTATTAAGAAGAGGAGGTCGACTATCAGGCAAAGAAAATTTAACATATGATGACATAAACATTAACATGGTCAACAAATGGGAGTTACCTTACAGTCACGAGGAACGATATTGGCAGCCCATATTAAAGACAGAAGCATAGCTGGATTAATGGCAATTAACGACATCAGATACATACACCAGATTTTTTTTCTTGCTATTTGCTTTACGTCGCACCGACACAGATATGTCTTATGGCGACGGTGGGATAGGAAAGGTCTAGGAAGTGGAAGGAAGCGGCCATGGCCTAATTAAGGTACAGCCCCGGCATTTGCCTGGTGTGAAAATGGGAAATCACCGAAAACCATCTTGAGGGCTGCCGACAGTGGGGCTCGAACCCACTATCTCCCGATTACTGGATACTGGCACCAGATTTCTCTAAAAACAACCATGACTTTACTCAAGATAAAATAACTCCTGTGGTTACCTATGGACTAGAAATCATCTGGGAATATCTCAGTAAACAGGACTTGAAGGAACTAGAGAAAGTCAAGACAACTTACTTGAAACGAGTGTTGGGTGTGTCCAAATTCGCTCCATCACGGTCGATATATGAAATGGCAAAAGAGACGTTCTATATTGAAGACCTACGAACTCAACTATACAGCAGGTTATGGGGAACTCTTGAATAAAATGAAGCGTAAGAAACACGAAATATGGGACTACTTTTATGTCACTGATGCTCTAATAACGACAGAGTGGACAAATCATGGATACAAACTGAGTCAATCCTTTTGCCATACATGGATTTCGTCACAAGGTTTGCCAACTCAAGAAGTATCATGTACCGGATTCACGGTATATGTGTACGTGGTGTCATCGGCAGTGTAGCGGATATCATGCTCTTAGATGCAAGAAATTGAAGTTTTCTCTGACTGAACTAAACACAGATTAAATATGTGCACATGTATCTGTTCATCTGTATAATTCATTGTATCACTAAACACTTAATATATATGGCCATTTGCTGCAATAAAACTTTAATAATAATAATAATAATAATAATAATAATAATAATAATAATAATAATAATAATAACGCGAGAGAGAAAGGATTCAAATCAAAGGTAAATTTATTTGAAAAATCCCTCGCTCATGTTAAAATTCTATGCACGAATATTGTAAGAGATACAATTCAGAGCTGTACTCTTAAGTTTGAAAAGCCCTCGCTTTCTATGAACAAGTGCCATCTCACCAGAATATCACGTAAAATTCTTGATCTCCTCTTGACTAGTAAATGTACCACTCCATGAGCAACTGCTATGAAGCAGGATCTGACCGGTGTTTCTGAGGCACCGTTTTGTGAAATAAGTAAGTTCAGGACCTGGGGACATGGGATAAAAGGATCTTTAAGACAGAGTGAGAAAAGGAACGAACACCTAACCAAAGCGACACATAATTGCATTTCTAGAAAAGCATTTTTATAACATCGTTGCTTTTAATATAAAATATTGAGATACTACACCGAATTTTTTGGACAAGCCCACTAAGTAGGTTGTATTCAAAGTTTCCTAAAATATGACCATTCAACTCAATACCGGACTGTAAAATATGCCTTTTATAAAGTAATTCTTGCAGACTAAAATCAATGTTAAATTAAATGTTGTATGATAATATATACACGGTGTTTACAAATGAATATCGGAGTTTTAATGCCTTATAATATTGAATACATTAAACTTACAGTTATAAATTAAATGTCAAGTGAAAGAGCAACTCAAACAGTTTTATTACGAACTTTACAAATGTTCAATGTGACTACCATTTGTTACACGGCACACATCAAGTCTATAGTCGAGTTCTTCCCAAACGTTATTAAGTGTGTCTTCAGTAATTTCAGCAACAGCTGCTTCAATCCGGTTTCTTAATTCAGGAAGGTCAGCTGGTAGCGGAGGCACGTACACACGATCCTTGATGAAGCCCCAAAGGAAAAAATCGCATGGCGTTAGGTCGGGAGAACGTGGAGGCCATGCCAAGCAAGTCCTGTCATTGGGGCCCTTGCGGTCTATCCAACGCTCGGGTACAGTGACGTTCAACCAATCGCGTACGTCGTTATTCTATAGTCACTCTTTCATGTTTTTCCCTTGGCATTGTTTCACATGCCTTCTAAGGTGAAGAATAAAGCCCAGCTGAAATAATTGTAGAAGAGCTGACCTCGAAATGAAAATCTCAAGATATAATGCAACAAACTTAAATTAAAAATCCCTTACAATTCACCGTCCATTTTAGCAATGATATACAAGAATAAAACTACGAATTCATTAATTTTGTTGTTTTACGTGTTGTAGTGATTAAGAGAACTATCACAACCACGGAAAGTACTTTTCATCCACGTTTAAAATGCGAATGCAAAGTTCTTTGGAGATAAAAGAGGTCATATTTCAACAATGATTGCATTCGTAAATCTGATACTTCAATGTTAAAGACATATCGGTTAACACGAAGTGTTAAGCACGTCAGATCCATTTCGCAAGCAGTTCTACTTGACACAAAATGAGTGAACGTGCATCTCAGGTTTCTAATGTTGTTTTAGCCTGTAACGGTACACCGATCAGGTGGAGGGCTCGGGCAGAACAGGGATGGACAAAGACCTGTTAGATTATTGATACTTGAGAAGGGAATTTCAAAGTTTTATATGGGGAAATTACGCACCTTCATAATTATGCAGTACTTGGTCAAAATTTGAACACCACTTTCAAATACTATGAAATGTCACCCTAAAATTTCAGAGGATTTTTCTCTTAACACTTGCATTTTACTGTACATACTTCGCTGCATTTCAATGAGTTTGAGTTTGGCTAGTTATCAAGTTATGAGTTTCTAAATATTAGGAAACCACTCCTAAATATCGCCACTTTCAGTAAAGTGACTAGCTATAGTACCCGTCGGTGACCAATATTCGGGCAGACTGTTTAACACGGGACGCAGTAGTATTCCCATCTATCGGAGGTGAGTGGCAGCAGAAGAGGCAAAGAACATCACACCAGTGGTCAATGTGATGTTAGGGCATCTGTTATTTCATGATACCCTCTTGTCTTATTCTTCAAGCGATCGTTCCTTTACAGTTTTTTCACATTTTTATAATCACAATTTTATTTGTCGGTATGGACCGATTACCACGCGGTTTTACACCTTCAGGCAATCATGACAAAAACCATCGCCAGTTAACTTCATTGAACAATATTTCCATGTCGACAAACTTGACCATATCGGTCCTCAATTGGTCCGTATTGACTCGTAATAACAATAATGTACAACGGGTGATTGTTTGGTTCAACCTGACATTATATTATTAATATTTGAATAATTTAAATTTAAATTTAAAAAAATTAAAATTTTAAAAATTTCAAAAATTTCAAAATTTTAAAAATTTTAAAAATAAAAAAATTTAAAATTAAATTTTAAAAAATTTAAAAAATTTAAAATATTAATTTTAATTTAAATTTTAAAAAATTAAAATATTAATTTAAATTTAAATTTTTAAAAATTTTAAAGTTTAAAAATCAAAAAAATAATTTAAAATACTCAAATGTTAATAATAAATTGACAGGGCGGAGGAAACAATCACCCGCTGTGCGTTATTGCCGATATTTCCATGTTAGCAATGCTCGGCGTTGTTATGGACTAAGCAACAAAAGTCTAAATTCATCAGTTCTACTATCATAGTCGGTACGGTAAAACTGTATAAGATATAAATGATCGGATGTATTTCTTATAACTTTTGTTATATTATACCTTTCGATAGAACCGATAACATAGGTACTGTAATAACATATTTAATTTTAGGTGTCCTCCCCTAAACTACCCTTTAACTCAGCGTGAATAAAATTATTTAAGCCTAGATTGTAATGCCTCATTCAACGATTTTAGATACCGATATTCATAAAATTCTGTTCACCCGTTTTCTCGTGACTCGGCGTTGATATGGACTTTGCAACCAAAAAAAAAAAAAAAAAAAAAAAAAAAAAAAAAAAAAAAAATCGAAATTTATGAATATCTCCATTATCATAGCCGGTACGGTAAAAACCGGCCGAGTTGGCCGAGTGGTTAGGAGCGCGCAGCTGTGAGCTCGCGTCCGGAAGATAGTGGGTTCGAAACCCACTGTCGGCAGCCCTGAAGATGGTTTTCCGTGGTTTCCCATTTTCACACCAGGTAAATGCTGGAGCTGTACCTTAATTAAGGCCACGGCCGCTCGGCCGCTTCCTTCCCATTCCTTGGCCTTTCGTGTCTCATCGTCGCCATAAGACCTATCTGTGTCGGTGCGACGTAAGGCAAATAGCAAAAAAAAAAGTACGTTAAATGTATGAGACATACTGTAAATGGTAGGAAATTTAATTCTGTATAACTTTAGTTATGTAGTATTTATCAATAGGACCACTAATAACATAAATATTTGAGAATTATATTTTAGGCCTTCCCCTAAACTATCATTTTACTCTGCGTGAACAAAATTATTTATAGTCTAGATTGTAGTGCCTCATTCCCCGATTTTAGAAGCCGATTTAAAGTAAATTCTCTTCTGCCATTTTCTCGTGATGCGCGTACATACATACATACATTTTTTTAAACGTTATTTGTTCAGGGCGTCGACCCATGTGGCACCATATTGTATGAACCTGCGTGTAATTGGAACGGCGGTAGTGTGGAATGTTGTGTGTGAGGAAAGGAAGGCCAGGGATATTAATCATTACAATTAAAAAAACCCGGACCCGGCCGGGAATCGAACCTGGGGCCGCCGGATGACAGGCGGACGCGTTGCCCCATACACCGCGGGGCGGACTACAGACAGACAGACAGACAGACAGACAGACAGACAGACAGACAGACAGACAGACAGACAGACAGACAGACAGACAGACAGAACCAATACAAATATACCATTCTTTTTTAAATTCTGAACAATGTACAGACCAAACTCTTAATTTATATATGTAGGTGTGTTTTGTGTCCGCCTCTGTGGTGTAGTGGTTAGTGTGATTAGCTGCCAACCCTGGAGGCCCGGGTTCGATTTCCGGCTCTGCCACGAAATTTGAAATGTGGTACGAGGGATGGAACGGGGTCCACTCAGCCTCGGGAGGTGAACTGAGTAGAGGTGAGTTCGATTCCTACCTCAGCCATCCTGGAAGTGGTTTTCCGTGGTTTCTCACTTCTCCTCCAAGTAAATGCCAGGATGGTACCTAACTTAAGGCCAAGGCCTTCCCTCTTCCTTGTCTATCCCTTCCACTCTTCCCATCCCCCACCAAGGCCCCTGTTCAGAATAGCAGGTGAGGCCACCTGGGCGAGGTACTGGTCATCCTCCCCAGTTGTATCCCCCGACCCAAAGTCTGAAGCTCCAGGACACTGCCCTTGAGGCCAACACTTTCTTTCTTCTTTCTTAATCTGTTTATCGTCCAGGATCGGTTTTTCCCCTCAGACTTAGCGAGGGATCCCACCTCTACCGCCTCAAGGGCAGTGTCCTGGAGCTTCAGACATCGGGTCTGGGATACAACTGGGGAGAATGATCAGAACCTCGCCCAGGCGGCTCACCTGCTATAGCCTACTGAACAGGGGCCTTGGTGGGGGATGGGAAGATTGGAAGGGATAGACAAGGAAGAGGGAAGGAAGCGGCCGTGGCCTTAAGTTAGGTACCATCCCGGAATTTTCCTGGAGGAAAAGTGGGAAACCACGGAAAAACCACTTCCAGGATGGCTGAGGTGGGAATCGAACCCACCTCTTCTCAGTTGACCTCCTGAGGCTGAGTGGACCCCGTTCCAGTCCTCGTACCACTTATCAAATTTCGTGGCAGAGACGGGAATCGAACACGGGCCTCCGGGGGTGGCAGCTAATCACACTAACCACTACACCACAGAGGCGGACATGAGCCTTTCTCCGATATTAAAAAAAAATAGATGCTGTACGTGTTTTTCTTTTTGTAGGCATATACAGAGTGTATCTTAATTTATTATACATAAAACCCCCAGAAATATTTGGAATAAGCTGAAGAAAATTTTGTCCGACACCTTTGCTGAATAGTCAGCGTCCAGGCCTTCAGATTAGAGGTTCTCGGGTTCGATTCCCAACCGAGTCAGAGAATTAATCGCGACTAGTTAATTTCTCAGACTCGGGAACGGGGTGTTTGTGTTTGTTCCGACACTCTCCTCTTCATATACACACATCACACTAGCAACCGCCACAGAAACACTCAATAGTGACCACTTCCCCTTATACATAGGTTTGGCGTTAGAAAGATCATCCGGCCGTTAAACAAGGCCAAGTTCGCATGTGAAACAAATGTCGCACCCACAACGGTACCAGGGTGTGGGAGAGTGGCAGAAGAAGAAGAAGAAGAAGGAGGAGGAGAAGAAAAAGCAGCTTAGTTGAAACGGGCTACTTTGCACCTTATCATTCTCACATTCACCATGTCCCATGTCGTCAATGAGCGAGTTCTTAGACTCGGCGTCTTTCCTATGGGGATTTCGAATTCTACTCTGAGGATAGTTCTCGCCCATCCCCACCCAAAGAAAATGCACAACAAGGAAATTATCAGTATATATCAAAACTGAAAAAAAAAAACTCTACAAAATGGGAAGTTTTTTATGCTCTCTGAGCGAATTTCAACAGAAAGGTAAAGGTTGACATTTTAACAAATTAAGTGCGGTTTTTCTAATTTCGTGTGGCTATTTCTAGCCGAGTGAAGACCTTGTAAGGCAGACCCTCGGATGAGGGTTGGCGGTATCTGCCATGCATATGTAACTGCGTGTTATTATGGTGGAGGATAGTGTTATGTTTAGTGGGTGAGTTGCAGGGATGTTGGGGACGGCACAAACACCCAGCGTTCGTGCCACTGGAATTAACCAATGAAGATTAAAATCTTTTTTTTTTTTTTTGAAATTTTGATTCAATACTGTACAATAAAACATTCACCAAAGGAACAATATTACTCATGTATTAGAAATAAATATAAGTATCGCATGATTATACAATTAAAAATCACTTAGTATTTGATTACCCCCCAAATAAACTGACACTCAAGAGACTGCCAGACTGACGAATACGCGCGGCAAGCAGGTGAATCATACCTCAGTGTCCATGAGCTTGACAAAAAAGTATACCCCTGCTACCCTTCCTCACAGCACATGTTGAAGTACCCACTACTTAATGGAGCACTATACAAATGGGTTAGCCGTGACGAACAACATTTTGTGCGTATTTCCGCTGGTCATTTTTGTTAATAATTAAAGAAAATAAAGGAAATAATTAGCCGATAAAACAAGGCTTGTACAAATAATATTGCTTGTTTTAATAATTCATATGATTCCCAGTTTCAACCGGATGAAATGGAATAAAAATGTTTTCTTCACAAAGTGGGAGGAGATGGTTTGAGATGTTCCGGGCGGAGTGGTAGGGATGTTTGCAGGAACTGCAGGAACCATAGTAAAAGCGAGTGTATAATCCTCTCGCGCACCGCGCAGCTTATTTACTTGAAGCGAGTTCTACCATCTCTTGGATGTCCCGTCAGTTTTTTGCAGTGTGCCAGCTCCGTTTTTTTTCAGTCGAACACAAAAAGGAATAAATAAATAAATAAATAAATAAATAAATAAATAAATAAATAAATAAATAAATAAATAAATAAATAAATAAATACCTACATCAATCAATCAATCAATCAATCAATCAATCAATAGAACCATTTGACCACGATACTCCAATCGCCTAAACTGGCAGAACAGTAAGAATTTTAATATCGTGCCGCGTCACTATACATCAGGAATGCGTCAGCCCTCCTTGCACTCTTGGCCTTCATTGTCTTTATCGAGAGGAAAGAATGCGCTTTGTTACACCGTCAGAAAAGATTAGTGTGTAATGGGCACCCTTCGCCAGCCAGCAAAAGATCATTGTGTCATAAGAAAATTAAGTGGTGAATAACAGACGATTTATGATTATAAAACATACGATAGTTTAAATAAATATTATTAAACTCTGATTGCACTAGCTTTTCATAATAAATTGTATTGAACGTCAGTATAAGTACTAATAATGCAATTTGTATTGATATTCCCTTTTACATTCTGGGCATCCAATTATATTAATAACAGCACTACCATAATATAACTTACAGGGGAATAAATTATAATTATTTAGAGATTAAAATAAATTAATGGAAAAAATATGCATTATTTTATTTTAGTGATGTGTACGGGGATTATACCCGACTTCGTTGCAGCCTAAAATGTCCATTTTACATTTAATACACATTCTGTGCGTAGTACAGCAATTTAAGCCTTTGTACTTTCTTTGCTGAATTATGTCTTTCTTTCTTTCTTTCTTTCTTTCTTTCTTAATCCGTTTACCCTCCAGAGTTGGTTTTTTCCTCGGACTCAGCGAAGGGTCCCACCTATACTGCCACAAGGGCAGTGTCCTGGAGCGTGAGACTTTGGCCGAGGATACAATTGGGAAGCAGGACTAGTACCTTGCCCAGGCGGCCTAACCTGCTATGCTGAACAGGGGCCTTGTGGGGTGATGGGAAGACTGGAAGGAGTAGACAAGGAAGAGGGGAGGAATCGCGAAAGAAGCGGCCGTGGCCTGAAGTTAGGCAGGTACCATCCCGGCATTTCCTGGAGGAGAAGTGGGAAACCACGGAAAACCACTTCGAGGATGGTTGAGGTGGGAATGGAATCCCCTCTACTCAGTTGACATCGCGAAGCCGGGCGGACCCTGTTCCAGCCTTCGTACCACTTTTCAAAGTTCGTGGCAGAGCCAGGAATCGAACCCGGGCCTTCAGGGGTGGCAGTTAATCACACTAACCACTACACAACAGAGGCGGACTTTGCTGAAAGTTGATGAATAAAATATATACAGAGTCGGTTAGTATTTAAGCGGAGTAACGCAGCCAAAATTGGGTCCAGACATCAAAATTGATATTTTTCTGTTTTTGTTTAGTATGTAATAAAGATAATATTGAATAATGGAAAGAAAATTCGCTTATTTAATGCTTACAATTAAGTTGGCCCGGCTGCATGGTTCGGTTCGGTTGGTCCTGTTCCATTCCTGGCCGGGCCAGGGATTTTAACCGGGCCTGGTTAATTCCTCCATTTACATACTACACACCCCAAACCACCACAGACCGGGCGAGTTGGCCGTGCGCGTAGAGGCGCGCGGCTGTGAGCTTGCATCCGGGAGATAGTAGGTTCGAATCCCACTATCGGCAGCCCTGAAAATGGTTTTCCGTGGTTTCCCATTTTCACACCAGGCAAATGCTGGGGCTGTACCTTAATTAAGGCCACGGCCGCTTCCTTCCAACTCCTAGGACTTTCCTATCCCATCGTCGCCATAAGACCTATCTGTGTCGGTGCGACGTAAAGCCCGTAGCAAAAAAAAAAAAAAAAACACAGAAACACGTATGTTCAATAGATCCCTTCAGATAGGGTTGGGGTCAGGAAGGATACCCGGCCGTAAAACTGAGCTTAATCGACACTTCCTACCGAACCCAAGTAATTGAGTTAAGGCCAGAAAGAAGAACAATATTTCAATTATGTACTATACAGGGTCTTTCTTATAAACTCAGACCGAACGCACGGTGTTTATACTCTGCGCTACGGCAGCTGGCTCAGCCGAACTTAAGTCGCGCGCGGCCGCCCTGCTTTAAGCGTGTATACAATCTTACATGAAATATTACCTCAAAAAAATGCTGTAAGTGTCGTCCTTCCTGGCTTATACAGACATTGTATCTGGTAACCACATTCTGGCTGACGCGAGTGCGTTCTGCCACTGTAATGTTTCTGATTTTATTCGTAATATTTACTTTCAGTTCCTCGAATGTGTGAGAAAATGTTCGATACACTTTTTTCTTTCAATTTACCCCACAAGCAAAACCACACAATGTTCGATATGGGGAATGAGGGGGGAAATAGACCAGTACTGATCACTCTGCAAACACTTCCGAGGTTGTAAGAAGCGAATTTTCTGCTTATAAGCAGGGCTGAATCATGTTGAAACCACCCACGCGACTTTTTTCCTTTCCTTAACTGATGGAACAACGCCGTCACAATGTCACCTTGGTACTTCTCTGTGTTTCCTGTCGTCTCGAAATAGATAGGCCCAATTATTCGTCTTGCACTAAGAGCACACCAAACACCAATATTCCTATCATAAGGAGGGACCTCATAAACACTATTAGGATTTTCTGCACACCAATAGCGAGAATTACGACTGTTCACACGGCACTAAAATAAAACCAGAACTTGAACATACGAAGATACGGTGTTGTAATGATAATTGTCTCACCATATTAACAGCTATATTAGCTGCCTCTGTGGATCAGTGGTAGAGTGTCGGCCTCCAGATCCCAAGATAGCGGGCTCAAACCCGGCAAAGGTAGTCGGATTTTTGAAAGGGCGGCAAAAAGTCCATTTGACACTCCATGTCGTACGATGTCGGCATGTAAAACATTCATTAAATCTCACCCATAGACGCCAAAGAGAGTTTCAGTTCACTCTATCTGCCATCTAGTAGGCCTAGAGTAAAACGGAACATCAAAATTGACGAGCAGACAGCCAGGTGGCGTCAAACTGAAATGTCTGCACATGGTAGCTGAGCCATACGATTATTATTATTATTATTATTATTATTATTATTATTAATTCTTTCTTAGTCTGCTTACCCTCCAGGGCGAGGGATTCCACCTCTACCCCCTCAATGGCAGTGTCTTGAGGCATTGGGTATAGGGATACAACTGGGGAGGAAGACCAGTACCTCGCCCAGGAGGCCTCACCTGCCATGCTGAACAAGGGCCTTGTGGGGGATGGGAAGATTGGAGGGGATAGTCAAGGAAGAGAGAAGGAAGCGGCCGTGGCCTTCCATCCCGGTATTTGCCTGGAGGTATTTGAGAAAAGTTATCCGTAGCTGTCCTTAGGGCCCTAGAAAAACTAAAAGCCAGATTTCTAAAGCGAGTATTAGGTGTACTTACGTACACGAAGTACAGATTAGTGTAAAGAGCCATTCTATATTGAGAATCTAAGAATCAATCTAGTTCTGCCATTCACAAGACAAAGTGCAAAGATAATTGAAGAGAGAAGAATGAAACGAGCCCAAATCGAGCTCGAATTCTATGCCACCGACGCCATGCTGGAGCGAATATGGACAGAAGCGAACTACGAACAGCGACATGTAGTTACAAGGATGCCAGTCCATGGCTTCCGCCATAAGCTGTGAGCGAATAAGCGATTCCATGAGGTGAACGACGAGTGTGTGTGCTCTCTATGTGAGGAAGTGTGTGATCGCTACCACATACTCAAGTGCAAAAAAATAACAAGATCAATTAACGAGTACAGTAAAGACAAATAACTATTAAACTCTTTGCACATTTGTGCGCATTTCACTTATTATTATTTGCCTGGAGGAGAAGTGAGAAACCACGGAAAACCACTTCCATGACGTCTGAGGTGGGAATCGAACACACCTCTACTCAGCTGACCTCCCGAGGCTGACTAGACCCAGTTTCAGCCCTCGTACCACTTTTCAAATTCGTGGCAGAGCCGAGAATCGAACCCGGGCGTCCGGGGCTGGCAATTAATCACACTAACCATTACACCACAGAGGCGGATATTATTATTATTATTATTATTATTCTTATTATTATTATTATTATTATTATTATTATTATTATTATTATTATTATTATTTTGCTAGTGGCTTTACGTCGCACCGACACAGAGAAGTCTTATGGCGACGATGGGATAGGAAAGGTCTGAGAGTGGGAAGGAAGCGGCCGTGGCCTTAATTAAGGTACAGCCCCAGAATTTTCCTGGTGTGAAAATGGGAAACCACGGAAAACTATCTTCAGGGTTGCCGACAGTGGGGTTCGAACCGACTATCTCCCGGATGCAAGCTCACAGTCGCCCGCCCCTAACCGCACGGCCAACTCGCCCGGTATTATTATTATTATTATTATTATTATTATTATTATTATTATTATTATTATTATTACAGCTGAGATTCATACTTGCGACTTGCAAGGTCAAGAACTACACACGCGCCTCCCATACCGCAGCTGCCGTAGCGCAGAGTACAAACACCGCGCGTTCGGACTGACTTTATAAGAGAGACTCTGTATATAAAATGTCATGCCCCCTTTTGCGTTGTTTGTCATTCTAGTAGAATTTTCAGAAAATACATCTGAATATTTTTTTCTGAAAGCACCCATTTCTTGAACGGTAGTGTTTCGCCTTAACTGTTGGTAGCACTGTCTGACAATCTTAAGAGTCGATGCATATTGCTTCTAGTGGGAGTTTTAAGTGTTTTAACGAGGTAATATTTCAGATGGAAAATTTTAACGTCCACCTCTTTGGTGTAGTGGTTAGTGTGATTAGCTGCAACCCCCGGAGGCCCGGGATCGATTCCCGGCTCTGCCACGAAATTTGAAAAGTGGTACGAGGGCTGGAACGGGGTCCACTCAGCCTCGGGAGGTCAACTGAGTAGAGAAGGTTTCGATACACACCTCAGCCATCCTGGAAGTGGTTTTCCGTGGTTTCCCACTTCTCCTCCAGGCAAATGCCGGGATGGTACCTAACTTAAGGCCACGGCCGCTTCCTTCCCTCTTCCTTGTCTATCCCTTCCAATCTTCCCATCCCCCTACAAGGCCCCTGTTCAGCATAGCAGGTGAGGCCGCCTTGGCTTGGTACTGGTCATTCTCCCCAGTTGTATCTCCGACCAAGAGTCTGAAGCTCCAGGACACTGCCCTTGAGGCGGTAGAGGTGGGATCCCTCGCTGAGTCCGAGGGAAAAACCAACTCCGGAGGATAAGCAGATGAAGAAAGAAAGAAAGAAAATTTTAACGCCATATTTTTCTGTTCAACAGTTTTATATTTCTTGGTCCAGTACTCTCCTACGCTAGCCTATATATGCCCACCCTTTAGTCCAGTTTCCTGATACGGGCTCGGGAAAGAGGAGAGATTAAATTATACAGGCTTTAACAATAAGGCAGGCCAAACTTTTCGGGACACATTCCTGAAACATAGAAGAAAATGGGTCCGTAAACGCTTTATTTCCATGTTACAACTCATTTTTTACAACTTTTTTTTTTTACAATTTGCTTTACGTCACACCAATACCGATAGGTCATACAGCGACGATGGGATGAGGAAAAGACTAGAAGTAGGAAGGAAGTGACTGTGGACGTAATTATGGTACAGCCTCAACATTTACTTGGTGTGAAAACGAAAAACCACCTGTAGGGATATCGACAGTCCGGTTCGAACCCACTATCTTCCGAATGTAAACTCACGGATACTTGATACAAACCGCAGTTAACTATCCTTATTCTGAGTCTATGGTGCTTGTTTCTTAAGAGCTCCCCTTTGCGGCAGAAACCAAGAACGTGAGGAGGGGTTTCAATCTCGATGCACACACGGCTACTGCTAATGTCTGACTTTCATAGCGATACTGAAAAAATGAGAACGTTATTAGCTTCCTTTACGCCCGGCTCCATGGCTAAATGGTTAGCGTGCTGGCATTTGGTTCTGGATTCGATCCCGGCCGGGTCGGGGATTTTAAACATTGGTTAATTCCGATGGCCTGGGGGCACGTCAGCATCAGAATTGTCTATAGTTAGGGCTCCATCCTCATAGCAGCGCAGGTCGCCTAGGCGGTGTCAACTCGAAAGAGCTGCACCAGGCCTTTACTCTCTTTACAAGAAAAATACAATGAACCTCTCACAACCACCATTTTTGAAACTTAAAAATGTTTTTTTCTTCTTCTTATTTTTTGCTATTTGCTTTACGTCGCACCGACATGGATATGTCTTATGGCGACGATGGGATAGAAAAGGCTTAGGAATTGGAAGGAAACGGCCGTGGCCTTAATTAAGATACAGCCCCGCCATTTGCCTGGTGTGAAAATGGGAAACCATGGAAAATTATCTTCAGGGCTGCCACAGTGGGGCTCCAACCCACTGTCTCCCGATTGCTGGATACTGGCTGCACTTAAGCGACTGCAGCTATCGAGCTCGGTAAAATATATTTCTTATAGCGAAATGGTTGTATCAACTGCACCATGTTAAAGTGTAGGCCTACAGCCTTTCAGAACTAGATTAATGTATCATTGAGTAGTATCAATAGTAGTACCAAATTCCTGATATAATTGTAATTATATTGTAGGAAATATTTGTAATTATTGTAATTAAATTAATGTAATCATTTACAGGATTTTATTGTTTAATTATTTCCGACTTACTGTAAATTATATTAGTTTCACGCATTTGATAAACTTGCTTTAGTGTAAGAGAAGGCTTCAATAGCCTTAACTACGCCAAGCAAAACAAGGCAAATAAATATAAGTAAAATAAAATAACATCTCTGAGCATGGCCAACTAGATCCACGCAGAACTAACAAGAGTGACGCAGTAAGTCAACCGTGTCACCTTCCACAGCGAAGCTAAGAAAACCACAACGTTTACAAGGTTAAAATGATCACCATGTGATCCGTTGGGCGGAAAGGGAGACAAAGTCGGCAATGGAAGTTTTACACCAGAGCTGAACAAGAGTGTCTGGGATGTTAACCTTGCATTTCTATGTTTTGATTTCTTGTGCTACCTATGGGTCTTCTCAACAAACTAAGTTACGCAGCAGTTCGAGACTTCGCCACTCTATGTCATGAAAACTTTGTACAATTGGTAAGAAAGTTAGTGAAAGCTGTAATTGCGTTTTGCACAAAATGCAGTGTTCTTAATAGCAACCGGCAATAATCCTCTGAAGTATTGCACCTGGAAGCATGGATACCTGCCTTCCTTACCTATCAGCAAATCGGCATGAGATCTTTATCTTGGGCCGTTGACGGGTTCTTCGTTACTTGCTTATGTAACAAGGGTTTCGGAAATTTTAAACTTTTTTTTTGCTAGTTGCTTTACGTCGCACCAACACAGATAGGTCTTATGGCGACGATGGGACAGGGAAGGACTAGGAGTGGGAAGGAAGCGGCCGTGGCCTTAATTAAGGTACAGCCCCAGCATTTGCCTGGTGTAAATTTTAAACTAATGTCTACAATGAAAGGAGTCAAGTCAAAAGAAATGGATGTTTTATTGACCATTGACGATGAAATCGAAGAAACTTGTGACGTTACACAACATCTAATTAACGAACTCAGTTCTATCTGTTAAAAAAAACGATGATGAGTGACTCTGGCTTTGGAGACCTTAACTCAATTGTCTGAGGGGCATCCTTACTAGAAACCACCGTCTTAATTTAAGAATGAAATAAAGAAAGTGTGGAGATCGCTAAGATCGGTTTCCATGTGAGACTACATATACCACCATAATGATTTTTGGTGATCCAGCTCCGTAACACGAGCTCTGGACTCTTGGTAATAATTAAGGCAGTCCAATCGGTCTGTGCCACACAGTGGTTGTACGGCATGGACCCTTAATTGAACCGATTTGACCTGCGACTATGTAATGGAACGACATCTACCTTGGTGATTTACGTTAAATGCATTGTGGATGATGACCGCAAGAAAATGATGTTATACTGGCAGTCTTCCCTAATCTAAGTCACTTAGGTTGATGACTCCCATGACAATCCAAACTTCTAAGCTGAAGGCTGAACACAATTAAGTTACAGTAGTTGATGATCAAGTTTTCCACATTAATAAATCCCCAGCACATCGGAAGCTCAACAAATCAAAATCAAATAACAACAACAAACGCTCACAACGCTTGTGGCAGTGAAGTCCCTTGCCATCGGACATGTCCCCTTAATCGTTACGTTGAAAATGAAAAATGAAAACCTACAACCTGTTTTCCAGTCATTGACCGGGTCAGGGATGTAATGAATGGAACTTACATAGGCTGTTATTACAATGGGGTCGCCACTCCCAAGGTGATTTATTAATGAGTGATAAATGCTATGAAATGATAATGGAGAGTGTTGCTGGAATGAAAGATGACAGGGAAAACCGGAGTACCCGGAGAAAAACCTGTCCCGCCTCCGCTTTGTCCAGCACAAACCTCACATGGAGTGACCGGGATTTGAACCACGGTATCCAGCGGTGAGAGTCCGACGCGCTGCAAATCGTTACGTTAATAAGTTGAAATTTCCCAGCAAGTAAAACTAAGATTTCTAAAATACATTTTCAAGTTAGTAACTTGGTTTTAAGCTAATTCTCAAAATACGGTTCCACTGAATTTTATAAATTAATAAATGAAGGAATATCATAATCCTAATTAACAACAAATTCATCTATCCCGGACGAATGGTTTCTTTAAACTCCCTAACTGTTTTAATTACATTTTCGTTATTACTTGGTCACGTTTACAGGAAACATTCCTTTCACGAAAATATTGATCTGCTATTGTTTATGCTCATAGTTTTCTTCATCGCAGCTAGAAGGCGGAACACATTGTCATAACTACCGGTACCAGTTATTTATTTACTGATGTCATTCAACGAATTCACATTATAACTCCAATAATTTATTAAGAAATTAGCTTGTATAAACCTAACCTTAAATCCTATAACCCGCATAAATTTACACACAACGCAAAATAAAACAACTCATGTCAAATAGCTTATAACGCCTACGGTTATCTCTTGGATTAATTCCGGCACCTCCTTCAACATTATTTCAGGCCGATGAGACTCAAGTGTCGTAATGCTCCTCAGCCAGCTCTAGGGTGGATAGACTGCTGCACCCCATGTGCTCCACAAGCATGACCTCATATCACATAAACCTGCATTTGTGCCTTGAAAACCAACACAACACAACACAATCATCCATCACGAACTCTATGGAGTGACAGCTATTGTGACGTTCAAATAAAATAATCGCAAAACTTTGGACAACCTTCGATAACACGAATCAATACCACTACAGATTCTCAAATTTTGACACTCCCGAAAATGGTTATTCACAATATAACATACCATCGTGCCATTTCCGTCGCCTCGATAATGAATCTCAAGTCCTCTACTAAACGACTCTCATCTAAAATAATGTAATCTAATTCCAAACATTTATTATAAATGACAAAATCTCAGTTACAATTTCTTTCTAACAATGAACTGGCTCGACCGCCCAACAGCTGGCTTACTACCTGGAACAAAACCCCTTCTCGCTATCTCTTAAAAAACACACACGTTATCTTGACCTGTATCAAATGATAACCTCGCATCGCTGACAACTCGCATGAAATGCAATTCTTGACCAACACATAATATGCGAAGAGATTTAATTTAAAACGTTACTTGAAATGTTCTTAACCATCACGGACCTACGGTTTCACGTGGGATCGTAACTATGGAATGACCCTATTCCCATATCATTAAATTACACAAAAATCCTCGGGTTACCTACAATGAAAATCTCGGCACAAAGTGTCTTCAACACTACAGGATTTCAACAACCTGATCCACATTCCTTCCTGTTTCTGCAAGACTTGAAACACTTGTTACCACAAATGCTCTACATGACAATATGGAATACCTCTCTTACGTGATCGACTGTCTTATTACATAAAACAATCTGTGATAAACTAACCATCTCTTCTCACATATCTGAGTTTGACAACACAATATTTCCGAAACCGAAACTCCTAACTTATAAAAATTTTACCGTTATTTTCCTCTCATCAATTCTACACAGATTTTAACAGACCTTTGGAATAATATTTCCCTTCCACGAATCACACACCGGTCTCGCCTCGTATCTTCCCTTGACAAATTTACAGCGCCGAACACATGATGGTGTGCCTTCCGCAACAGCTGACATTCATTCATTATCACGCACTCGCTCTAAATGGTAAACCACGGATTGTACTTACAGAAATTTCATCTTTACACTGGACATAATTACGTGATGAATTGATGTCTTAACTTTGACAAACAACAAATATAGAAACAAACGTACGGAAATGATACTTCTCTCTAGACATTATATTCCTTTTACAGCCATCAAATCTACAGTACTACTGTAAAACATTTCACACGCTAGTTTCGCGACTTTCCCGATTATCCAAGAAACATAAAAAATAAACTTTTGTTGTATTCCTCTGACATTTTCACGAAATTAAAGGGTGATCAAAATGCGTCACACATACACAAATAAAATGGTGACATCATGAAATAAATAACATGCACTTTATAAACAAAGGTAGTCTTACATACCTGGATTTCGTACGTGGTCTTACATCTTAACAGGCCCACCAGCCTCTCTCAGTTTTTATCTAGCCATCTCGACAGATAGTGGCTTTACACAACATATTCTTTCTTTCATTTATATTTAGTATCATTCACCTGAAAATAATGACATAAACAAAAAAACCTTCACACGTTCTTTACCTCGCGAACCGATCACATTCGTCAAATCACCGATTCGCACACGCAATAAAGTAAAATAATGATATTTTCTAATTCAACTGCAGGACTTCGGTATTATAATGACCGTCTATTGCCTGGGTGTGAATTTACATGACGGTTCCTCATGGGAATACCGTTAATTTGACTAATAATCTCTCTCCACTTGGAGATGACGTTAGATAGCCACCTTTGGCCAAAACTGCCTTTCCTTCTGGGGACTTAGTCTCCACAACAAATTGTTAACGTTAGTCTGAATGATGTTCGGTCGCCTCAAATTCCCTGGAAACAATGCGAGATTTGAAAATGGCGCGGCGTGCTTTTATAAACTTTTCTCCCACTCTCATGCCATCCGCATTTACCGTCAAAAGTTTACTGACGGTGTTTTCACCTCACAGAAAATGTAATTATGGCTGATTATGACATAACACATAGTTGCTTAGTTTAGTAGCACTTTTAATGATAAGCATTAAGGGTTTCTTTTAACAAATTGAGTCGTTAAATTAATTCATAAGCTAGGCACTATATTTTGGTCGATGTAACAGAGTTTAAACGAACAGGCGCGTCTTTCGACAAATTTACTTCTGGAGCTATTTATCGGTCTAGAGCCTTTACTACTAACAATCAAATTTTTTCACTACGGCAGTTCCGTCGCCAATTCTTCTTAGAATGCACTTTTAACACACACAAAAATAGTTCCGCCAAATTACTTCGTATCCCTGCACATTCTACATGTGTGGGTGACGTAATTTCTGTAACGTGAGAATGAAAATCACCCACCTTTCCTCCACGTGCCGTATCTGGTCAGAGATAAAAATGCATCAAGGCTCCTCATGACCTGCAATTTACATGGGGCCTTATGTAATGAATTTAGGACTCTGGCTCCTTATAACTCAAAGGTCATGGGTTCAGTATCTTGTGCCAATTGTAGAACAACAAGAACTCGAAAGTGAAAAATCCTATTTTTTGTCCCTTTGTGCACAACGGATCACAAATATAGGTTACATAAACAATGCAAAGATGACCATCATATTTGAATAGTTCAATGAAAGTGCCTTTTATCAGTGAAGTCAATGAATCTTCATAATTGTGGCGTAAGCGAAATGACCTCCATTTGTAACCACAAGATAGAACTCTTGCCACTGAGTTTTAATGCTAAAAACATTTCTTAGCCGACAAAGTACTGGTCTCCATAATACGGAAAACTTTAAAATAAAGCAGTATCCTGAATTGTGCTGAAAGTTGAAGGGCTAAAGGGCCCGGAAAAGTTTCAAATTGTAAGTCTTGGATAGCTCTATCAAACTAAAAAACAAATTTTGAGAATCACATCCGGCCTAAATGCAGTTCCGGGAAAACAGCCTAAAATCGTTTGTTTCTTCACTCGTTTCCTTTTTTATTCAAACCCTAACCAAATTAACTTATTTACATAATTCTTTTCGTAATGTGTTCCTTGGTTCAATCCCCTAAGGTGATTTTCGACGATTTGAAAAATGTCGGCACCGAATCTAGTCAATACGGGCTTAAGTGAAACAATACATTAACTCATATTAGCATTCGTGGTGGTAGAAAAAGGCAAACTGCTAATATAATCGACCAGATAACGATGGTTAAGAAAAGCATTGCAATGTTTAGGGATAAACAAAGAATATATTCTCATATTTTAATATATTTTATTTACCTAAAATCCGTAGCTCTTATCCTTAGGATGTTTTCAATATTGAGTTGTTTGCCTGAAGGACTAGAATTGAGGATTCTGAAGTGGCATCAAACAAATTTTGATCGTCGATATTTCGATTTTTTGTATATTTGCTTTACGTCGTACCGACACAGATAGGTCTTGAGGCGACGATGGGACAGGAAAGGCCTAGGAATGAGAAGGACGCGGCATGGCCTTGATTAAGGTACAGCCCCAGCATTTTCCTGATGTGAATATGGGAAACCACGGAAATCCATCTCCAGGGCCACCGACAGTGGGGTTCGAACCCACTATTTTCCGGATGCGAGCTCACAGCTGCGCGCCCCTAACCGCACGGCCAACTCGCCCGGTCATCTATATTTCGTTGTAGGTTTTTCCATGATACAGATATGATTCAGTCAAGATGGGATTCCTCATGCTCGGTTCTTTCTCAATAAGATATGATTCAGGCAAGATGGGATTCCTCATGCTCGGTTCTTTCTCAATAAATTGTCTCTCATTTAGTGAAGTAACAGTGGAATTTTGGTACAAATAGCTACATTAACACATACTATACAAAACATGACTGTGGACCCTATGCAAGTTTTATTTACCAGGAAATTTAACAATTTCATTTAAAAATTTGAATTACTTTTCGCAGACAGGCTTACACACTAGTGAAATAATACATAGCCCGATGCACAGTCATCTAGCCTTGAACTTAACTACCAGGTTTCGATAAATTCTGTTAAGCCATTTTCTCCGGGACGTCATTACAGACAGAGTTGAAAGATAGACAAAAATTGAACTGAACGCACTTATACCTAATTATATCTAATTATATCTAATCCAAGTTAGAAACGTAGATTATAATAATAATAATAATAATAATAATAATAATAATAATAATAATAATAATAATAATAATAATAATAGAATAAAGATTTAAAGCGTAGAGAGTTTATTGTCAGTACTTTAATATATTTTTGAAGGTAGATACATAATGAGAGATGATTCTGTAGGTGTTACCGCCACCTACGGAGGACATTTCTGAACATTTATTGAGCAAAACGTGCATCTCTAAAATATATATGCTTAAAATAATTATATAAGTAATAGCAAATTCAGTTCCAGACCCGATATTCACCTTGCACGTGTACGCTAGTTCCATTAGAAGCAATGTAAAACCTCTAACTCTGTGGTCAGAAATAACTTGAACAAGGTCAAATTAAGACTTTATTTACGCAGTTTAATAATAGCTCAAGTGAATTGCTGACCTCCATTAACCATCATGAAATACAAATTGTTCCAGATGATGTAAGTCCGTGGGACTAAATGCTTTCTGCTCCGATGCATTCTTGATTAAATCTACCAGCACAACTTCTGCCAGGTGCGGACTCGAGGTCCGTAGCGACCTTCATCACGTAGCTGCGTATTAAGGCATCGTGTGCCACATAAATGAAATATAGGTATATCATGGGGGTGGGGTTGGAACGTAGTAATCAAACGTGATATGAATTGGTGGCGGCGATTGTTGTCTTAAAGAAGCACACGATAGGATTTTCAGCCCTTATAAATATTAATGACCGAGCAAGTAGCCGTCTGGTTTCAGTCACGTAGCTATCAGCTTGCATTCGGGAGATAGTGGGTTCGGACCCCACTGTCGGCAGCCCTGAAGATGGTTTCCCGTGGTTTTCCATTTTCACATCACATTGTACCTTAATTAAGAACACGGACGCTTTCTTCCCTTTCCTAGACCTTTCCTATTCATTCATCACCATAAGACCTATCTGTATCGGTGCGACGTAAAACAAATTGAAAAAAAAAACATTTTGAATGACGAAAAAGCAAAGTTTTGATTCCTTTGAGAACGAATGAGTCGATTAAAGCGGTGTCGGCAAACTCCGGACCAAAATACTCTTCGTCAGAATTAGAAATATTAGGCGAAAGCCAAAAAACCCTTATTATCAGGACAGCCGACGGAGGGAACCAGCCTCTCTCCGTCTCCCGAATGCAGAGGCGTAGAGCCACGATACAGCCGTAGCCACCCCTCCTCTGCTTGGTTGGTCGGTCGGAGTACAGAGCTGTTGGATCACAGACCTGCCGTGGCCACTTGTAGGCCGAAGCATATTCTGCAACCGCAGCAAAAGAATTAAGTAGCTCTCGAGCATAGGGCCACAATCAATGCACAGTACCATAAAGACACGTTGCAGAAACTACGCGCCTCATGAAGTGAAAACACCCGAGTATGTCATCAAGTGGCATTATCTCTCTTAATGATAACGCCCGCCCCTACATTTCCAATTCTGTGAGGAATACGCCCAGAGATTTGGGTGGAAAACTCTTCACAACAACCTCCCTACATCCCGAATTTCTTGTCATATGGTTTTCACATCTTTGGGGAGCTGGAGTAAAACATTTAGTGGACATCGGTTTGCCTCGGATGACGGCGAGTGTGTTGGGTACAGATGTGCTTTCGTCAACAGCCCGTCAGCTTTTTTTCTTTTCCTAGTGGTTTAACGACTCACTAACGTATCGAAGGTTTCCGGCGACGCAAGGATGAGAAAAGGCTAGAATTCGGAAGGTAGCGGCCTTGGCCTTAATTAAGGTACAGCCCAGCATTTTCATGGTATGAAAATGTAAAACCACGGAAAACACTCTTCAGGGCTGCCGACGGTGTCCCGAATACAAGCTCACAGCTACGCGACTCTAACCGCACAACCAACTCGCCTGGTAGCTTTTGGAACGGGACGGCTATTTACCATGTTTTTGCTGGTGAGACCTGGTGTTTACAGTGCACTATGACTTCCGGCGTGAGCTAGATTACACTTGTTATTTTCGATGATCTGTCTCAGTCTCATCCTTGGCTTGGACAATGCTGAGATGCGAGCGACGCTAGTAATTCCATTCCTAATGCAGTCAGTCCCTGCTATGAATGGTGTGAAAATGTTGCTGATAGGGTCGGATGGTGCATGCATTTCAGTTGACTTGGCAGACTGATATGTAACGGCATCTTCTGGTTCAGTGAGGAAAGCAACGGGAAATTGCTTCTTTCTCATTTCAGTGAAGCCTAGGCCTTCTATGGCAACTGAAGGCGGAGCAGCTGAATATTCGACATACAACATACATGGATGGCTATTTAAGTTTTTAAAATATATATTTTGTCTCTTCTATCATCCGTAGAATTAGGAGTGTTACACTCTGATACACCCTGTAGCTATCTTTACACATAAGAACACTTCGACTTCCATTTCTTAGAACAGATAGAATAATAATAGACTTCTACCTCGCAGGAATCAAAGAAGGCCGAGAAAATTAATGAAATACAACATAGATAGGCTCAACATTACACAAGCAACTATAGAAAACTTTCAGGAAGAAATTAAAATAACTCAGCATGGCAAGTGGCCAGAATTATCTAAACAGATTAATAGTGCAGTGAAGAAAGTATTTGGATCAGTTAAAACTAAAAAGAAAGTATGGTGGAATAACATATGTGAGGAAGCACATATGGAAAGAACGAAAAAGTGGAAAAAATGGAAATGTTCCGGAAAGAATGAACACTATGAGCTATTTAAACAACAAAGAAAGGAAACAACAAGAATAATAAGGCAGGATAAAAGATCTTTTGAAAAATCGCAGCTAGTAGAAATTGAGAATAATTTTGTAAGAAATAACTCCCGAAATTTCTATCAGACCTTTAAGAATAACCTGAAAGGTTATCAAACCCGGAGTATTTGCTTCAGAGATGCAAATAGTAATATTGGCCTTAACAATGCTGAGAATTGTGAGATTCTGGCAAAACACTTCGAACACCTGCTGAACTGCCCTGAGCCAAATCATAAATTAGAATTTTCAGAAATTCAGGAAAATCTAGAAGCTGATTCATCTCCAACAGCGGAAGAAATAAAGGAAGCATTAAAAAAATCTTAAAAATAACAAAGCTAGTAGGGAAGACTCCATAACAGCTGAACTTTTAAAATGGGCTGAACCAAAAATTATAGAAGATCTACAAATAATCTTTGAAGAAATTTGGGAAACAGAAAAGATCCCAGAGGATTGGAAAGTGGCTCTAATACACCCATTACACGAGAAGGGTAACAAGCAAGATATCAACAACTACAGAGGTATATCTCTCTTGCCAATTGCTTACAAGATATTCTCAACAATACTACTAAATAGAGTAAAATCGACACTGGACAGTCAATTGGGTGAATACCAAGGTGGATTTAGAGAAGGAAGATCTTGCTCCGAACAGATTTTCAACCTGAAATCTATAATTCGACACAGATTAATAAACTCCGAAGACATAGTTGTAGAATGTATTGACTTTAAAAAAGCTTTTGACTCTGTTGATAGGGAAACCCTAGATAAAGTAATCCGTGAATTTGGAGTTAAAACTAAATTGGCAAACCTAATTCGTGAAACACTTACAGACACTATCTCGAAAGTAAAATTTATAGGTGAAGTATCTCGACCTTTCAAAATAAACACAGGTGTCAGGCAGGGCGATGGTCTATCTCCACTCCTTTTCAATTGTGTCATGGAGAAAATTTTAAGAATTTGGAATGAAAAACTGAAAGAATCTAAAATATTGCCACTCATGCTGGGGAAGAAGAACAAAGGTGTTGCAATAAATTGCCTAGCATTTGCAGATGACTTTGCCATACTTTCAGAAAGCCTTACAGATGCAGCAATGCAAGTCAATCTCCTTGAAAAGACAGCCAACATGACAGGCTTGAGAATCTGTGCCGAGAAAACAACATTTTTGACGAATATAAAAAGTGCCCCAAAGTTTTTAGTAACGGATATTGGTCAAATAGAAAAGGTAAATAAAATCAAATATTTGGGTGAGACAATTCAAGAAAATGGTTTAGAAAAATCTGCTATAGAGGAGAGGATACAAAAGATGGAAAGAGCGTACGGTATAACTAAGAATACTTACAACAAAAAGTGCTTATCAAGAAAACTTAAAATAAAGCACTACAACACAGTAGTGAAACCAGAATGCCTTTTTGCCAGCGAATATCTAGCGCTGAACTACAAGCTTGATAAATTAGAAATATTAGAAAGAAGAATTATAAGGAAAATATTAGGTCCTCTAAGAATTGCAGAGTTTTGGAAATTAAGAAGTAACAATGAAATTTACTAGAACGTAGAAAACATATCAGAAACAATAAGAAAAAGGAGATTGCTATTTCTTGGACACATTTACAGAATGGATGACAATAGACTAACTAAACGAATCTTGAAGTACCTTTGGGAAAAGAAATCAACTACCACCTGAATTCAAGAAATCAAGAAAGACCTGGGAAGGAACAACATACGAGAAGAAGAATTATTGGAAAGAACGATTTTTAGGAAGAAAGTCTTACAAATGGAAGGATTCCAAGGGAGGAAGGAAAAGAAGACAGGCACAAAGTGGACTGAAGACAGGAAAAAGAAACACAGTGAAACAATGAAAGAATACTGGAAGAAAAGGAGAGAACAAAGGAGGAAGAATTGAAATTTAACGTGGTCTTTAGAAGGTCGGAACGCAAGAAGAAGAAGAAGAAGAATGGACTTATTGAGAGCATAACATCAAAAAATAAAACTAAGAAATTAATTTAGTCAGTGAACTTGTAATAACTTTCAAGGCCATCTTAAACAGATGTTACCGAGCTCGATAACCGCAGTCGCTTAAGTGCGGCCAGTATCCAGTATTCGGGAGATAGTAGGTTCGAACCCCACTGTCGACAGCCCTGAAAATGGTTTTCCGTGGTTTCCCATTTTCACACCAGGAAAATGCTGGGGCTGTACCTTACTTAAGGCCACGGCCGCTTCCTTCCCACTCCTAGGCCATTTCCGTCCCATCGTCGCCATAAGACCTATCTGTGTCGGTGCGACGTAAAGCAACTAGCAAAAAAAAAAAAAAAAAAAAAAAAAAAAAAAAAAAAAAAAAAACAGGTGTTCTCTCCACGAGCTGACTTCATGAGCTAACTCTTTAGGGGCCACTTGTGCTTCTCTCACTCTCTCAGGCAGAAGCGCACTTGCAGCTCACTAGGGAGTCCAATACTTTTCAACTTTGTACATTTGTGTCATCTTAGTTGGTAGCCATTCCAAATTTTAGCAAAATTGTCGTCAATTCATACATAAAAAACTGCACACTGAGTGGGACGTGTTTGTTCCAGGCTCTAACAAAACAAGATGAAAAGTAAATACAATTAAATCAAAACAGAAAATTATCAGTGCCCAGTGTTGTTTATCTGAGACGGATTATACAGTAAAAATAAATAAATAAATAAATACGGTACATGGATTACCGTATTTCAAATGTGTCAAGCAAATTTATATGGATCCGAATGTGTTTGCTTGATCGAACGAAACAGAATACCTATATTATTTATTTATTTATTTATTTATTTATTTATTTATTTATTTATTTATTTATTCATTTATTTCGGAAACCAAAACAGCGAGATGTCGAATTACACAGTTTCTCAGTGCAATATATATTCACAATGGAATAGTAAAATGAAAACTTAAAAAAATTATAATTGAAAGAGCAAAGACGAAAAACAATTAATAACAGAAGTAGCTGAAGAAAATTAAAACCTAACATGATAAATATAGGGAAACAACAATTTACAATAAAAATAATGGCAAATGAGAAGTATGGGGAAGTTTAGAGATAGAAGGTAAAACGAGTAAAATAACTTATAGCTAAGGGCATGAGATAATTACTGATATGATACATATGTAATGGCACAGCCCAGTAAAAACTATTAAATGATGTACAATAGAGAGGACAGCAGCGAGAAGAGAAAAAATAATGGAAGATGAAGGAAATGAGCTAGGTTAAGGAAGATTCGATTAAAGATGCCAAACGAAGAAAAACCGTTTAAGTTCCAGTGAAGAGTTCAGGGAGACTGGATGCGAATAAATGAAGTTCACTGAACAAGAGACAGGTGGGAATACGTAATATGAAGGGGGGATTTACCCTGGTTTTGCGTATGAAAAAGAAGGATACAGCTTCAGGAGAACGGATAGCGAGCGAAGGTTTCACTTTTCCAGTATCCGATTACTGCTCAAGTTCCGACAATCAGGTACTCTGGCTCTAACAATGACATAGACAGGACGAATATTCGTCCTGACACAGAAAATTACTGCAGGCGGTCAATTTCGCTAAGATTAGTGTGTATGTGAAGAGTAACATCAAATGGGAGACGCGCACTCACTAATCGGTGGGACGCAAGATACATAGCAGGTTCTGAAGGAGTGGATATCAGCGATATCAGAAAATCTATACTTCAAACCGAGGAGTGATATCGCATGTGAGGTGGATGTAAGGGACAAATGCCAATTTATTGTCAAACAACACTCCTAATTTGTTCTGTTAGAGTCGGGAGCGGCTTACTAAGGCAGGAGTATTTATTAGCAATGGGGGCTTTACGAGGCGTGATCGAGTTCGAGACTTAATGTGCCATATAGAGCACCATTCAGAGAGAGAGAATTAAGGAGGTTACGTCTGTCTTTTTTTTTTTTTTTTTGCCAGTTGCTTTACGTCGCACCGACACAGATAGGTCTTATGGCGACGATGGGACAGGGAAGGGCTAGGAGTGGGAAGGAAGCGGCCGTGGCCTTAATTAAGGTACAGCCTGGTGTGAAAATGGGAAACCACGGAAAACCATCTTCAGGGCTGCCGACAGTGTGGTTCTAACCTACTATCTTCCGAATACTGGATAACGGCCGCACTTAAGCGACTGCAGCTATCGAGCTCGGTACGTCTGTTTTAAAGAACTAACTTGTTTGACTATTTTACAATCATGATGTATAATTTCATACAGATGTTTAAATATTTATAGTTACAGTAATTAATGCCAACGGCCGTAGCCGTGTTAAAACACCGGATCCCGTGAGATCTCCGAAGTTAAGTAACATTGGGCGTGGTCAGGAGTTGGATGGGTTGCAACGCACTGTTGGTGGTGGTGGGGGGGGGGTAAAGGAATGGAGGAGCGGAAAGGAACTGGCCACCTACCGCACGTAAACTCTGGCTCAGGAACACCTCTGCGGAGGTTCGGACCTGGCTTCGGGCAGAATAACCCTTACTTACAGTAATTCATTATTGTATGTATTTTGTAACTAAGCAATATTGTTCCATGTCGCACTTATACATCAAAGGTTTTCGGTGTCGTAAGGATGGGAGAGTACTAGGATTACGCAGGTAGTGGCCTTGATCATAATTAAAATACAGCCTTAGCATTTACCTGGCGTGAAAATGAGAAACCATGGAAAATCATCTTCAGGGCTGCCGATGGAGGGATTCGAACCCATTATCTGCCGAATTGAAGCTTTCTCAGTTTACAAAATACAACGAAATTAATAACCTATGATAGTATTAACTGGATTAAGTCTAAAACACCTCCCATCGGGTAAGGAAAGTGATGAATCTTGAATGCGAGTGGCTACAATATAACAATTGAACTCTGTTTGTCTAAGCATTGTCCCGTTGTTCTACGGGGTCGGATGTGAGGTGAGATGAATCTGTCGTGGCGGGTTTTCATGACCGGATACCCTTCCTGACGTCAACCTCATCAGAGGAATCTGCTATTTGCTTTACGTCGCACCGGCACAGACATGTCTTATGGCGACAATGGGATAGGAAAGGCCAAGGAATTGGAAGGAAGAGGCCGTGGCCTTAATTAAGGTACAGCCCCGGCATTTGCCTGGTGTGAAAATGGGAAACCACGGAAAACCATCTTCAGGGCTGCCGACAGTGGGGCTCGAACCCACAATCTCCCGATTACTGGATAATGGCCGCACTTAAGCGATTGCCATTATCGAGCTCGGTCATCAGAGGAATCAATGAGATGATATGAATGACGTGATTTTTTTTTTTCTAGGGGCTTTACGTCGCACCGACACAGATAGGTCTTATGGCGACGATGGGATAGGAAAGGCCTAGGAGTTGGAAGGAAGCGGCCGTGGCCTTAATTAAGGTACAGCCCCAGCATTTGCCTGGTGTGAAAATGGGAAACCACGGAAAACCATTTTCAGGGCTGCCGATAGTGGGATTCGAACCTACTATCTCCCGGATGCAAGCTCACAGCCGCGCGCCTCTACGCGCACAGCCAACTCGCCCGGTATGACGTGATTTATGATAGTAGGAAGGGAGAGGGTGAAATCCGGTGCCGGCACATAGCCTACTCCTGTCGAATAGCACCAAGGTGTCTGCTCAAGGCTTAACATCCCATCCGACGGACGAATCACCATAACAGCGTCATATGCCGTCATTCAATATGAGCACTGTGGAGAGGTTTCAAATTTAATCCGGGCTTTTGGTACGCAATCTAGTGATTATAAATTCTATACCACTACCTCCCCTACCCTGCTGGCCAACATTCTAATGGTGAAAATTGTTTCGACCAACGGGACTCGAACCGACTAACTTCGGCGTCAGACCGTTCAGACTTCAACGCCTTAACGATGGCCTCCAGGAGGGCAAAAACTGAACTCTATCGATCCCGAAAAATGTAATAAATCGCGGTTGGAAAATAATAAGAATTGATCATGGGAGAACAGACATGAATGATGACGGATTGCTTTGTTATACAGGGTTATTCAACTAAGATGTTACACGGAAATAACTTCTAAACCATTAAAGATATCAGCATTCTGTTTCCATATTCGTAAATGGTATGTAGGGTCTTGTAAAATAACGTGCTACTTAGTCTCATGGGGGTGATTAACAACCGAGATATTGATACTAACTCCATATTTTTAAATAGAACGGCACAAATTCATGCAGCTGATTTAAAAGTTCATCTGCGTACAAGTTCAAATATGTAAGTATTTTGAAAATCGGACAATTACTTTTTGAGATACAAGTAAGAACAGCATGCGCGGTTTGGCTTGCCGCATCAGACGGCGTGAAGTTGGGCAAGGACATATTGAGGCGCAAGCTGGGAGTGAGTTCAGCCACAGAATTGATACCAGGCATGTAAGCACCTCGCACACATCTGATGGGTTTGCAAAGTGTGTATGACAGGCGAACACATGACAGGACAGAAAGGGTTGATGTGTTTAAAAGGAATAAAATAAGTACTTTGCCTTCAAAGGAACATAACGAAAGCTATAATTGTCACTGGTTTTAGTGTACAGTTCATACTACTCTATGAGTTGAGAAATAAACATAACACAAAACACCGGAAGAGCTCCTTCTAGAGAAGCAAATGTTCAGAGCTGATCGTGGTGAGATGGCAGCAACACTATTATTTGTTTTATTTTACACGCATTAATCTCCGCAGAGCTCCAGCGCGACTGTAGTAGCGTGCATTCGGAAGAGCGTAGGTTCGAGTCCTGCCTCGCCCAACCTGAAAGTGATTTTCATGGTGTCCCATATTCAACACCAGGCAAATACCGGATAGGTACCTTTGTGATAGAACACGGCCGACTTCCTTTCCAAATCCTTCCCGTTCCCATCCGTCAGAAAAAACGCTAAACTGAGCGCAAACTATTACGTGTCAAAACAAAACAATACAACTTAATCTCCCTTTCCCGTTGTGTGTTCGCCAGTCATACAATAACGTTGCACAGCCAGGGTATATTATGGTACATCACATTATGTTTACAGTACATGCCTGGTATCCGTTCCGTGGCTGGAATCAAGGCCAGAAAGCAGCTTGCGCCTCAATATGTCCTTGCCCAACTTCACGCCGTCTGATGCGGCAAGCCAAACCGCGCATGCTGTTCCTACTTATATCTCAAAAAGTAATTGTCCAATTTTCAAAATACTTACATGTTTGAACTTGTACGCAGATGAACTTTTAAATCAGCTGTATGAATTTGTGCCGTTCCATTTAAAAATATGGAGTTAGTATCAATATCTCGGCTGTTAATCACTCCATGAGAGTAAGTAGCACGTTGTTTTACAAGACCCTGCGTACCATTTACAAATATGAAAACAGAATGCCGATCGATATCTTTAATGGTTTAGAAGTTATTTCCATGTAACCTGTTAGGTGAATAACCCTGTACATAGGGGCCGGATTTTGTTGAACTAAAAACACTAAAAAATAATCTATGAAATGACTTCAAAATTCTGAAATAATGTCCTAAAAATAACAAGAAATGACCTAAACACCAATTATTTACTGTTAGAAATTAAATTATATAGACATTTCTAGGTATGTGCAACATTCATAACTTATATTTTTGTAATTTTTACTTTACAATATTTCAATTTTTGTTTTGGAATCTCGGTTCTCCTTAGAAACAAAATGTGAGAAGATCTGATGACCGTAATTGTTTTGACACCATTTTGTCTGTAAGGAGAAATGATCTGGAAAGGAAAGTAACTTTTCTATAAAGATAATCGTACTTCAAACTTTCGAAGATGAACATTCAAGTTAACTTTCTGGGACGTTGAGAAACGGGTTGGATTATATCGTAAAACGTGGATAAATAAAAATAAAAACAACTAATTAAAAGTGACAAAATCATTATACAAAAAGCGAAAATAGCCTAGAAATGAAATACTTCCAAAAATTACAATTAGTTAATAAATACGTATTTCTATAATTGGTGGGGGAGGGGGGGGGCGGCATAAACAGGATTTGTACATATGTTAGCATTATCTATGATGCGGCAATTAAAAGATGACGTGTCGTCAAAATCCGGGCCCTGGTTTTGGATAATTGGCGCCAATATTCGAGCATGTTGTAGAACAGAGTTTGCTACTCACATCGCGCAATATGTGAAATCCTTGAGCGTTCTTCATTTACTACTGAGAATCTTTGAAGGCCAAATAATGACTTCGTTTCCCCTGTAAACGTATAGAGGGACTGCATAAGGTAGAGCCGCTAGTTATTTGCAAGAACTCCTGCGGGACAACATTCCGGTATCTCGGCGTCTCCGAAAACCGTCAAAAAAGTAGTTAGTAGGACGTAAAACAATAACATTATTATTATTATTATTATTATTATTATTATTATTATTATTATTATTATTATTATTATTATTATTATTATTATTTGCAAGAAATGTCTATCGTGTATTGTAATTAGAAATAATTAAACAAGTTGATATTTTCACATCGTTCACTGACACTCAGTTTATTTCTCACAGCAGACGCAGTCCATCCCCATAGAAAGTTCACCTTTCTTGGGCTGTACAGTACCAGTTGTAATACTGATACTGAATTAATTCTTGTTTTTCTTGGAAAACTGAGTAATTATTTTATTGATTTGAAGTTCTACAAACGCCAATTGTCACTCAGAAGTTTGTTTACATAGCGGTACATCTACTGACAGGAGCCTGGCTTACTTGAGAACCTTCAACAATCCCCGAAAAGAGCTGGGATCAAAATTGCCATCTTGCACAGGTGCTGTATTATCAAGACCCACTCAGCCCGGGTTGAAGGAATTTCGTATTAAGAGTGGAATTAATTCCTTTTTTGAATGATAAATAACCAGTTTACTTAACTTGCTTAAGATGATTGATCCACTTTGTTCTAACCATAAAAATGAATAGTCTAGCACCGTTTTCTAATACACGTAGCTGAATATTGAAATAAGTATCGCAAAGGTTACTTATTTTTGCCCCATTTACAACATCGCAACATCTCTTGAACACTTTATAAATAAAATTCAGTTATTTGTGCTTATTTCTTCGACTGCACGTCACTGCAGACACAATACGTCTTGGAGTAACATACATCAACACTGCATTAAATGCTACTCTAGCAAATTCGTGTGCCACTGTTATGGGGCTCAGGATCTGTTGAGACGGATGGAGAAGAATTAGGGCTTCTTGTACTAGAAACCGGAACATGGAGGAGAGGGTTGAATGAAGAAAGACATATAAAAAGACAGAAAATATACAAAAAAGGACGAAAAAATCTGGCAAAAAGACGTAAAAATGTGATACAAATTCATTCATTATTGTAGTTTTAATTAAATATTTAATAAAGGAATATAATATTTTAAAATGCCAAATTCTGGTGGTATGCAACATACTGCGCAAACGTATGAGTGAAATACTTCTTTCAGACTATATATTTTTAGATTAACATAATTTAAAAACGAATTTCGTGTTTGTACTTGCAGATTCTAGAATGAAATACTTTTTCCACCTAGAATGAATTCAGCGAACCCGCGATGGACATCCTGGATAAAGACATTTCAACTAGTTTAACTGGAATCATATTTGTCTTAAACACACTAGGGTTACAGGGATGGGAATTTGGAAACCTTACCTCAGTTGGCTTTGCAGTATATCACAATAGTCATCTCCAGGTTCTTAGGTGTAGAGGATCGTCTGTTTTCAGACAGCACGTTGTGAAACATCTCGAAACGTCTCTCTACATCAACGGATGTTACGGGTTCATTCTTGAAGCAAGTGAAAACTTCCTTTTCAAAAACACTCGCATCAAAATTTTCTCCATTCAATATTTGACTTATCTTGCACATAATTTGAGACCCCTAGTTTTTTTTTTCAAGCACTAGTTTCAATTTTCATTTCATTTAATTTCATTGTCTCTCCTGTCAGACATGGTTCAAATATATGCAGATGTTTAAGAGGTAATGGATGAGCTAATGATGATTCGGGAGATAGTGGGTTCGAGCCCCACTGTCGGCAGCCCTGGTTTTCCGTGGTTTCCCATTTTCACACCAGGCAAATGCCGGGGCTGTACTTTAATTAAGGCCACGGCCGCTTCCTTCCACTTCCTAGGCCTTTCCTATCCTATCGTCGCCGTAAGACCTATCTGTGTCGGTGCGACATAAAACAAATAGTAAAGAAAAAAAAAATGATGATTCGAATTGAGAATAGGCAGTAAAAATGTAGTCGAAGGACGGCGAAGTTGAAACAAAAGCCGTTAGGACCTAAGAAAGGACCAGTAAGTCTCAAAACGCTGAAAAAGGCAAGAAAAGGACAAGTACCTACCATTTTCTGGTCTACAACATATATTATCTTGGCCTCGTCTTCCGACACTCGAGTAAAAAGGATTTTTCCTCAAATTCCGAACCCTACTGATTACCAACAAAAATAAAATTCAGCAACCACAAGAGCGAAACAGCTTCTACATTCTACACTAAAGGAAAGAAAGTAAGGATTTTATGCAGTAGTTTCCATAATGGACGTAGGTTCGAGAATATTTCTACCTGTTTGTGGAAAATATAGACAGAAAGGCAGGAACATTAGCGAAGAACAGTAAATTGTTAGTCTCATTGTACCGTACATGAATTATTTATAAACCAAAGCAAATGAGAAACTACGCAAAGCGCCGCTAGTGCTGAATATTTAAACATACATAAAACAATTATATGAATATTTTAATATGAAATAACGGTAATGATGATAAAATGTAACATTACATTTGACAAGACATATCCTGGCCCATGCCAGACAGACGTCCTAAATTTATCTCGACAGATTTTCCTTTGCTGAGAAGTTTTGTGAACGAAATCCAACGAAATTGGAGCAGTTGAACAGTTTTAGTGTTACGAGTGTGAATTTTACCACGATGGTGGTCGAGTCAGAAAAGTAGACTCAACATGTTGCAAAACTAATGCAGTGAATACTGAAAGGTAGATATAATAATAATCTAATAAGTTGGAGTCGAAGTGTAGCGATATATAAATGTGACGCTTTGCGTGGGAAGGGATATAAAGAATTTTTAATTTTTGAGATTTGTGTGGCTTTAAAATTGTCGTAAGATACTTGAGCATGCTTCTAGGTGCAATACTTCAGAATATATTAATTGTTGACTGTTGCTATTAAGAAAACTGTATTTTGAGAAAAACAATTACAGATTTCACTAATTTCCTTACCAATGGGCAAAGTTTTCATGAGATCAAGTGGCGAAGATTTTAACTACTGCGCACAGCCGACTGGATCCCTCGCCGCGCTGGAGCTAGCTAGAGCGACGCATCAAGTCGGCCTTGTACTGCGTAACTTAGTTTGTTAAGAAGACCAATAGGTAGCGCAAGTAGTCAGAACATAGAAATGCAATTTTTACACCACAGACACTTTTGTTCAACTCTACAGTAAAATTTCCATTGTCGAATTTGTGTCACTTTCCAAGCAACGGTTGACAAATTTAGTTGTAAGTACAAAAATAGGCACGAGTAACTGAGGAATATCGCCAAGAACATTAGAAAAATTGAACATATCACAAAGTTCGTGAGGGGACGAACTGGGAGCTTCCGATATCGGAACTCAAAAGTTCTCAAAAATTCAAAATTAGTTTTCAATCCAAACCCTAAGAAAGTATTGAGGGGCATCTTCAGGGTAATAAGGAGGTAAGAAAACTTAGAGGAAGTGCAAGTGTAGCGTTGTAAAAACGAAACGAGCTAGTTTTTTTTTTTGTAACTTGTCTTCTCCTGACTGCTGCTATGTTTAACTGATTTGTATCTATTCTATGATTACTTTCTTATTGAATTGTTCGTAAATAATCGCGAAGATATTAGGTGAGTTTATTTGCTCGGATAACGTCTCAGTTTAACCTCAATTTTCTTCTTTCTTCTTCTTCTTCTTCTTCTTCTTCTTCTTTTTCTTAATCTGTTTACTCTCCAGGGTTGGTTTTTCCCTTGGACTCAGTGAGGGATCCCACCTCTACCGCTTCAAGAGCAGTGTCCTGGAGCTTCAGACTTTGGGTCGGGGGATACAACTGGGGAGAATGACCAGTAACTCACCCTGGCGGCCTCACCTGCTATGCTGAACAGGGGCCTTGTGGGGGGATGGGAAGATTGGAAGGGATAGACAAGGAAGAGGGAAGGAAGCGGCCGTGGCAATAAGTTAGGTACCATCCCGGCATTTGCCTGGAGGAGAGCTGGGAAACCACGGAAAACCACTTCCAGGATGGCTGAGGTGGGAATCGAACCCACCTCTACTCATTGACCTCCCGAGGCTGAGTGGACCCCGTTTCAGCCCTCGTACCACTTTTCAAATTTCGTGGCAGAGCCGGGAATCGAACCCGGGCCTCGGGGGTGGTAGCTAATCACACTAACCACTACACCACAGAGGCGGACTAACCTCAATCTTATTCAATAAAATGTTCACCTGTCTACATTTCCTACGGCAGTAGCCCGCCCGGTGGCCTTGATCGTTAAAGCGTTGAAGTCTAAACGGTCTGACGCCGTGGTTAACCGGTTCGAGTCCCGCTGAACGAAATCATTTTCACCATCAGAATGATGGCCAGCAGGGCAGGGGGAGGTAGTGGTATAACATTTATAATAACTAGATTGCGTGCCAAAAGCCTGGATTAAATTCAAAAACCTCTCCGCGATGCTCATGTGGAGTGAGGGCATATGACGGTGATGGTGATTCTTCCGTCGGATGGAGACGTTAAGACTTCAGCAGACCCCTTGGTGCTGTTCGACAGGAGTAGGCTACGTGCCGGTAGCGGAGTTTCATCGTTTGGTTATTTCTACAATTTGCTTTACGTCGCACCGTCATAGATAGGTCTTATGGCGATGATGGGTAATTAACTTTTTTTTTTTTTATCAGGCAGTGTATGACATAGGCAAACATATCATCTTGTATGTGTTGCACGCCAGTGAAAAATTTAATAACCGTACGATGGTTTTCCGCGGTTTTCCATTTTCACATCAGACAAATGCCAGGGCTGCTCCTTAATTAAGGCCACGTTCGCTTCCTTCCCACTCCTAGTTCTTTCGTATTCCATGGTCGCCGAAAGGCCTATCTGTGCAGATGCGACGTACTGTAAACCAAATAGTACATACCCCCCCCCCAAAAAAAAGAAGAAAACAACAACTTACGAACAAAACAGTGTATTGACAGAGGGATAAATGAAAATCCACAGCCTGTTTCCAGTCATTTGACCGGGTCAGGAATGGAATGAATGAAGCCTTCATCTAGTGGCGGGGATAGGAATTGTGCCGGCTGCCGAAGCCTGTCGCATTCCTCTGGGGCAATGATTAATGAATGACAGGTGAAATGAAATGATATTGCAGAGTGTTGCTGGAATGAAATATGACAGGGAAAACCGGAGTACCCGGAGAAAAACCTGACAGAGGGATACAAACGTTAAATAAATATATGGGCGAGTCATAATGTACGTACATCTCACGGAATGCATCGGGTGCTTACAATTAAACGTCCCCTATTTAACTCACTCTAGACAGGAAACTATTCACGGTACGCGAACCAAATTTGGTAGGAATATTGTCCAGATTATGATCTACAAGATTTGCATGGTTCATAGTATCTGAAGGGCAAGGCTTTATCATGGAAACTTTCACGCCTGTGCCGATCTGAAGAAAAGCAGATCAAGAGAGGTAGGAAGCACAACCATGGAGATACTTCGCTCAGCCATGCAGCATGCTCTCCTATGCTTTGAGGCTGTCCTGGACAGTGATGGACACCACTTCCAGCACACTTTGTAGTCTGACGGATGGTACGTCCATACTAACCACGCAAACTGCACTATATGGCAACGATTTGAAAGTGCTTCATTGGATTATGTTATGCATTATTTATCTTCTGCATGTCCTTGGCAATAGTTGGATTAAGTTTCATGTTCATACAACCGCTGCTTTTCCACATAAAGACAGTTAAGTAGCGAAAGTTTAATTATAACCACCCGGTATTTTGGCTCTATTATTAAAAAAAAAAAAAAAAAAAAAAAACACACTATAGACCTGGTTCACCTGCTCATTAGTGTTATCATGTAACACACTGTAAGATTCATTTATCGTCAAACTCGTTGCGATTTTTTCGTGCAGTGAAGGATACAGGTGTCCGCCTCTGTGGTACAGTGGTTAGCTGCCACCCCGGGAGTTCCGGGTTTGATTCCAGGCTCTGCCACGAAATTTGAAAAGTGGTACGAGGGCTGGAACGGGGTCTAATTAGCCTCGAGAGGTCAACTAAGTAGAGGTGGGCTCGATTCCCACCTCAACCATCCTGGAAGTGGTTTTCCGTGGTTTCCCACTTCTCCTCCAGGCAAATGCCGGGATGGTGCCTACCTTAAGGCCACGGCCGCTTCCTTCCCTCTTCCTTGCCTATCCCATCCAATCTTCCCATCCCTGCACAAGGCCCGTGTTCAGCATAGCAGGTGAGGTCGCCTGGGCGATGTACTGGCCATTCTCCCCAGTTGTATCCCCCGACCCAGAGTCTGAAGCTCCAGGACACTGCCCTTGAGGCGGTAGGGGTGGGATCCCTCGCTGAGTCCGAGGGAAAAACCGACGCTGGAGGGTAAATAGATTAAGTAGTAGAAGAAGAAGGGTACAGGTACCACCAGCTTCAGTAATATTTATCAATTTGTATAGAATATTTTCGAATAATTTTATTGGTCATATGGCTTCTTGGAAATTAATCCATTTTATTTCCATCCGCTAAATTACTGCTAAGTTTGCCTCTTGTCCAAAAACATGTTTGAGTCTAGTGCAGAGCTAAAGGTGGATAGCATCTACAGTTGAATTTGAAGTACAGACGGTGCACTCTTTTAATTGGCAGAGTTCGTTCCTTGGCCCCTCCTTGTTCCTTATAGACAGCTCTTCAAAGATTTTTTATATTTTTTTCTACCTTTTGCTTGTTCCACAAAACTTCCTTCTTAGGAACTTCTTGGATGTCATGGCCAGATCTGGGATTTTAAGGCAAATGCCTACTTCGTTCCTTACGAAATAACATGATTTTTTAAAAATATGTTGACGTTTCATGATAAATAACTTACATTAACAGAGTTTTATACTGCCTAAAATGCCTATTTGGACCTTTAGAGCCTATTTTACTATTTTAGTGCCTAAAATGCCTATTTTCTACATTTAAAATAAAATTCAACTTCTATAATTTTTACAATCACACAATGGACATCCTGGAACGAGCAGAACAGGAGAGGGTGGGTTTTTCACAGAAATGTGCTCTTCCCAGACAACTGTCACCAAAGGAATGCCGAGTGAAGGGTGGAGGTGGAGGATTAGCTCAGAAGACCAACGAGCAGGTAGTAAAGTACGTACTGTGTCGAGTGATGGGGAGGATTATCTAGGAAGAACAAGGAGCAGGTAGTAAGAAGGGACATTCTGTGTCAAGTCTCCAGTGAAAGAACATTTGTTTAAGTGAATATAGTTCATCATGCCTAAAACAAAATCATCTAAGAGTGCACTTATACAACAATGGCTTGTACAATTTCCAGGGATGACTTTTGATGGCAAGATTATTTTCTGCCAGTACTGCAATAAACAGGTATGTGCATATATCGTAAATTTCATATTAATCTAAAACTAAGGTTTTGATATTGGCTCCTCTAATTAATTGTAGAGACCTAGTCCAGACGACCTGGGTTCGATTTCTAGTACCGGCAGTAATTTAGAAATCTATGAGGTCTGGAACGGTGTTGACCCAGCATCATGAGGACAATTGAGAAGCTACAGTGGGCAGGGGTCACGGAGGCAAGGCAATACGGCTGAGGGATGTATCGTGCTGACCACACTCCACCCATTATCTGCAGGCCATGAGCTGGGCAGCAACCGTTATTGAAAGCCAAGGCCCTTCGGGGACTGTAGTGTTCTTGTTCTTAATTAACTTTAGAGTAATAATGGCTTAATTTAAATAGTACAAAATTACAAATTTTATTCAATAGCTCACCTTTTCTATTCCTCATCTTAGTCTCTAATTGACATCACTTTATTGTGTTTTAGATTTCACATGAGAAAAAATGCCACCTTCAGCAGCATGCAGATACTGCCAGTCACAAAGCGAAAGCAGCCATGAAAAGTAACATTAGACAGACTCTGCTCACACAAACTATATCTCCTACAACCCATAATGGTTTCTATGCTGATATGTGTAGAGCCCTAGTTGCAGCAAATATCCCCTGGAATGCTGTGCATAATCCGGTTTTCAGAGATTTTTTAGAAAAATACACCAAGCAGCACATCCCATCAGCATCTACATTAAAGAAGAACTACTTAGATATTTGTTACAATGAGGTCATTTTGTCAATCAGGGAGGATATTGGGGAGTCTTGCATATGGTTGTGTGTGGACGAAACCACCGACTCTGTGGGCAGGTACATTGCTAACCTTATAGTAGGAAAACTGGAACCCAATCAGGCATCTACCGCTCACCTTCTTTGCTCTAAACAGCTTGAGAAAGTCAATAGTCAAAGCATTGCATACTTCATCAACAAGGGGTTGCAATTGTTGTATCCTGGGAGTGTTGATGATTCTAAAGTCCTTCTCCTTGTCTCCGATGCTGCTTCCTACATGATTGCCACTGCACCTCTCCTCAAAACTTTCTATCCTTCTGTAATTCATGTTACTTGCATGGCCCATGCCTTGCATAGACTCACAGAAACAGTTAGGGCCGAGTTTCCTGCAGTAAATACTCTCATTTCAACAATGAAGAAAGTGTTCTGTAAGGCTCCATCAAGAATAGTCATCTTTCGAGAGAAACTCCCCTCTATTCCCCTTCCACCACAGCCAATCATCACCCGTTGGGGTTCCTGGATGGAAGCTGCCCTGTATTATGCAGAACATCTTGAGGAAATCAAGACTGTGATAGACAATTTGCCTTTAACGGACAACTCTGCATGTGTGTCGTCTGTCAAAGAGCTGTTAAATGATTGTTCCAGTGTTCAGAGAGACATTGCTTATATTCAGGCAAAATTTTTCATTTCTTCCAGTCACCATTACAAAAATGGAGGAAAAAGGAAATAGTCTCAAACACCAATTTTCTGTAATTGAGGAAGCTGAGAATAACATACAAAGTGCTAGGGGCAAGGTAGGGGACAAAATAAGAGACAAGTGGTCTAGTGTACTGCAGAAGAACTCAGGTTATTCAGTGCTGAAAAGGGTACATCAGGTAATGGATGGGGAAAAGGTAGACTTACCAAGTGAAATTGAATTGAAAAATGTAGGTAAATTTTCCTATGCCTCTCTAACATCTGTGAGTGTGGAGCGCACTTTTTCTGCTTTCAAACTGATTTTAACAGACAAAAGACACAGCCTGACTCTGGAAAATTTGGAGAAGATTATTGTTATGTACTGTAAAGCAAACTACGAATGAAAGTACTGTAGGAATGTTCCTCACAAATAATAAACACATACTCCATTCGCGTTTATGCCGTTATTGGATGCCTACAGTGCTGTAATTGTGCACAGTGATTTTAGTATTAAGGTTTTAGATCAGTACTGATAATGGTATATCATATAATCCATAACTTTTTTTGTCACATTACTTTTTATATTGTTTTTGATAAATGTCTTTTTTATTATGTCTTAATTTTGCAGTTATTTCCGTTAAGAATAGGGATACCACGTTTCTTAAAGTAAAAAAGTATCACGTTACAGTTTAAGTGTATATTGTAATATTTTAAACTCTATTTCCTGCCTATCCACACATTTTTAAAACATATTTTAAGTGCCTGTTTTCTCTTTTAAAAGCCTATTTACTTGTTTTAAAAGCCTATTTTAGGCGCCTAATTTTTTTAGAGCCTAAAATCCCAGGTCTAGTCATGACAAATGAGTGCACATTCAATGGATCCTATGAAGATTTCGATACGTTCCTTAACTAGCATGTCAGTAGACTAATTACTCTAAAATGTTAAGTGGACTAGGATCTATTGGAGATCTATGCTTGTTGTTGTTTGTGTCAGCATGGACTGGTTTGATTCAGCTCTCCATGCCACTCAGCCTTGTTCAAACCTTCTCATTTCTATAAAACTACTACATCCTGCATCCACTCTAATTTCCTCTACATATCTACCCCTACTCTACCCTCAAAAACTAACTAAACAAGTCTTGTCAGTCCAAATATGTATCCTATCAATCTATCTCTTCTTGTGGCCAAATTTCTGTAAATAGCTTTCCTCCCGTCAACTCGTGATTATGATCCGTCCATTCTGATATGTTACTGAAGCTTAGTTTTGAATTTCGTCATTTTGTTTAATTGCAGTGTCCAAAGTGGCAATTAGTTTAAACTTACAAAATAATTCAAATAAGTTTGACAGGCAATGAGATCATGATCTCCTTCTGGCTCTAGTATTATTTGTACCACTTAATCGCGATGCTGTTGGCAGTGAGGGTTATACAAAAGAACTTCAGTCAAAGGCAACATACAGAAGTTTACTAATCATAAATCTAAAATATAGCAATGCAAGTATTATCTGTCTGCTCACATAGAGATTGCAATGAAAGTTGTGACTAAAACGAATTGATCTGTACGTAATTCTGTATTATAAGCGTTTCCCTCGAGCTACGTACAAATATATTCCTTTTCTGCATTGGTATAGGAAAGAGCTACCTGTTGCCAATTTTATCCGTCTCTTCGTACAGGCTAGAGCAAAATGTAGCTTCCACCAAAGTCTCAGTCTCATTTATGGCCGAGACAATATGGAAGCTTCTGGGATATGGGTAGTGTTGAGTAATGGCATTCGGAGCATGACTTGTGAATCACAGAGTTTTGAAAGATGTTACTGATAAGACCAGTAATACGGGCTCTGTGAGGAAAGCAATGGGGAACTACCTCACTCCTCACCTTGCCTAGTACGCCTCATTTTACCACTACCATCAGTTTTTGCGGTTTCCCATAACCGCATAACCTTTGATGGTGGTATTTGCGGATCTCACAATTTCTGGGCTGATAACTTAGCAGTAGATATAAGAAAGGGCTGGGGCTAAGTTGTGTTCGTTGTCTTCATCAAGGCGTAGCCCCAGCATTCGCTTTGGGTGAAAATGGGAAACCATGGAAAACCATTTGGTCAAGAGGTCCCGGGCTCGATTCCCGGCCAGGTTGAGGGATTTAACTTACATTGGTTAATTCCTTTGACTTGGGGGCTAGGTATATGTGCCGTCTTCAACATTATAGATAGGGCCTCATCCTCACAGATGTACAGGTCGCCTATAAGGTGTCAACTCGAAAGACTTCCACCAAGCCTCTACTGAGACCACACTCCTGAGTGTAAACAGCTTCGCAAGGTGTAACGCGTAGTCAACTCCCACGGACATGTGAAGTGTCGGTTATTTAATGTTCTCACTAAAGCCGCGAGATTTTTATGTGAAAATTCCAACCCGGATCGACAGAGATTCAAACTCTGCTATTCGGGTTGAAAGTCACTGGGGACATTACGTCATTATCAATATGTCTTTATCATTTAAATATAATATTCCAGAAAACTTAGAAGTGCGTCTCTTAAATGAAGAGGAAAATATTTTACTTCTATAGGATTGCTTTACGAGTTTGTTTTTCTCTCCTCTTTTATTGCGCGGTTTCCTTTTATATCGTACATTATTTCCTCGTTTTTCGTTCACCTGACCTCGTCCTGACATTTATACACACAACGAAATGTGATGTTTGTAGGAAGCCACATAACTAAGGGCAGAGAGGCTTAGAAATGAATTTTGAAAGGCTTCCTGACGTCAGACACAACTTCAATCTTCGGACAGCATAAACTTACCCTCACATTTTACAGCGAGACAACCAAAGCTTCTCTCCTCTCTCTTGATTCAGATTGATACACAATGAGGCATTAACTCAGACGGAAATAACAACAGAATTTATTTTAAATTATCTGCATTAACATAGTGTTAGGAATAAACCACTCTCTGTTTTAACGATCTAATTTAATGTAGAATAGCAAAATTAGCACACTCAGACATAAAAAAACACACAATATTTGAGAATAAAAAACAACTGTTTACTAATTAGTGGCTATTTGCAACAAATATTTTGTCCTCACTCATTGGGTCTTAAACTATCTGGTATTTACCTAAATGGGCTGTCCTTCCATAAACTTGATTGATAAGCTTTCAGCTTTCACCTAGCTTCGCACGCACCTGTCACTGTACTCAGCGTCTACAGTACATGCACACAGATTTAAACACATGAACTTGACTATCACAGCGTACGACTGCTGTACAATCGGCTCGACTCCAGACAAGACCGAATAACTCGCTCCATCGACACAGTCAACTCAGTTAATTCACAGTGAACATTAATGCTCCAGTGTCACTAAACAACAACAACAACAACACTAACCAACACTTCTCTCCTACACTACTCCAATATTACGACGACACTCACGACTCACACACCGACATAAAGGCGACAACCAACACTGCCAATAGAACGCTGACTCATTGTTATTCGCTGCGACCGTCCTTTTATATCCTTGCAGATGAAGCACTGGAATCTTCGGGATGCGGCTAAAGGAGCAACAATCTCGTTTTCCCTTCTAGAAATTCCACGCAGACACCAGACGTAAACACGACATAAGGAGAGGCCTGCACATATCCTCAGGCGGCTGGGAGGTCTCCGGCCTTACTCACTCAGCCCTTCCAGAAATTACCGAAGTGGACTCTCAGAAGGCTGACAGACAGAAACACATAACGATAGGTTAGCTCAGAGCGGAGGTTTAGCTACTCGCCTTCCATCCAGGCAGCCGAGACTCGCCTCACGGTTGATACTGGGTTGGAATTTACACCTGAAAAATCACTGGTTGCCAGGAAGGGATCACACGAACAAATGTCACGCACCATCTTTACAGTCGGATTTCTAATTGAGTATTTTTCGACATAGTTATTATAAATTCGTTTCGGAGGAGCCATCGGATGTGGGCAAAACGTTTCATCTGAGTTCAGATCATAAAGTAAGTCACTGCCACCATCACCTTCATCTTTTTTCAATGGACAAGTACTTGCGAATGCTTCCTTTCAATTTTACTGGACGTATCTTTTCTACACTCTCTATAACCCACAAATTCCCTCCTCTTCATCAGTCTTCACTTCTAGACCATCACTGAACGGAACTGCATATAGCTAAGAATGTTCTAATACTTCGAGAAAACATACACTCTGAAATTAATTGGGTCAATGAATAATAATTGTACCAGGAGGTACACCTCTACGCCGCACGTTTAAATCTTGCACCAATTGGAACTCCTCTACTGGAGAAACACTGAACTTAAACAGGACCTACTTAAACCTTTCCTCGGAGGATGTCACTGTGTGAATTTCGATTTTTTTAAAATACTATTTATCAAGAAGTTTGGACATTCTCTCATAGATGTCAATGCCGAATAACTATGATCATGCACCCTGGTGCGAAGTGAAGGAACATTTTTGAAGAAATTTTGTACTCATAAGTTTCTTCTTTACTAAATTTCGTTCATTCTTTTGTGGGTTGGCAATATTTAGCTTTTTCTTCCGCCAGTTTTGAAGTTAGCCAATCAATAATTTCTGTAATTAATTTTCAGACAACCCCGTATTTCTTCTTCGATTTTGTGTGTAACTGTTTAATGTAGCCAATAAAAACCTGGGGGTGTGTCTTAATTATTCATGAAAGGTCTCGAACTTTCCCCGAGGATTTATAAACAGTTGATTTTATCGTCTCTCGGCCACTTAATCTACGTCTAACTACGTGTGTGGTTGTAAAGCAGGGGGCGGGAAATGCCTCTTTCATCAGGCAGCAGGTCTTCAGTAAGGTAATGGCCATTTAACATCCTTTTTTCTTGCTAGCTCAGCAGTTTAACCCGCGGGAAAGGTCCGAAACTTTTGCCATGTAACCTACCTATCTGTAATGTAAATTTCTGCCAGCTTATGTAAATATCTTTAATTGTAAATCGGCGATAGAGTGTCGTTTACCCTCTCGAGCTCCCCTTCATTTTGGTTTGAGGTGACTACGTTTAGGTAACTGATTTTCTTCTCTTCCTTAATGTCTTAAATAATTCTTATACGAGTCACCTCCATAGTTTGGGAATAGCCCCTGTTTCATCGGCCTAGTGCCTTTTAGGTTTTAAGAAGCTACATAGAGGAGTGCAAGTATCCGCCTCCTTCCTTTTGTTTGGGCCATTTATTTAACGGTTAGTCCTTTTACTCGAAGGACCTGTAGGTTGGGTACGAGATCCCCCTGTTTCTATTTGTAAGATAGGCCATGGAAGGCCAGAAGGTATAAGACATTTTTGGTGTTGCCTTGAATAGGCGTGGAAAACTGAGAGCGTGTCAGCTCTTTTCATGTGTTGTAAAAGTGCCTCAGAGAGGCTTGATATTCTAATTGCAAGCAAGTGCTCCATGTATTAGGGGTTTTCTGCCCTTTTGAACAAATTGTTGCTTGGTTAAAGTTGAACTACGAGCTCAGAATTGTAAAATTAGGGCTTGCTTCCCCAAGAATGTTTAAAGGTTGAAAGCTTGGATCCTTATAGGTTTTGGTTCTAAATCGTCATTCCAGTGTTATTGTTAAAGTTTTGTTATTCTTGTTTGTGAAAACTTAGAAAATATAACCTTGTTAAAGTTTTATATTAACTTTGATTTGGTAGTTAGACCCATTCACCCCGTAACCTTCTTTCACCTCTGCTGTTCCACAGATACCCCGAATAGAGCGGAGGAGGGAAGAGGAAGGAGGTAACATGAAACTCCTCATAACGGTAGAAATTTTCACGAACACGGTTGACAAGACCATACGCGACCCCTCAAGGGTTAACTCCCCGGTAAAATATCACAATGAACCAAAATGACACCAGCGTTCTCAGAAATATTTAAATCTGCCCTCAGGGAAGTCTTCACACAGCAGCTCTCCGATATAGCCGTGTCATGTACTATTCTCTTCATTTACCGACAGTCCCCTTGTAAGATGACACTATCCACCATCTGGTGTCTTCGCCGTATATTCTTCCCCTCCTTCCGGTCACCGTTTCCTCTAGGGCGCTCATTAACGAACATTATATTGGCAGCCAGTGGCCAAGTTAGATCCTCTTCATCATTCTGGTGACTACAGCCCAGATTTGTAAGCTCAATCAAATAGTAAAATGTACACGGAAAATGTAGTCTATTAAATAGTATGAGCCGTAATATAGAAAACAATTGTGGGAAATTACAGTAAAATAGACATGTCTTTGGGCTGTTGTGTACTGTCTCAAACTTTTGTGAATATTAGCTTGTAATTATTATATTATGTGTCCGGCTCCATAGCTAAATGGTTAGCGTGCTGGCCTTTGGTCACAGGGGTCCCGGGTTCGATTCCCGGCAGGGTCGGGAATTTTAACCATCATTGGTTAATTTCACTGGCACTGGGGCTGGGTGTATGTGTCGTCTTCATCATCATTTCATCCTCATCTCGACGCGCAGGTCACCTACGGGTGTCAAATCGAAAGACCTGCACCCGGCGAGCCGAACATGTCCTCCGACACTCCCGGCACTAAAAGCCATACGCCATTTCATTTTCATTATATTATGTGTATAGATTGTGTATTAATCGATTGAAAAATAATAGTTACACTGTTCATAGAACATGAGGAAATAATTATGTAGTTTTACATTTTCGAAAAAGAAAAAAGAACTTGAAACACGATATCAAGAATGTTAGGTGGAGTTGTAATGTAAGCATTCACTAGATTTAGCGTCATAAGCACGGACGTAACGAATGTGAAATGGACCCCACTGCCGAAATAAAAGTTCAGGAATCCTATACTGATTCAATTAATACTTTTATTTTGCCATTTTTACTACTTGGTAAAATATTATATCTCGAGCCAACAACTAACTCAATAAATATCACAAGTCTATTGAATGGACAGTTCAAGACCTCTACTTGAAGTTGCCTGACGCAGGTTCTCCCTCGCGAACTATTACAAAGTGAGTGAGGCTACTGTCCAGAGTTAGGGATATTTATAGCTTTTCTAGTGACGCTATACTCGTCGTGATATATTGTGGTATAATCATACAATTTGATAACCACTGGACCGATTTCTTTGAGACTCACTCCAAAAATTCCACCTTGTTTTCAAATCATTATGGTGTTGTTTGCTGATTTTCCTCTTCCTTTAAAGGGCTTAATTAATTTCGTGTAGGTGATTTCGCGCCATTTTGATTGCGTGACCTTGGCAGGTATTTCTAATCTGCCAGTATGGATGCCAAATTTTCTCCAGGCCTAATTAAACACGTTGCCACCCTGTGGACCTTACCTACATTAAATATTTATTAAATTCTTAGTTATTTATTTCGTTGTTAATGATAGAGCCAAAATCTCTCGTAATGAAGGTTATTATTTGGAAATTAATTATTAATTACCCGAAGTCAGCCGAAGTGTTCCGAGCTCGCTCGAATGGGTGGCCCGCTTGACACGGTGAGTTCTCATGCCACGGACTGTGAGATAAGCTTGCAAAAAAATTACGGTTCCACTCGAAGTTGCATCTTGTAGTTGCAATTTTCTAGTTGCAGTATTTAGCAGGGTAGAATTGTGGGTTCAGGGTTGTACCTTAATTAAGGGCACGGCCACTACTTTGCCTACCGGGGCGCGCAGCTGTGAGCTTGCATGCTGGAGAAAATGGGTTCGAGCACCACTGTCGGCAGCCCTGAAGATGGTTTTCCGTGGTTTCCCATTTTCACACCAGGCAAATGCTTAATTAACCTTAATTAACGCCACGACCACTTCCTCCCTATTCCTAAGCCTTTCCTATCCCAACGTCGCCATAGGACTTAGTTGTGTCTGTGCGACGTAAAGCAAATTGTAAAAATAAAATAAAGAGCTATTTTCCCTACGGGACCCTAACTACTCGGCCAACTCCCTCGGTGATGAAATGAGTGATGGTGAATTAAACTGTGTAAGGAGGTGGAACGAATCGGCTGTGGCCTATGAATGTGAGCTGTCCCGGCATTTGCCTTGAAGTTAAAACGGGTAACCACAGAAAACCATTCTGAGGACAGCCGACGGTGGGATCGAACTCAATCCACTCGTCACCCTTGGATTCATAGCCGTAGCACCTTAACACGTGCCGCCACTCCGTTTAATAATAATAATAATAATAATAATAATAATAATAATAATAATAATCTTTTTTGCTGGTTGCTTTCCGTATTTGCCTGGTGTGAAATTGGGAAACCACGGAAAACCATCTTCAGGGCTGCCGACAGTGGGGTTCGAACCCACTATCTCCCGAATACTGGATACTGAATAATAATAATAATAATAATAATAATAATAATAATAATAATAATAATAATAATAATCTGCTTGAAAACTGGCAAGTAAGGAAAGGAGGATTATCCGAAAAATTCTTGTCCCAGTCTCAGAGATGGTGTTTACAGACTTCGGAGCAACTTAGAAATATACACCCACACTGAAATATATCAAGCGTAATCCGGAAATGAAGGATAAAATTTTACGTTCACCTCTTCAAATTGCTAGCTGAAAGAATCTGTAAACGTTTGTTATCCTTCTTCAGAAGTCTCTAAACGATTCCTCGTTGGTTGGTGGAGATCGATAAAGATCTTTTAAGATATGGGATCTCAGAAAGTGACATTCAACTCCAAGCGCAACTCAAACACAAATTTAGTCAGGTTCACCAAGAAGAAGTCCCAACTCGACTGAAGCAAGTCCATTCTGATGCATGGAAGAAAGCACACTCCGAAAGAATTAAAACTTGGTGGGCCGCAAGAAGACAAACAGTTGAGATATCGCGGTCCTTAGTGGTCCTAACGATGAATATAATAATAATAATAATAATAATAATAATAATAATAATAATAGAACATGAAATTGCAGTTAGGACTGAGGTCCAAATATCGTATGAAAAAACTCATGACATGGAAGGATCCACTGGTTATCTAGATGGGAAACCTCTAAAGACTAAATTCGGCAAAATTAATCAAGTTATTAAGTTCAAGTACGTAGGAGAAGTAATTCAGCCATCAGACTTGATGATGATGATGATTGTTGTTTAAAGGGGCCGAATATTTAGGTCATCGGCCCCTAATGGTACGAAATTATGCGAAATGTAATGATAATTTAAAAGTTCAAAATCATCCACTGACCAGAATTCAAATCGTAACGACGAAGAATGAATGGATGAATATGAATTGAATACAATCAGTGGACCTGCAATGCCTCACATTCCCAGAAACTATCGTAAAATAATAGTATTACTGACTAAGGGAATTCTTCTATAGCACAATTCTGAATCGATGATGCTTGTTGTCTAAAGGGGTCCAAAATCTAGGTCATCGGCCTCTCATAATAGTACTTATCGCCAGGAAAGTAAGAACCATGGTATTTCTGATGTAGTGGTATTAATCATGAGTAACGTAGAATTACAGTAAAATGAAATGGCGTATGGCTTTTTTTTTAATGCCGGGAGTGTCCGAGGACAAGTTCCGCTCGCCAGGTATAGGTCTTTCGATTTGACTCCCGTAGGCGTTCTGCACGTCGTGATGAGGCTGAAATGATGATGAAGACGTCACATACACCCAGCCCCAGTGAAATTAACCAATTAAGGTTAAAATTCCCGACCCTGCCGGGAATCGAACCCGGGACTCCTGTGTCCAAAGGCCAGCACGCTAACCATTTAGCCATGGAGCCGGACGTAGAATTACAGTGTTCCACTCATTATGGTACTACTCACAGGTAATGTAGACCTACGGTGTTTCTCACATTGTAGTGCCACTCACAGGCAACGCAAACCCATGGTGTTCCTCACATAGGTGTACTAATCACAGGGACACGTACTACCCCGTGGTGTTCCTCTCATAGCGAGTACTTACTAATCACAGGCAACGCAGACCCACGGTGTCGCTCATATAGTAGTACTAATCACGGATACTGTAAAACCCATGCTGATTCACTCTCTTTTGCTACTAATCACAAACCTATTGTGTACCTAACACAGCGGTATTACTCGCAATTAAAGTCAATTCATGGTGTTCCTCGCGTGATGGTACTACTTACAAGTAGTGTCATGGTTCTAATTCTATGGTCCATTGGTCGCCCCCCTTTTAGTCGCCTAGTATGACAAGCAGATGATACCGTGGTTGTATTCTTCGTCTGCGACCCCCCACCCACAGGGGGTTGTGTGTTTAGTCGCGAGAGCTATTTTATTTCACTCAGGTCCACCGGCAAGCCGGTTAGGACACCCCTATCCCCCACTTGGGACGCACCACGTGCTACGTCAGCGTAGTAGGTTCGTGGACGCTGAAACGAGACTTGTTAACGTACCACAAAGCTGTCACCACGAAACCAGCCAAATGCCCTGTGAGTGTTCCGGGTCGCGTTCAGCAGTTTGTAGAGATGTGAACAACTACGTAACTAGGCTATCCTTCGGAGATCATAATTAACAGTACCCATGCACAACTGAAAAAGTACGGCTTCTATACAGCCACTGTTGCCTTCGTTTACAAACTCCTACGTGTACTAAATGCTAAGTTTGACTAAAATATATACTTGTGCTCCAGAAGGTGATCATCATTTCCAATTGGTAGAGTTTTATATTATAACAATTTTATGATTATAGCTTTCTGTCCTGCATGGTGAGCAGCATTGCAAAGTCAACTAAAACGTCTACAGACCTTCCATAATAAAGTGCACCACGTAATTAATTAATTTATTCATACATTCATGTAGATAATCGTAGGCGTGGCCCTTGCATGTGGAATGGTGATCCGCCTGTGCAAGGAGGCACTAATTTAGGCAGGGAATCATAGCAAATTAATTAATTAATTCATTAATTCATACACTTATTAAGGATATAACCGAAGTAGGACGGGATAGCACGGGCCTATCCCAATCGAATATGTAGAGTGACCTAAATGCAACAGAGAAAGAAGAATAGGGAGGGGGGCACATGGGGAGCGGGATTTCCGCTTACGTGTGCCTCGCAGAAATTAGGGAATGGTGAGAAATTAGTGTTTGACAGCTATTAGATCAGGTGGGGTCTAGGTCTTATGGCGACGATGGGACAGGAAAGGCCTAGGAGTTGGAAGGAAGCGGCCGTGGCCTTAATTAAGGTACAGCCCCAGCATTTGCCTGGTGTGAAAATGGGAAACCACGGAAAACCATTTTCAGGGCTGCCGACCGTGGGGCTCGAACCCACGATCTCCCGGATGCAAGCTCACAGCCGCGCGCCTCTACGCGCACGGCCAACTCGCCCGGTGGCTCCTTTTCTCACCAGGGGTGGATAACACGACCGGGCAGTAGTTATGCGTAATCCCATCCATGCATTTATCCTGCGAACCGAATGCTCTCTCCTCAGTTGGTGGCTATCCGTGACTGTAAGAGAAGTGTTCATTCATTTATTCATGCATGCATGACAATTTAATTCGGTCATGGAATCATTAAAAAAAACATTCAGGCATTTATGTACACCTATGTATAGTGTCTGTGAAAATGGAGGAGAACTCTGTACAGACTTATGACAAATAATAATTGCCAGTGCAGTCTGATTTCTATGTAACCAACAACCGCACGAAGAAACGGGCATTTAATTACATCATTACATTCGATTAACAGTCAAGAAATATTTCAACCGACTAGATCAAGTTCCAGGCGCTGCGTAATTTAATATCGGCGCCAAATCCTGCCGGCCCACATGCCTGAAATGCAGAGTACCTCAAGACCTGCTACTTAATGAATCAAGTGATTAAGATTCTGATTAATGCCAATGAACTTGAACACCGTGTGACAAGCTTTAGCACTAAGTAAATTATTTATTTCGTGTGAAGTGATTATATAGAACCTCTTACTGAAAGTGATAATGCGAGGATCCTCCGGACAACCTCAACGTGTTATTTCTCTTGGTGTGTTCTTGTACATTTTGTTCGTACAGTATAACTCGGATAATTCGAAACTCAAGGAACCGCAATAAAACCTTCCGTGGAGGGATGTATTCACTATCGTGTGTTTCTGTGGTGTGTTGTTTATAAATGAAGATGTGTTTTAAGAAGATCACAAATATACAGTCCCCGAGCTAGAGGAATTAACCAATCATGGAATAATAATAATAATAATAATAATAATAATAATAATAATAATAATAATAATAATAATAATAACTACAACAAAAAATGTATGTCTCTCCACGTTAAGATTAAACATTACAATACTGTAATCAAACCTGAGGCTTTATATGCAGGGGAAACTCTAACGCTTCATAGAAAGGGCGAGCTGAAAAATATCCTAAAAGAAGAGCGAAAAATCATGAGGAAAATTTTAGGACCAAGACACATAGAAAAATTATCTAATATTGCGGCAGACCTCAGGAAAAGAAGGCTGAAATTTTATGGACATGTTAAGAGGTTTCCAGAAAATAGACTAACCCAGCAAGTTCTTGAAAGAGTTGATAAACTGAAGAATTTCCCTTGGATACAACAAACAAAAGTGGACATGAAGAACGCACAAATTCAACCTGAATACATTTTGAATCGACATATATATAGAAAGAAAATTGACAAGTGGGAATTTACTCCAGAGAATGAAGTACCAAAAAGAGCAGGTACCAAGTGGACGGAAGAACGGAAAAGGATCTTTAGTCAACAGATGAAAGCATCCTGGATCCTCCGCAAACGAAATCATAAATAAAGCTTCGTGTGTTCCGAAAGGAACCATTCACGCATAATAATAATACTAATACTAATACTACTAATAATAATAGATTAAAGAAAGGAAAATTATGGGAAAATCTTAGGGGCAAGTATTAAAAATGGAATACATTACCCCAAAACCAACTCAGAAATATATTTAAAATATCTACATTTACTGATACATATTCTGCAACGATTTCAATTTATAAGCCACTTGGAAAGAATGAATAACAACAGATTTGCTTATAAAATACACAATTTTTAACAAATCAAACGTATGAGATCAAAATGGTATAAGCAAGTAGAGAAAGACCTCACTGAATTAGGATCATCAAATCAGCAGGAAAATGGTTCACACAAGGGGATCTGAGAAAGACGAGAAGAAACCAACACGACGTACTGTACAAGGTCGGGGAAAATAATTTTTTTTTTGCTAGTTGCTTTACGTCACACCGACACAGATAGGTCTTATGGCGACGATGGGACAGGGAAGGGCTGTGAGAGGGAAGGAAGCGGCCGTGGCCTTAATTAAGGTACAGCCCCAGTATTTGCCTGGTGTGAAAATGGGAAACCACGGAAAACCATCTTCAGGGCTGCCGACAGTGGGGTTCGAACCTACTATCTCCCGAATAGTGGATACTGGCCGCACTTACGCGACTGCAACTATCGAGCTCGGTGGAACAGAAATTACAACAACCCATGAAAATGATGAAGTATCGGGCAAGGAGGAAAGCGTAACAAATGTTACTTCCGCGTGGTCCGAAGTGAACCATTATTATTATTATTATTATTATTATTATTATTATTATTATTATTATTATTATTATTATTATTATTATTATTGGAGAGATTAGAATAACAAATTTTCCACTTGTGATTTTTAATTTAAAACAATTAAAACAATATTTTAATCAATTTTGGGGTCATTGTTAGTTCGTTTTGTGTCATATTTGCTTGCTTATTGAACTATATTTAGTATCATAAACATCCGAACCCTATTCATGACTATGTTTACAATAAAATGGAACACACTCACCTAAAGCGCAGAAAGACAATACTGTGGTCGTCAAATCCGTCGTACATTTGAACACTAGTTGCACCACTGTTAATAATTTCACGTGTTTTCAAATACATTTGAGAATAGTTAAATGTTAGTCCTTCACAACCACTTGACGCCACAGAACTGCACTGCTCCACCGACTGGTCGACAAGCGAACACCAGTGCTATGCCCATGACGTCATTGGACACACGTCAGTTTAAAAGTTGCTCCACATTCTCAGCTCAGCAGACAGAAATATCAACATCCTTCTCAAGGTTGAGGAATTGCCATCCGCGAGTACGCTGCATTGTTGTCTAAGTTATCGTATTTGAGGAATTCTTACTACAATTGAGGTTATTTACATACAAGTTACAAGAATTTACAGCAAGTCGGGGTCTGGATTCTATCATTGTTACCCAGGGTAAAGCGACTTTGGGGCCCCTTTGCCACAATTTTAAACCTTTCGTTCGTTATTTGCATATTGACGCGGAATACGTGTATCATTTCGGTCTAATACTTGGTCCTGGTGAATATCAGCGTGTCCGAAAGATGTGTATATAAGAATTGATATCATTTATTTATTTACCAAAAATTGTATCTACAATTTAATAATAATAATTTGGGCTCTAAAGAAGGCCAAGTTCAGTGACAAATGCAACAAGACTTAACGTGGTCCTTGATGGCCCCAGCGAATTATATAATAATAATAATAATAATAATAATAATAATAATAATAATAATAATAATAATAATAATAATAATAATAATAATAATGTTATTTGCTTTACGTCCCATCTACACTTTATGGACGAAAGATGAGCAGCTGAGTGATTTCCGACAAAAGAGTAGCGTTACAAAAATGTTGCAAAGTTTGGGCTGGGAAGAATTGAGAGAAAGAAGAAGAGCCCCTCGACTAAGTGGTATGTTCCGAGCTGTCAGGGGAGAGATTGCGTGGAGACATTAGTAGACGAATATGTTTGAGTGGCGTTTATAAAAGTAGGAAAGATCACAATATGAAGATAAAGTTGGAATTCAAGAGGGCAAACTAAGGCAAATACGAGTATTCATTTATAGGCAGGGCAGTTAGGGATTGGAATTACTTACCAAGGGAGATGTTCAATAAATTTCCAATTTCTTTGAAATCATTTAGGAAAAGGCTAGGAAAACAACAGATAGGGAATCTGCCACCTGGGCGACTGTCCTAAATGCAGATCAGTATTGATTGATTGATTGATTGATTGATTGATTGATTGATTGATTGATTGATTGATTGAGGAAAGAGAACGCCTCACACAGAAGCATCGCCATCTCCGTTGGTTAAATGTATACTGTACATATTCAAATCTACATTTTTTTACAAGTTGTTGTACGTCACACGGACACAGATAGGTTTTTTATTGCAGGTTGCTTTACGTCGCACCGACACAGATAGGTCTTATTGCGACGATGAGACAGGAAAGGGCTAGGAGTGGAAAGGAAGCGACCGTGGCCTCAATTTAGGTACAGCCCCAACATTTGCCTCGTGTGAAAAATGGGAAATCCCAGGAAACCATCCTCAGGGCTGCCGACAGTGGGGTTCGAACCCACTATCTCCCGAATACTGGATACTGGCCGCACTTAAGCGACTGCAGCTATCGAGCTCGGTACAGATAGGTCTTATGGCGACGATAGGATGGGAAATGGCTAGGAGTGGGAACGAAGCGGCCCTGGCCTTAATTAAGGTACACCGGGTAAGGTGTCGGCCGCCCTGAAGATGGCTTTCCGTGGTTTCCCATTTTAGCACCAGGCAAATGCTGTACCAAAATTAAGGTTACGGCCGCTTCCTTCCCTCTCCTAGGCCTTTCCCATCCCACCGTAGCCATAAGATCTATCTGAGTCGGTGCGACGTAAAACAAATTGTAAACAAAAGTACAACCCTAGAATTTGCCTGGTATGAAAATGGGAAACCACGGAAAACTATATTCAGAGTTGCCGACAGTGGGGTTCAAACCCACTATCTCCCAAATTCAAGCTCACACCTGCATGCTCCTAACCGCATGGCCAACCCGCTCGGTCGTAAGTACGTCATACGAACATACATTTTTAAAGTTCGGTACGGTAAGAGTCATTTTCTTTTACTCATCAGTATAGAAAAATGAACACAACGAAAAACGTTTTGGTGGGCTGCATATCCATGTGTGGCTAGGGGGCGTGACCAGTCTTAAGGAACATGATGGAAGTGAAGAGATTTGTGAGATACGAGGTTTTGTTTCTTCAACAACGATATGTTACATTTATTTCCATGTTCAGGAGAAGAGTGAAAATATAATTTAGGAGTAGTAGTAAACCCAAGATGTCCGAGATTGGGTGTAAGGGAGCCTAAATATAATGTGAGAAAATAGAGACGGCCGAGCGCAGCGAGCCACAATGACGATGCCATCCTGTCTATGGAAATAGAACAGCCCGAGAACACCTAGAAGATGCACTCCTCTCGGATATTATCCTTGTTTTTCTTGACCGGCTTCAAATAACTCCTCAATTGTAACCACTAAAGACGAGACTTTCATGCACTATAAAATCCCGAAATATGCATGCATTCATGCACAATCAAACTATGAAACACGCACGGTCAAGGGATTTTTTTTGCTAGTTGCTTTACGTCGCACCGACACGGATAGGTCTTATGGCGACGATGGGACAGGAAAGGGCTAGGACTGAGAAGGAAGCGGCCGTAGCCTTAATTAACGTACAGCCCCAGCATTTGCCTGGTGTGAAAATGGAAAACCACGGAAAACCATCTTCAGGGCTGCCGACAGAGGGGTTCGAACCCACTATTTCCAGAATACTGGATACTGGCCGCACTTAAGCGACTGCAGTTATCGAGCTCGGTGGTCAAGCGAAAATACATTAAAATGAGCGCATTAATTTTCCTTCCACACTTCTTATTTCATTTTACTTTCTCTTTCTTTTTTCTTTCTTTCTTTCATTTATTTATTTATTTATTTATTTATTTATTTATTTATTTATTTATTTATTTATTTATTTATTTATTTATTTATTTTTGCACAATTAAGGTGACAATCCGGAGATAACAATCGATATTTTGCTCTTATTGGTGAAATTTTTTATGACTGAAATTGAAAGGATTGGGTCTCTTTTTTCCTTGTGACGAAATTATTCCGCTGAATTCAAACAATTTATCACTGTAATAATGCTTTGCTTGCCAATTGTAATTTTACATTTAAATTCCATGTTCTCCCATAATATTCTGCCAAATGTAACAAAATTTATATGGTATATGTATCACAGCTATATTAAGAAACCTGCGTATGGAATTTTTGATTGCAGAATTTTTCCAAGTAGTAGGAATTTTTAAGTCCAAAATTTTAGAACGTAGAAATTACACAAAATTGAGTACGATATATCTCCTTATATATATCATGTACAGAAAAATCCATACGTGGTTCTTTTTAAAGAAGTATTTTCTACCTAATTACGAATTTACATTAACATTTTAATTAAATTTAATGAAAAAATGAAATTAAAAATTTCAAAAAATATTTTGGAAAACTATTAATTGTATATGAAAGAAATGTTCGTGATATCTCTGGTTTTATGTAGACGACATTCCCACAATGTTTCGTGAAAATCCATGCATTAAGTAAAAATCTTTTTATCACCGGAGTGTCGCCTTAACAAACAAATACTTCTAAATTCGTTTCTGTGAGGTTCCTGCCCTTGTCAGTTTTTGTAGACAGAGAATGACCTCTTTACATCACAACAATTTATGAATGCAAACTTAAGGGGCTCCGGTAGGATACATCTTTCCCATGCAATGCTTATAAATATCATTGCGCCTTTTCTCATGAACCAAACAAGGTGCAATTATAAAAATAAATAGGGTGTGACTATGATGCATCTTTAATACTTTAACACAGAATATCGATTCGTTTACCAGATTTTTTTTAGAAATTAATTTTTTGAACTTTATAAGGTGTTCTCCGGTCCATAATTCAGTAATCATAACGTATAACACAACATCCCTGTGTCAAACTAACCACAGACACATACTTTCAAAGCTGTAAAGGTTTCAGTAAATTCATGCAAGTCGTTTTCAAGTATAGGTATTAAAGTGTTCCAAAAAATATGAACTTACGGAAAACTGCTGTCAAAGTTTCAGTGCATTCCTGCACCACAATTTGGATCATCTAGATCCTATTGATAGGTTTCTTCCATCAATCTCTTTAGTTTTCTTCTCTTTCCTCTTGCCTTTTATTCCAGTTACTTTGTTGCTTTCTCTGAAGCCCTAACTTCTTCTTTGTCAAGCTTGTACGTGGGTTTTACGGTGTGGTATTCGGCGGTGTGAATATATTTTTTGTTTACACGTTGCTTTACGTCGCACCGACACAGATAGTTGTTACGGCGAAGATGGGACAGGAAAGGGCTAGGAGTAGGAGGAAAGCGGACGTGGCCTTAATTAAGGTGCAGCCCAGCATTTGCCTGGTGTGAAAATGGGAAACCACGGAAAACCATCTTCAGGCCTGTCGACAGTGGGGTTTGAACACACTCTCTTCCGAATACTGGATACTGGCCGCATTTAAGCGACTGCAGCTATCGAGCTCGGTGGTGTGAAGATTACCACGCCCACATCGCTTCCTTTTAAATAATCTGTTATGGGAATTTCTATGTAAAAGAAGCTGTATGTGTTATATACCTAATTAAAGAGGACAACTGAAATGTCATGATTCATCCAAAATATAAAATAAATATATTTGTGAGAGTTTCAGGTCAAATTCTTCATTCAAGTTTTCGCCACAAAGAATCTTCTTCACCGAACAAAATAATCTGTAGTCCAGGCTCGCTTTTATGATCCTGTCCACTTAGTTCTTCACCGCTACATCCACTTTCCCCGGGCGAAACTGAGCGATCTATGGAATTCTTCAACAATTGGCAATGAGAAACAGTTTCTTGCCAGATGTCGTATCGTGTATCAGAGATGTGTGTACAAGTAGCATTTCAGTGTAAAAATTTGCAGTAGAGGATTTAATTTGCATTATAACAAACCTGTAAACTACCGTCAACAATATCCAAATTACAAGCCACATGTCTGCCACTGGTAGACTCAATGCCTAACATGGGGTTGGTCTGACATGTGCCTCACAGTTTTTGATACAATTTTTCAGGGACGTTCTATATTGAAAATAAAGAGACGCGTGTTTCGGCGTTTTACTAGACACTCCCTAATGTTTGAAAAAACCGATGTCAAATGAATGACAGATAATCGTACTTTCAATGCTATACATCGAAAGATTGTCTAAAAGCATGTTTTGTTTATATAACATGTTAGAGCTATTCACGTTCTTGCGTTTACATGCTGTAACAGAGCGAGGTCGGCGTCAGACTACCAAATTGCTGGTCCGTGTTCGATTCTTGGGCGTGGCTTTTTTGTTTTCATTCAATACTTTTTCGGTGAATCTGATAATATTCTGGTAATCAGAATATTTTTATTTGCCTTTTTTTGAAGTAAATCATTGGGAGGTAATATTCAATATTTTTGCGATATTCCTGTTGTGGAACCCTTCATGAGATGATTTTATCTAAAACACAAAAACGTTAATAACTCTAATATTATTAACTTTGGACTCCATATTATATAAATAAAACATATTTTAGACGATCTTTCGATACATAGCATTGAGAATACGATTTTTCGTCATCAAATTTGACCTCGATATTTTCGAAAGCTATTAAGAGTCTAGTAAAACGCCGAAATATATGTCTCTTTATTTTCAATATAGAACGTCCCTGCAAAATTTTATCAAAATCGGTGAGGCACATGTCAGACTCTCCCTTTATAAGTCGGTATAACGTGAACCAACAGCAAAAGAGAAGAAAGATCCACGTAAGTGCCTACCCCAGGTCATTGAGACTAGGCCAGGTGAGATGCGAGCAGTCCACGTCACCCCATTGATAATACCGGATGCCAGGGAAATTTGTGACTTATAACTAACTCCTTCTAATGTCAAGTCAGACTGCTCCATCCTCATCTGAACATCAGGCTCGGACGTACGAGTAATATAACTTTGGTAGTTAACTCTCCTAGATCAATTATTGTGGAATTAGTTTATGAACTCTCACGACTACATGAATTTATAATGAGTCATCCCCGTCAAAATCACGCATTGATCTCTACTTTCACAGCCAGGAGTTCTTACAGCACTATATGTCTCTGCAAAGCTCCATTTATATACATATATTTATTTAATTATTACACCTTCTCAATTCAGAGACTGCCTAAAAGTCAAAATATACTTTGTATTAGAAGAATAACAAAAAGTTGGTTTGAGTCACGTAGCTGTGAGCTTGAATTCGGGAGATGATGGGTTCAAATTCTACGGTACAAACGACATTCCTGAAGATGGTTTTCGTTAGCCTCCCAGGCAAAGATTGGGGCTGTGTCTTAATTACGGCCACGGTCGCCTCCTTCCCAATCCTAGGCGTTTCTAACCCCACCGCCATAAGAATTATCTGTGTCAGGGAGATGTAAAACAAATAGAAGAAAAAGCTAAATCGAAAGTGGGCAATGGAAACAAAGAAATTAATTGGATCTTAAAAACATTTACGAAAACGGTTCATTAAAATGCTTATGTGGATGTCTTACACAATTCAACGATTATTTTGCGCTGTTGTGCCCCTACTTCCGACTATCAGACATAAGGCATATCATTTTTAGGTTGTATATTTGATTGTAGAATGGAGTTGTGAGTTCATACATTATCTTCTTCTCAGATCAATATTATCAGGTTGGCCCGCAGAAGATTCGAAGCAGACGACTGGATCAATTACATAAGTTACACCGCTGTCTTTGTAGGTAATCATATCAATCTTTCGAGTGCTTCCGTTTCCTGATCAACCTTGGATATCTTCATGGACAGTGAATTATATTCTTGTAAAGCCTAGAGGATGATAGTTCTTATTAGTTTTCGTGCGTATGCCAACTTTGTACCGGTGGGGATAATAATACAAATTGTGAACGTTCATAATAATATTATTTTTATAATATTATAATTATGAATATAAATATTATAATATTGTGAACGATAATAATGTTGAATATTGAACTTTATTTCACTGTGGACAGCACTGTTGACTGTGCAACACGTTTAAAACCAACTGTTTTTCACCACTCTTCACAAGCTTGCCAGACGGATGTTTCACATCTTCCGCCAACTTTACAGAATGATGTTATTGTTTCTTGAACATGATTGTACGGTGTTCTCGAATAGCCCAGGCTAAAGAAGCTTTCAATAAATAAAGAAGCCTGTTGACCTCCAAGACAATATCCCTACCAGTAAGAAAGCATTTCATTACCCTTTTCACTCCCAAGTTTTTTTTAAACCTTATGCATGCCCCATACAAGATTTTTCTTTATGTTTCGACGATGGTTTAAATAGGCTAAAAGTAATTTGTATTAGCTACTGGACAGTCATGATACGATAACATTAGCAATAGTTTCCTCCTGGCACTTTTACCAGAACTTGACAAATGTTTACAGCTTGTTCTACTATAAATTATCTTCACTATACTCATAAAAGTCAGGCTCATAATTATTCTCTAACTTTTCTAAAATATAATCTTCCTTCATGCTTTCTTTACACTTCTGCGCACTCATCTCAGAAGACAACTGTGAAAGAAAAGCACAAGGCACATAATTATTGTCAAAATACGGTAAAACAATTTAGGAATTGTTTGTCGTATGAACAGAGCATGTGATGAACTACAAAATTACAGCGTCAGACTGGACTCGGAAGTGGAGAAGACTGCAGTGCTTGAAATCCGAGTTAAATCGTGTTTGGGACAGCGGGAGAGGCGCTGACATCCGAGTTAACTCGGGCATGGGATGGAAAAGGTTAAGAGCTTCATTTGGAGCATTGCGAACTATGGCTCTGAAACCTGGACTTTATTAAAGGCTTATAAGAATAGATGCATTCGAAATGTGGTGCTGGCGTCGAATGTTACGAATACCCTGGCCTCACAGGCTAACACATGAAGTAGTTCTCAAGAGAGCTGAAGAAACCATCAGTCTAGAGAAAATGATCACGAAAAGAAGATGTAGTTGGTTAGGTCATTTACTCCGGCATTCATCATGGTGCACCACACTGCTTGAAGGGAAACTGGAAGGAAAGACTAGAAGAGGACGACCAAGAGCAGGGTTCCTCGATGGCATTAAAGGGCGACGTCCACTTCAACTAATCAAGCAGCTGGCTCAGGATAGAAGGTCGTTGGACGAGGCAGTCATGCTATTTACCAACCATCAGGTTGAGGAGAATGAGAGAGAGAGAGAGAGAGAGAGAGAGAGAGGGAGTACGCCCAATAAGAGTTGGTGTGATATTGGCCATATGATACAATCTCTCTCATTGTCTCAGATTCGTCTTAGGAGAATGGATAACCACGAAAAAAACAATTCACAGGACAGTCGACGGTAGGGACCCGCCCACTACCTTCCGAATCCAGAGCTGTGAAACCGTGGCCGTAGTTAGCGGGACCTACTCTTCTTGGTGAGAGAGAGATAGAGAAGGGGGGGGGGGGGGGAGTAAAGAAAAACTGTGTCAAGTGGAAAGTTCAAACGCTAGTGAACTAGTAACAGTAAATAGTAGTTGATTAAATTAAGCGGATAGTCGTAGAAAAAAAGACTGTCCGAGTAGTGGTATTTCATTTTACGAATCCCGACGACTTGCAATAGTATTCTTTTTTCTCACAACCTGTAAATCTATTTTGAATGTGTTTTGAAAACACGAAATTTACCCTATTCAAAATGTGGAATTTATACTGAGATACTACCATAAAGTGCCAAATTGACGACTTTTTATTCTTCTTCTGGAAACATAAGCCAAGGAATGTGTGTTCCCTGGGAGAGCCTGCAGTTGTTGTTGGATGTTAAGCTCCAACACCTAGAGTTTGCCCAAGAAGCTCTGCAACGTATTTAGGATCCTACCAACAGTGTAGATGCTGGAAGATATTTCAGTACACACTGTTTCATTCGTTCGCAACAAAAAAAACAGGTATGTTGTAAAATTTCCTTCAACAGTGCCACTGATTCAGGAACGTGACTTAATTTAATTTTGTATATCTTCTTCTTCTTCTTCTTCTTCTTCTTCTTCTTCGGATTTTGCTTTACTATGTATCCTTTTTATGTTAAGCGTTAGCCTATATCAGTTTAAAATATATATTTTTTAATTCATTGCATGTAAATAAAAAATCACATGAATATTGTCGAGGGACGTTACTCATTTTACACAAATTATATTTTTATACAAAACGCTATGAAACGCTAAATTACAAATAAATAAAAGCTACAAAATGTTACGTGTAGAAATAGAAATGGTAATTTCTGATTCAATAACGCTAAAAATCACCATCCTTTTTAGAAAAGGAATATCTTCATACCGTTTTACAGGAATGGCGTACCGGACGAGATGGCCGTGCAGTTAGGAGCGCGCACTTGTGAGCTCGAATCCCACTGTCGGCAGGCCTGAAGATTGTTTTCCGTGGTTTCCCATTTTCATACCAGGCAAATGCTGGGGCTGTACCTTAAGGCCATGGCCGCTTCCTTCCCATTCCTAGGCCTTTTCCGTCCCATCGTCGCCATAAGACCTATCTGGGTCGGTGCGACGTAAAGCAAAATAGCAAAATAAAAAAAACAAAAAAGAAATGGCGTGGTATAGGAAAAGGGGTCTTTGTGGAAATATTGCATTTAGTTTTCTTCTTTCACACAACAAAAAGTTCATTTGTTCTTATTTTGCTGTACACTTACTGGTGCTATGTTCCCACTGCCACAATGCAAATTAGCTTTGCTGGTTTATGATCAGTAGTTACATCAGACAATGAAGGTCACAGCTCTACTGTGAAAGAATTTAACTCAAGTCAAAAAATGAGATGAAAAACTTTTGTTCCATATTTGTTGTCTATATCGTCGAAGTCATGCAGTGGCTAAAGCAGTTTAGTGGTCCAGGTGTAAGAGAATACTGCAAAAATCCCCTCACAAATAGTGTTCTTAATTGTAAACGTAAATATACCTAACTAACTGCTGCACAGGTAATTTTATTTTTTAAATTTAATGAAAAGGATCATTCTGGTACCAAGGTTCAAGACGCTGTCTATCAATGCAATATCTGCAACAGTTGTGGCCATTCATATCATGCATTTTGAGTGCCTTCCACATCCACCATATTCACCGGACTTTGCACCTATCCATTACCACATACATGTTAGGGCCACTTTTAGAATGTAGTTAAACTGTGAAATCTATTGAAATGTTGCCAAATCGTCTATGATAGAGTTAAAATGTTTGAACAGGATAGAAGAAGATTACCATTTGAGAGACGGAATCGCAGGAATAAACCGAGCAAAAATCATTAATGGTGCTATCTTACGACCCTCTACTGCAACAACTATTGTGTGCTATCACTACAATTGTGTCTGTGGGACTAGAATTGGACTAATCAGCCACTTGAAAAGAAACAACTGATGTACCAAAAAGACATATTTATATTCATTTGACGAATAAATGCCTATGATTGATTGATGTGCTTAATCATACGGAGCAGAAGTAAACCACTTAATTTACTTCATGCAGAGCTTACTTGTTGTTTAAAGCGGCCTGACATCTAGGGTCATCGGCCCCTTCATGCAGAGCAATATGATTCCACATTTTCAAATTATTTTCCTGTAACATCAATAAGGTTGGGGGGCCCATCTCCATCCCCGCACCTAACTTCGTCCACTTAAGGATTTCCAGTCTGCACAGTTGGTAGCTAATGTATCACCGCGCGCACACGCGTAGCCTCAACTCCCTGTCTTGTTGTGAGAGTTTGTTGCGTACACCGCGTTTAGTTTCCATCTACAAGGAGGATTCATTTTTCATTCTGAGCTGAGTTTAGTAAAGCATTCAAACTAAGAGCCTGTTATTCCTAGACTGAACACTGATATGTGTATGAAATACTGGGCTGCATTTCAGTTGTGGGACTAGAATTGGACTAATCAGCCACTTGAAAAGAAACAACTGATGTACCAAAAAGACATATTTATATTTGTAATCGCTACAGAGAGGTAGTTGGCGTGAGTTACTGTAGTGGCCATTATAATAAATCAGGGAATGTTCGTAATTTCGTCCCCATTCATTTTATTTGTTATTTATGAAGTTTATTATTTTAAGATGGGAAAACGCAAGCAGTGCGGTAAGGACGCTAAGAAAAAGGTTATTAAGGCAGTGAGGGACGAAATAATGGGTTACAAACGTGCAACCAAACCATTTAACATCCCACGGGCAACGCTGAAATACTGTGTTAAAAAGAATACCAAGGAAACATTTTTTCATAAATGGCCTTCAAGTAATTCATTATAGGGAAGGTCTTTGGTAAGTTTAGACGGAAAAAATGTATTAAATGTATTAAAATTAATTGTACTTTTCATAAATTTTCACATTTTTTGGTAGTTTAGTTTTTGTAGTGTTCATGTTTATGTCAAATACTGACTACCTTACGTTATAATAGTTTCATTGTAATTTGCCCCAAAGGTGGAGAATATATTCAGTAATAATTATACACTAATTTCTAGTCTTGCCCACAATATTCCTGAATTTCTACAAGTCCAAATCTGCTAAGGGGATGAAATATGGACCCCCTACCTTACAATCAGGCATTTCTTTCTTTTTTAGGCGGGTTCTTCCTTGTGTGAGGGCGAGTCAAACGAAAACCTTAAAAGTGTACTAAAAATTTGAAATGTCGATCCCCACTTCTGTTACTAAGACTATGACCGCCCCACTTCGGTCATGCACAATTGAAGAACAGTACACTGTTATTCGGTTTTTAAGTAGTTAAAGTGTGATATCTATTTAAATTTATCGACGAATAGCGATTCAGTAGAGTAATGCATATTTATCACGGCAGCAACATGACAATGATCAGCCTCGTAGCGCCCTTTTGCCCTTCACATCCACCATATTTACCAGACCTCACTCACACTTAGTGATTACCACATGTTTGGCCCACTTAAAGAGGCAGGAAATACGTTTGGATGATTATAAATGATGGAGATAAATGTATGGATGCGCAGACAACCCAAGGATACTTTCTAGAATCCATGGATTTTGTAAGCATTGGAGGACTTGCACTGAATGTAACGGAGACTACGTAGAAAAACGTTTTTTAAAGTTTTCATTAGACTCAACCCTGTATATGAGAAAAGTTTGATTGTGTGGCAAGGATTTCATCTTAGGTAGGGAAATGAGACAGAAAATAGCTAAAAATAACACACAAGATAGTAAATAACTATTTATTTAATGACTTTATTTTTTTATTCTACAGATAGAAATGTACATTTAAAAGACAACGTGAGGCGAGTTCTACGAACTACAGACACTAAGCAACGAACTAATTCAAATTATATTTACTCATGCTAGGAACAAATGGTGTAATATTGGTTTTAGATCTGTGAAATGTGGTATAAGTACTATGATAAATTAAGAGTTCAATCCTCGACACTTTAGATACCTCTAAACTTGGGAGCATTATGAGTAATGCATATTTTTGGTTATTTCATTAGATACTTCTTCAAATTTTTAAAAATGTTCCTTTTTTATACCTTGTTATCCAACTTATTTCTCTTTTGTATTAAACGTTTGGACGTTTTTGAAACTAAAACATGATTTTACGGCAAAAAGTAATAAGATAATCATACCGCCCGAGGTGAAATCCAAAGTATCAATACTACTAGTTAGCGGGTAATAAAATAACTCGGCAGCTGGGTGTAATACTAATTCCTAGGGACACAGGCATGTTAAGGAAGGAAGGAAGGAAGAAAGGAAGAAAAGGGGGGAGGGTGCGTTATTTTCTAATGCTGATCATTAATAGAGAGAGCCCTGTAGTGTCTTGGCGGTTACAAACTGCATGGCAGTGGGGATAATTTTGCTGGTAATTTCTAAATAATGACTTTTATTGATTTTCACTCAGGTATACTCTTGTTTTGCTTGTGGTTAGGCAACCCTCGACATTGGTAAAGAGCCTTGAGACCATAAAGCCGTATATCTGACCAAAGAGTAACTGGCTCCTTACCGCAATTAATGAAATGAAATGTCGTATGACTTTTAGTGCCAGGATATCCCAGGACGGGTTCGGCTCGCCAGGTGAACGTCTTTCTATTTGACTCCCGTAGGCGACCTGCGCGTCGTGGTGGTGGTGGTGGTGGTGATGATGATGATGAAATGATGATGAAGACAACAAATACACCCAGCCCCCATGCTACTGGAATTAACCAATTAAGGTTAAAATCCCCGACCCGGCCGGGAATCTAACCCGGGACCCTCTGAACCGAAGGCCAGTACGCTGACCCTTCAGCCAACGAGTCGGACACCGCAATTAATGAAAGGAGGGAACAAAGGTCAGTACGTCGGTAGTTGTTGCAAGAGAAAATCCCTCATAAACCTGTGACTGTAGGGGTTTTGGTGCCAGGTATCAGGTCTATTGTATTATGCTAACAGATCTATCCGTTTTAGTACCTTGGGTGTAATATACTGTAGTTAAATATTTACAATATCCGCGGATAACCATTTTGCGGATGCGGGTGCGGATATTATTTTGTATAACCGCGCAGGGCTCTAACCATTAACTAGAGAATGCAGAGTTGTTGGAAAATGGTTGTTGTTTGATATTGGTAGAGTTCATGTACAATAACAAATATCGTCCATATCGCTCAGCGATTACGAAGGGAGATTGGCATGAATAGTACTGTAGGGTTCTATTAGATTTTCCCCTAAGGCTTATGCAAATCTCATTGCAGAACATTCGTGCGGGCTAGAAGATCGATGAATTTTGAGAATCTATCTGAATTTAGCGGCAATAAATAAATTATATTAAGAGAATAAATTTGCATTCTAACCTAACACAGCAAGAAAATAAATCGTGTTCTAATTACTGGCATCTTACGCCGGGAATGGATCCGGTCGTGAAGATCTCTAAGAAAGTCTAGCCAGGTAAGCTTACCAGTTGTACTTAACTTTTGATATCGAGGCCATGACCACATAACTTCTAATTTTACGTGGAATCCGAACAAGAGTTAGGAATTGGATTTCATGAAGCTACTCCAAATGTCTGTATTCACACACAAAATTTTACACTCTGATTCTTATATAGGATAACACAAATGCGATGCAGGAGGAGTTAGACTAGTGTTACTTAGCGCTGCCAACCCGACGCCGTGAAAAATATTCCAACCTCTACGCATTCTCACTTTTAAAGTTGAAACATCGAATGTCCAAGATATTAAAAATATCAAATATCGAGGTGCTGTGGTGACGATTTGCAACAAAAATTGAATGCACATCCTGTAAAGAAAGCATTAAGAAAATTATATAGGCTAAATATAAACCTAGAGAAGAATGAACATGAAGCAACATTTTTCTTTCAACATTGAGTGGAAGTTCTGGAAATAACCAAATTTCTATTAGTGTTACTGAATCTGTTATATATATAATTAAAATAGTTTTACAGATTCTAGTACACGTATTTCTTACATAATACTAAATACCACAAAAATTTCAAAAATCTAAGAATACGGTCCAAGGAACCCCATATAGCATCATTACATTAAGACTTGCCAAGTGCATCGAAATTTAAGTATTATAATGCGCCATAATTGAACTGTTAAGTAGCATTCTGATGGGGATATCAGGCATTTCATACAGACAGAGAATATTATTTTTGAAAGTAACGTGGCAAACAACGGGCAATAGTTTAGTTCGGTCTCGATCAGAATATTTGCAGTGTTACACATTTAGAAGTAGGTACAATATTTCCAGGTTTTGAAGTTTTATATCCTTTCCCAAAATTATTAAAATAAGCATATAGTTCTCAATACGACATTTTATTTACTGTTTTTCGATTACACTTATCGTTACGCCGAGTAAGTGTCAACATTCACATGACGAATCAATATTGCTAAAGCTATTTCGAGAAGATAATATGCCAGAATTCGCAGAGGAATGTTGAAAAGTAATGAATTTTGTAAAAATGATTGAAGATCTTAGGTTATTAAAAAGGAGCTTTAAATTCAAATTCAGTATACGTCTTTGAATGTAAACGATTACAAAGGAAATCGAAAATGACAGTATATTACGATTAAACATACAAAGACGAACAGAACAATTAGTGAATACGAACATTTTTTTACCAAGCATTTACGAGGCGGGATCCAATGGAAACCACCCAGGTTCCATTGGTCGTTTCCTCGTGTGCGCTTCGATAAACAGTCATAAGGGGAAGGAAGACTATACACCACCATTCTCCACCAGGAGATGGCTATGTGTGGTGGGTGCAGTGAGTAAACATGGTGGCGATTCGGAACCTATCAAAACAAAATCATAGAGCCGTGAAAATCATCCTTTGTTCGAACCTTGAGAAATTTCTGAAGATCAAGCGGTTCCAAAACTATGATGAACTCAAGACTGCAGTGCAACAACCAAAACTCTTTACAGACGCTTGGTGAAGCATTAGGATGCGTGTCTGATATTAGAGTGATTTTCTCTCTCAAAATAGTTCTGTATTTTTGCCTTTTTGGGTTTACTTTGTAATTTAGTTGTATTGTTTTGTAATAATAACTGGGCCCGTAATTTTCACGTGAGGATTTCAACTTATTTCAGCGGGTTTCTGCTTATGATGTGAATATGAACTAAAGGTCATTTTTACAAACAAGTACGAAACATCAGTAATTTAAGATTTTATTAAACCTGTGTTTTAACATTTAAAAATACATGCTTGAACTTCTCTGTAAGAATACCCGCCCCCTGATGATTTGCAAGACTTGGCAAGTCTTTCTTGAGGAGCATGCCTGGACCTATGGCCATGTGACAAGTGTCTGATCAACTTCGTATAAATTCAACAATGTAGATCTACACTGGAATGACGAAATTTATGTTAAAATTGCATTTTTTTCTATATAATATAAATGAAAAGAAACTAATTATAACAGCATGTGGCATTTACAAAATGCATGTCAAAAATCATAAAGGCAATATATACAAATAAAATGTATCACTGTAAATTATTTAGCTAACATTTCATTCAGTATCACGATAAACAACACTAGTTCTTATTACAACGGAGACATTTACAAAATAAATGTCAACTCGTACTTATCCTATGTTCACATTCTCTTCTTTATTTACAACTAAAATAAAACTAGTATCAAAGTAGAAGTATTATTAATACAGACAGAAAGCATTACAGATGTTTTGTTGTTTTAAAGTATGCGCACTGATACTTTGACTAGAATACTGGTATGGGTGTGACTTTATTCTTCATTTGCCAAGCCAACAACACCAGTTTTAACATTCACACGTGAGTTTATTTTTGTGTTCAGCTGGCACTAAGTACTATAAATTTGTACGCTCTGTTTCAACAGATGATGAAATAGAAAAAAAATACATAATAAAAATGAAGCAGCCTCTTCTTCTAGCAGAAATAATGTGTTGTCCCTGCTGTCGCTAATGTTTGCCATCTGTCAAAAATTAATTGTAATTATATAAACTACAATGCACTCTTTCTCAAATTCTAAATCAAACAGCAAGCATATTTGGGAAGATATTTTTGGACACTTTCATTGAACACTCATAATAATATTTGGCCTCGTATTGGTTGCTTTTTTACACAATTTTTTTCTTCAAAAAACATTCAATCAATCAAGACTCCTTTGAACTTCTACTAATACAGCCTCTTCTACACATACTACAAAAATTAATGCTACAGTAAACAGAAAATATTGGGTAATATCAAGCTCCACATACAAAATTTGTTAGGTCGGAGTGCACAACTTTTATTGGTAGTCAGATTCACTTGGCGTACCGTTTCCTCCAGTTCCTTTCTCAAGTACTCCATGGTGTTGAGAGTCAGTCCTCCTAACATCAGGCACTAACAGGGGAGGAGGAGTCACAATGATGCTTGCTGTGAAGCAGTGAGATAAAATGTGGTGTACGCATTGAAACCGGAACACGAAATGATGCGTCACATTTCTTTACAGCTTCGTTTGTACAGAATAAAACGTTTAGTGTAAATTACAAAATATTTCAGGCGATTTATTAATCAAAACATACTGTAATTAAAGAACTAAGAATTCACACAAAGTGCAGATGATACGTCCCATGGACCAGCAATAGCATAGCCAGGATTGGCCAATTGGTGGGGGGTTATAGTTACAAAATTATGATAGAACATAATAGAGGTGCTTGTGCATGTGTAGTGCGCGCTTGCATGAGTGTCATTATAAGGACACTGATACGAGTTAATTATGTTGATATTCAGAACAAAATCCGACATTAAAGTACAGAACAAGAACAACATGACCAAGCTGAAGAGCTTTACAGCAAATGGTATATTTACAATCTAAAATCCAACTTTCGAGACTTCATAGAAAATAGATTCAGCAGGTCTGTTGATTTTCTAATTATTTCTATGTGAATGTTTATTTAGTTTATTCCCGTTTTCTGTTTATTTAAGTAAACATTCCATGATGGGGAGGGTTCTAACCACCAGGAACCCCCTTGGCTATGCACCTATGGAACCCAGTAATGTTTTCCAAAGACTCTGAAACGCTCATTTGTTCACTTGTAAAAATTAAACGATTTTTACGATTTTTTTAAAATGATCCAATCTTATTTATGATTATAATTGACATATTTTCATATAGGGTTATTGAAAAATATTTCAATGTTTTTCAAGGAGAAAGGGTATACACACTGGTTTTAAAGTCAGTGATTTAATTCAAATTTGCAGAAATCATGGAGCAATTAGTTTTAAAAATTATCGTAAGTTATTTTTAATTAAAATTATAGTAAAAGAAAAAATATTTTAATATAATGTGGCTATTATAAGCCTTGTAATGCAGATCCTCTGACGAGTGTAGGTGACATTTTTTCGTGTATGGGGTGTCGAGTGTTGCAGGGTAGTGGCGTGAGAGTTGCAGACATTTTGGGCACAGCAAAAACAGCTAGAATATTCCCAAAACTTCCCGAGAGGGCCCGAGCTGGGGGCTTCAAATTTGGGGCTCGGAAGCAAAACAGCTTGAGTACATCGACGTAAGAATCTTTTGACTGAGTGGAATTTTTTTTCCAAAGGAATAAGCTATGGTTTCCGTTGACTAAACGTTTCCTGAAAGTCCAGATTAAATTTTAAATTCAATCCCCGGCAAGTGTTGAGGGAAATTTTCGATATATGAAGGAGGTAAGGAGACATAATCCACTCATTAATAGAAGTCGAATTATATCGAGGAAACTGAAAATATACATGAATTAATCAGGCAATTCCACGTCCCGTAGAAATGTCAATGTTTGTACCAGAAAACCTGTTACCCCTAAGATCTGTACAAAAATCGAAAATAAAGAACTCCAAAAAATATAGCATAAGTACGCAGGTCTGAGCATCTCTTCCCGCAGTGGGAAAATTAGCACACTGAAATCAAGGTTTTAGGCACCAAACTTCAATTAATTTGAAAAGTGTGTTAACATTTCCTGACTTAAAAACTTCACAAACTGCTGCTAGTCAAATATATTAAACAGAAGGGTTAGAAAGAAAAGGTTTTGTAATAGTGCCAGATTTTGAGAAAATTTACTGACTTTTTAGACAAGTTCTCTAAAGTAATTAAAATTTGATTACAGTCTCTGGGCCCCGTCCTTTCAAAACTTACTATGATTTGGAAATGTAGCGGAGTTAAATAATTAGAGACTTGTAGTGCTCTCTTTACATCAATGAGTGTAATGGAACGTTACTTCACTGTACTCAATGAAAGGATGCTGAGATACCTTGATGCTCGAGTTCATCGTGCAGATATGTTGTGCAGTACGACTAAGTTAACTTGAACTTCGGTGGCGATCCACCTTTTCATTCTGCTGCGAGCTTGACGACACCCAAAAATGGTACAGTTAAGACTCATCTATATGCATACTGTATACAAGATCATTTATATATATATACTTTTAGAATTAGACATATAAATACTCAATAATTTCTCTGTCTCTCTTCTCTCTTACTGTTTCATACACACACATAAACAAATTATATGATCCTGATTACAGTAATAATGCAATATTATTATAAATATTAAGTACGGTATATTCCATATCTATTTTTTACAAAACACTCATCTTTCATCCTGCGAGTTAAATGTGTTTACAATTTTTCATGTGCGTGGTGTTGGGGAGAAGAACAAGACAATACTGTTTGATCCCCTTTGTGTGCAAATGAGAGGTCTCGTTATAAAAGCTATTGAAGTAATTAAGAGTAAGAGAGACACAACTACCGTACAATTAAAATAACCTTGCATTTTTAGATTAAACTTACAGACTTTTAGTGGAGTATATAACACTGTGATATTCCAGCGACTAAGTTGAACATCACATTTTAGGATTAGACAAATGAGGAACATTAGATAAAGTTTTCATCATTTTATTTTCTGTATATACGGAGAGAGTTTCATAAGACATGGCACCCGGTTATATCTTCCAAAATTGTTGTAGAACGATAAGTTCAGTATATAAGTTTGAAAACCTCTGTCACAATTTACAGAATGCCACCGACAGAGGCGTCCAGTGACTAGTCAACAATGCATGTGTGTTACCGGCAGTGCTCCAAGATGGATGTAAGTAAATGTGAACTTGAAAATCCCACTAATCCGCGCCAGAAATGCACATGAGTGCCATGCAGAGCTAAAGAGAAGCTTTAGGTAATAATGCTTTAGCTAACCGAACTGCTGCCCAAACGTGGACGCGCAGCAACTGTTGACAGTCGCGCGGTGGACGTTCTGTGTGAGCTTTGAGTAACCGCTGTCGAACAGTTCTTAATGGAAGACAAGCGTAGGACTGTACAGGAATTACACATATGGGAACTTATATCGTCAGAGTTCCGAATTTTCCGCAGACGTGCAATATTTGTGCAAGACAATTATGTCTTATGTCTTATGTTTATTGTCAGTTTCTGTTTCATTTATTTAAGTAAAAATTCCATGGCGATGGGGGGTTCTAACCCCTCAGTAACACACCAGACCCTGACTATAAACCTGAATGTACAGTACTTTTGATTTAATTTAATGCATAATGACACAAAGATTTTTATTTGTGCATCCATAGATTTCCTCCTGTTGTTAACTCCTTTATCTGGACCCAATTTGATGCTAGCGATGAGAAGCGTATTCCAGTCGCCTTCAAACACACACAATCGATATGCAGTGCTGTAGCTTTATTGGAAGGCTAGCTTTTACCCTTGTCAACCAGGTTTTGGAAATTCAAGCGATTGTGTACTCTGAGTTTTGTTGAATACAAAGGTGTACCAGTTATGGTTATTGCATTGAAAGGGGTTTGAATAAACACTGGGTAAACCTTGACTGCCAGAGGTTAGACGAAAACTTCCGGGGAATTAATACTTCCAATGCTGACTAGACGAAAGCTTTCGGGGAATTAATACTTCTAATGTTGACTAATATTAAAAAAATGTTTCACAACGACGAAGGAATTACCATATTTCCGAAAGATGATGAAGTTGGAGTGGTATTATTTGTAGTTTATTCATTTTAGGTTTCTCCACATCTCGACTTGTACTTTCTTTCCCCCAGAAAACTAAAGATCCCTGGAATGGCGCCTAATTCTATTGCCATCTCTGTTCTCAGAATACCTAGACATCACCTCTATTCCCCTTGATACAAGGTATCGCCTAATGCACAAACATTGGAAATTTTAGTGTTGTTGTTAGCTCATGTCAAATTTAGATAATGTTTTTCATCATCTTACAGATCTCAACTGAGGATGCATTTTCAGATATAATTTATAGTTGAATGTTTTAATTGTTAAGATGTATGGTATGTTTTGTCCACTGTGGCAGCTCATATTTCTGAGAAGTCTGAATTAATTAATTAATTAATTAATTAATTAATTAATTAATTAATTTTCCCCTTCATTGTTTTAAGAAGGAGCTTTGCAAAACTAATTTGGTTCACATAGGCGATGACGAGGAAAAATCTTGTTAAAGTCTTATTTATACACAACATTCCTTGCTTTACCATTAGAAGCTAGAACGCAGAGACTCTGGGTGTACTAACACTTATGGCTTAGTGAGCATTAAGTCTAGCTCAGAAATGTTCGTAACTGGCGCAGCGTTTCTATTGTTCACAAAATAATATAAGAACTGGTATTGTGGACATTTTCCTGGAACGTTTTATATTCGGTTCAGCCAATGTAAGCCGAAAATGTGTTCGCACGGCGTCATTTTCTTCGAACTGTTTAGCAGAAACAGTTACCACTCGGCTTCCATTAATCACTGTTCAGTATTTAATACATGGAAATCTTCCTCTGGAGATCCACTAGGGTACATAAAGAAACACACTTAGCTATGAGCTTGCATTAAAGAGATGGTCGGTTCGAATCCCAACGTCGGAAGCCCTGAAGATTGTTTTTATTAGTTTCCCATTTTTACACCAGCAAATGCTGGGGCTGTACCTTGATTTGGGCCACGCCTCTACCTTCCCCTTCGGTGTGTTAGTACGACATTAAACCACTAGCAAACGAAGATTGTCCAAAGGTTCCTGAGTTATAACCAAACACAGATACATATAAATATACAACCGTTGAGTTTTATGTCTGAAGAAATACAACGCAGTTACATGACTTATGAAACAACTCTCGTAAAAGAAAAGAAGACTATGAGTCTGAAAATGTTTCTAATGCCCAAACTTTCGGCATTATTTTTCTCTTTAAATTATAAAGAGATAGCTCCAACTGTTTTATAAACAAATTGTGGGATACTGATCTTCTGTTAAGTGCCACATTTCTCTCATACCATGTTCTTTCACACTCCATACATTACTCGTACTACACACGCACATACACACACACAAATATTTTTCCGTGTATATACTCACACACACAATACATGTCGATTCACAAAGACGAAGGCACCGGACATTTAATGTAATACTTATCAAGACTGACTGACTTTTCTCAGCTCAAAATAAATGCAATGGTAGTCACGAAATTAAAAAAAAATCGGACAAAGCTGCATGAGTTTGATGTAGGATAACCCTTGCTCATGTTTGTCTACTTTGTCAGAATATAATACAAGACCAATTCTTGTATCTCCATAGTAAAACAACATCAAGGCTGCTGAAAAATATAAGACTTTCATCGCAGAGGAAGGTCAAGGAAATATTTTGTTTATTTCTTTCTGTATACGTTCATCCTCACACTAATATGGCAACGCAACACACTAGATTTCTTTTTTTCTTTCAGTTAACCACCAACCACTATTAGAGGCGGATGGTATACCCACTCATCGTCTCTTGTCTTTTCAGTATTCGAAACCTAAATCCTAATAAAAAGTACGCACGTTCGCGCACAGAGTTATTTCAAGCGCTACTATCAATTATTAGAAGTAATACGCACTTCTCCCAATAAACTATGTGCCATGTGACTCCTTCTTCTACAAATCTTCACTTGCTTCTTCTCCTTCTCCCTCTCTTCTACTCCTTCCTTTTTCGGTCTTCTTTTCCTGCACAAAACTATAGCTGCCTGGAACTCTCACCATTCATGAACTTAGATCAGACCTGCAATAATAAAGAGTAAAACAATAATTAGCACAACTGATAAATAAATAAATAAATAAATAAATAAATAAATAAATAAATAAATAAATAAATAAATAAATAAATAAATAAATAAATAAATAAATAAATAAATAAATAAATAAATAAATAAATAAATAAATAAATAAATAAATAAATAAATAAATAAATAAATAAATAAATAAATAAATAAATAAATAAATAAATAAATAAATAAATAAATAAATAAATAAATAAATAAATAAATAAATAAATAAATAAATAAATAAATAAATAAATAAATAAATAAATAAATAAATAAATAAATAAATAAATAAATAAATAAATAAATAAATAAATAAATAAATAAATAAATAAATAAATAAATAAATAAATAAATAAATAAATAAATAAATAAATAAATAAATAAATAAATAAATAAATAAATAAATAAATAAATAAATAAATAAATAAATAAATAAATAAATAAATAAATAAATAAATAAATAAATAAATAAATAAATAAATAAATAAATAAATAAATAAATAAATAAATAAATAAATAAATAAATAAATAAATAAATAAATAAATAAATAAATAAATAAATAAATAAATAAATAAATAAATAAATAAATAAATAAATAAATAAATAAATAAATAAATAAATAAATAAATAAATAAATAAATAAATAAATAAATAAATAAATAAATAAATAAATAAATAAATAAATAAATAAATAAATAAATAAATAAATAAATAAATAAATAAATAAATAAATAAATAAATAAATAAATAAATACGCCAGGAACTGAAAAATACTACGAGAGGAATAGACAGTTATGTTTATGCTTCGTACATCTAAAGAAAACACATGACAGGTTACCCAGGGAAAATATGTCCACCATACTGGTGGACTATGGGATTAATGGTAGATTATTAAAACCAATAAAAGGCATTTACGTTGACAATTGGGCTGCAGTGAGAATTTGTGGTAGAATGAGTTCTTGGTTCAGGGTACTTAGAGGTTTGTTGTTTGTATTTTACATGGATCACCTGCCGGAAGGTATAAAGTGACAAGGAGGGATTCAGTTAGGTGGAAATGTAGTAAGCAGTCTGGTCTACACTGACGACTTGGTCTTAATGGCAGATCTTGCCGAAAGCCTGCAGTCTAACATCTTGGAACTTGAAGATAGGTGCCATGAGTATGGTATGAACATTAGCCTTTCGAAGACAAAATTGATGTCAGTAGGTAAGAAATCCAAGAGTATTGGATGTCAGATTGGTGATTCAAAGCTGGAACAGATATCAACAATATTCTGTCTTCTTTTTTTTGCTTGACGTCGCCCACAATATTCTGTAAGAAGGAAGTCAACTTCCTGAGAAGTTAGAAGTAACAGACATGAAAATAGCGAGAATCATTGCTGGTACAAACAGGTAGGAACAATGGCAGGAGGGTACTCGGAATGAGGAGATAAAGACTATGTTAGGAATGAAGTCGATGGATGAAGCTGTACGCATAAACCGGATATGATAGTGGGTCATTTTAGACGAATGGAGGAGGATAGGTTACAAGTAACTATTCTCATTTTGGTTACCTAGGAGAATAACTGTCTGTTATGGAGGGTAAGATAAGTAGAGGGAGATCAAGACGACGATGATTAGGCTGAGTTTCTAACGATTTAAAGATAAGATGTATAGAACTAAATGATGCCACTTCACTAGTTGCAAATAGAGGATTGTGGCGACGTTTAGTAAATTCACAGAGGCTTGCAGACTGAATGCTGAAAGACATAACAATCTATAATGATGTATATAAATAAATACATAAATAACGTGCATTCTACTCACTTCAGCGCCTTGTAACGCTCCTTCTCGTGGTTATTTTCGGGAGGTTCGCATTCGAATGAAGCCAAAGCCAAAGCTGTAAAGTAAAATCAAACCATATTACTTTATAAAACAGAATCACTATTAAATATATTGCACTGATTATGTACTGATAATGAAACTAGAGGGGGGGCTTGTGTATACAATCCGAATGCGAGCGTCATGGTAAATGCGATCTAATTTCTTCGAACTCTCATAGAAGGGCTATCTCGAGAGAGTTTTAGTATTGCAGTAGGAAGTGTAGGATACGAGTAAGATCTGTCAAGATGACTCTCAGTGAGAGTTGAAGCCCGCCCTCCTGATAAAGCTCAGAAGTGATCTCGCTGCGGACTGTGAGAAGAAATCGGAATTGGGGCAGATGAGAAGAGAGACCTATCTACTGTATGTGAAGACGACAGCGTATGAAGATGTGGTGATCTTCGTCCTTGTCCCCTCTATTTGTTACTCATTCTTTCCTCATTGACTTGTGACAGTGTTTATCCAATTAAGGGGAGACGTGCACGAAAATTAATTAATTTTCTAAATTCTCTGCAACTTGGCGTTATTCGAGTTAGAATCATGAAACATTGCACACTGATTTCAAACACATTGTTCTTAGGTATACACATTAATCAGTTAATTTAGTTTAAAAGTTTTGCAAAAATAGTTTTTTTCATATTCAAATTTTGGTCATATTCATGTACCTTTTTCTCGGCAACGCCAACATCCTGACCTTGTAATTTTTTTTAGTGATTTCTAAGAACTTGATAATTAAATGCCTGGGGGCGTTTTTAATTTCATGTCTATTTTTATTTTAAAAAATAAATAAACTTTTAAATTTGAAAATTTCACACAAAATACATGCATATTAAACTCTAAAGTCCATAAAATGACATATTTTGTAATTTCCTTGCCGGAAAATGTACAAAAATGCTTAGTATATCAAGTTTTACATTGATATCTTAAATAGTTCCAGAGAAAATGGTACATATGTCACGAAAAGAGTAAGTTTAGGAAATGACGATTGAATTTCACAACACGAAACCCCGCAATGCATCTCTCAAATCAAAACAAAATTTCCGCGATAATCGCCATGCTTAACCAACCTGAAATTATGTTTCACAGCCTTCTTCAATATTTGTAACTGTCATACCGTCAATGCCTGACAAAACAGACAAAAGAGTTCAGCGAAAACGAAAAACAAAGCAATGTACCAAAAAGTGGGCATGGCACCTGACGCCCATGTGTTGGGAATTTAGTGCACTTACGTCCAGAATTAGACTGAATACTTTTGAGACTCGACACCCTGCATAATAATCTAGCAATTTCAGCAACAACAACAAAATATTAGTTTTGAAGGATTTCGTGCACGTGTCTCCTTAAAATGCTTCTATTCAAGTGCCTATCTAACCAGGGTGTTCCGAAAAATATGGGAAGTAATCGGATCGTGTATAGTACGCCCGAAAACAACACGAAAATTTCCCATGAGCATACGTCCTTAGGTCAATCGTTTACGACCTACAGACGTTCTACAGTTGTACTGCAATAGTTGGCCAACCTGCAACATCTCGCTTCAAATAGCGACCTACAGACGTTCTACAGTTGTACTGCAATAGTTGGCCAACCTGCAACATCTCGCTTCAAATAGCTGTAGCCGTGGTTGTGTATAAGAAGTGATCAACAATTGTCGCAAGTCTGATGGTTTTCGGCTACTGAACAGCATATTTTCGAGTGGTTTTGGAAATCGTGGATGACGTTCTAAATGACAGAATCTTAAGTTATTCTGACCATGAAAGAAAAATAGACCTCATCGAACTCGTAATGATTAAATGGTAAATTCAATAATAGGGAATCTCACGACAAATTCCTGATTCAAAAATTAATACGCATTCCAGCTGATAAAATACGCAGGCATAATTCGTAAAAGATCGACCATAGGAGGTATGTTCATAGCTACGTTTTGTCTTGTTTTGGGGTGTACTATCAACGTCCCGATTACCGCCCATATTTTTCGTAACACCAAATGTAAGTACAACCACAACTTTGTCAGCAAACTTAAAATTTTTACCTCATTTATTTTTCCACCTGAGATTAAGCATACAAACGTTGAAAGTGGCTGCATTCAGTATCTGCCTGTCAATTTATTTGTTACATCGGAGGGAAATAGTTTAGTTTAATTATTTCTCACTCCTCGGTCTTTAAGTTCAGGAGTAGGCTGGTTGAGCACTACGCTATAGGTCGGAATTTTAGACAGTAAGAAGTTAGAATGCAAAACTTATTGAACACGTATACTCTAGCTTGCACAACGGTTATGCTATGAGTTTTGCATAAAGATTAGGGGTACGGCCCATCAGAACTCTTAGAATTTATGTTACTCTCGCTACATTACGGAACAGCGGGCTAGACCACACGTTCTAATAACCAAATCAGTTTGCAATTCTAAACTATTACTGCCTAAATATCCGAGCTCTAGCAATATATATTATTTCGACCCCTCCAACTGAGGAGTATAACTTATGTAGAAACGATGCTCTTAGTTGGAGTAGTCAATTTCATTAGCATAAAGTGGAGGAGCAATATTACGTGCAACAAAAGAGGAACGTTCAGATTAGCTTATCGAAAAAAATACGTAACTAGTGTTGTAGAAACTGCTTTTCCGATCTTATTGATCTCATATAATTTCTTTCCGTAGGAGGTATGGTAGAAGAGATATTCAAGAATTTAGATATTTATTGTGTTGGCAAGAATCGCTGAAATAGAAGTGTTGTTCATTTATGATGGCAATGAGTTAAATAGAAGAATGAAAGTTTTAGAAGGGACAATCAAAAAGTTTCCGTTCGACGGCCATACAGTCTTGAATCGGGATTCCAATCAGCAAAATCGCCGTGAGCACTAAGGCACACATCCCACCGACACACCAGGTTGAAGATGCCCATATGGTAAAACACCGTATCCTGCTGCGTGAAGAAGTCCGTAACCATCCGCTGCACATCCTCGTCCGACAGGAAGCATTGAGCCTGCAACGCCCTTTTGAGGGAACCGAAGGCGTGGGGAGAGATCAGGACTATAGGTCTCATCCACCGTAATGGATGAAGCTGGCCTCGCAGATAGACCAGCGTCGTATCGAAACGCGACCCGCACGGAACTCTGTGCACCAATCCACAACGGTGGTTTTCGACAGACGTACTGCTCCATACACAGTCTTCATTCTCCGATGGATGTCCACCGGCGTTTGTCCTTCTGCAGCCAAGAACACGATGGTCCTGTTTGGACGCATTTGGTAATGACGTCAGTTCACTCCCACCTCGGCAAGACACAACTGCCACATTATACGTATCGGAGTCACGCAACGTTGCATGTCCGCTGCAGCAACGCCCTCAAACGTGTGACTATTTCTATCCTGCTGCAGTCTGCGCTGCTTGGCTAATGTAGCTATCAGCTTGCATTCGGGAGATAGTGGGTTCGAACCCCACTGTCTGCAGCCTTGAAGATAGATTTCCGTGGTTTCCCATTTTCACACCAGGCAAATGCCGGACCTGTACCTTAATTAAGGCCACAGCCACTTCCTTCCCACTCCTAGCCCTTTCCTGTCCCACAGAGCTCGATAGCTGCAGTCGCTTAAGCGCGGACAGTATCCAGTATTCGGAAGATAGTAGGTTCGAACCTCACTGTCGGTAGCTCTGAAAATGGTTTACCGTGGTTTCCCATTTCCATACCAGGCAAATGCTGGGGCTGTACCTTAATTAAGGCCGGGGCCGCTTCCTTCCCACTCCTAGCCCTTCCCTGTCCCATCGTCGCCATAAGACCTATCTGTGTCGGTGCGACGTAAAACAACTAGGTTTCCTGTCCCACCGTCGGTCCGACGTAAGGCAAATAGCACAAAATAAAAATTTAAAAAACTTTACACTGACTGCTGGTAGCTGAGGCCGATGGATGACCTTTATGTTGGGCCCATTAACAACCATCATCATCATCATCATCATCATCATCATCATCATCATCATCATCATCATCATCATCATCATCATCATTATCAGCAAAAGCAGCAGCAGCATAATTTATTCTGCTGCCACTCGTCTTCGAAAGATTACAATACTAAAACTCGTCAACAACAGGTACTATAACTAAGTTTCATAAGATTTGATTTGCCATTCGCTGTATATTTTCCATTGCTTAAATGAGATGTTAGGATAACCAGACGTATCAAAATTGACAATGATGCTGGTTGTCAAACCGAAGTTAATGAGATCCTCGACCCATCTGGTAATCGGAAAGCTTCGAGTTCATGTCCAGGTTGTGTCAGAACTATCCACCTCATTATACTTGTAATGTAGGGAATGTTATCCTATCTGAGGCTGATGAAAGCGAACAGCTGGTGAGCTGCCTCTTCCCCACTATATGGGATACAGAGCAGGTGCAGAACGTATGCTGCAGTCACATGGCTCTGATAAGTGGAGAGGCTTCATAACGAGACGTGAGATTCAGCCCACACATGTTGCAAACAACATTCAACCGAGCGTGCTGCACAGTTCCACGCTGCACTTCTCCAATAGCCGCCCACAAATTGCTGGTAATGGGTGGCAATCGTTATTTTGAACGAGGTTATCACCCCTTCGTAAGTTTTCGTAGTATGAAACGCGACAAGAGTGGAATGAGTTGTGATCTGCCGCAGTAACAAAGGGAATGGCACTGAAAGCCTGCTAAACTCTACGATAAATAAAGGATACTACCTCAATGCCTGATAAATTGGTTTTTTTTTTGCTAGTTGTTTTACGTCGCACCGACACAGATAGGTCTAACGGCGAAGATGGGACAGGAAAAGGCTAGGAGTGGAAAGGAAGCGGCCGTGGCCTTAATTAAGGTACAGCCCCAGCATTTGCCTGGTGTGAAAAAGGGAAACCACGGGAAACCATTTTCAGGGATGCCGACAGTGGGGTTCAAACCTACTATCTCCCGAATACTGGATACTGGCCGCACTTAAGCGACTGCAGCTATCGAGTTCAGTGATAAATTGTTGGCTGAAACATGGTTACTGCTTGAAATGCCTGATAATCCCTCGGCTGTAAAGAAAGGATACTGCTTAAAATGACTGACAAAGTGTTCACTGAAGAAAGAGGCCTGCTTGAAATGTCTGATGAACTGTTGGCTAAGAAAAGGGACCTGATTCAAATGCCTGATAAATTGTAATATAAAGAACGGTTAGTGCTTAAAATGCCTGATAAACTGTTGGATAAAGAGAGGTCACTGCTTGAAATGCCTGCTAAACGAAGGCTAAAGAAAGGGTACGATTTGAAATGCCTGATATACCACCGGTTAAAGAAAAGGGCACTGCTTGAAGAGCCAAAATAGCGTACCCCTTTGTAAAAGCCTCGTAAGCTATAACCTAAAGAAAACGAGTACGACTTGATAAGTCTCATAAGGTGTAGTAGAAAAAAGTATGGCTACCAAATACTCGTAAATTTTGAACAACTGATACAGAGTAGAACTGATTATGTATTACAAAAAAATATTGGGTGCGTGATATTGATGGTTAAAGTTGTGCGAGTAGAAATTTTTTTCCTAGCTTCTTTTAACGTCTCACTAACGCATCGAAGGTATTTGTCGACGTAATGGATGGAAAAGCGATAGGACTGGGATGGTAGCGTCCGTGGCTTTAACTAAGGTAAAGTCCCGGCATTTGCGTGGTGTGAAAATGGGAAAACACGGGAAACCATTTTCAGAGCTGCGAGTAGAAATTACAGGAACCGTCAAGACGTTGGTTCAGGGCGAACTGTGCTCTGCTCCGGATTTTATCAGCCAAAAATAACTCCCTTTATCGCACTTCCACACCACAGTTATGCCAGCACTTCTGGGAGTCGGAATGTCCCTGATAATGTGTTATTCAAACAGCAATCAATGCCCATTTACTGAGTTACTTTGTCTACCTAATTTTCTGTTACTTGACAAAAAACAATTCCAACTCACATTTCCCTACTTCTATTTTAAAGTTCGCCTAACTTAAGATTGGGTTAAAAATATCGCAATGACACGTATTCATACTTAAAGTGATTTTAAGTTTTTAATAATAATTTCCTACGAAACCATCAAAAATATTTTGCAGACTTCTTTTATCAGCCCTTACCCACGTCTTCCACTTTCATACGAATAGTATTATTCCTATTATTGTTAATACAAGTTGCTTTACGTCGTACCGACACAGATAGGTCTTATGGAGACGATGGGACAGGATAGGGATAGGAGCGGGAAGGAAGCGACCGTGACCTTAATTAAGGTACAGACCCCAGCATTTGTCTGGTGTGAAAATGGGAAACCACGAAAAACTATCTTCAGGGCTGCCGACAGTGAGGTTCGAACCCATTATCTCCCGAATACTGGCCGCACTTAAGTCACTGCAGCTACATTATCCCAAACATTACTGCATCGATCATAGGTTGGTGTGCATTAATCTGACTAATAATAACATTCTACAGAACTATCAAAAATATTCTTTACATAAATATTTGAAGAGAAACTTGGAACACTAGATCAAAAACGTTTAGTTAGGTTCTATAATGTATACAATTTTCTTTGCACGTGCCTAAATTTGAAATCTCTTTAATAGTCGGCTCATAAGTGTATCTTTTGTTGAAAGTTTAAGGTTTAGGAATTCGTTCACTTATAATGTTGTAACAGTGAAAGACGTCTTGAAAAGAAGCAACTTGATATGTAGGTCAATTCGTGTCACCTTAAATAGTTTCTAAGCGCTGATACATACGGTTTCACCTAATTACTTCTTCTGATCAAATAGTGTATTCGTAAGTCATTAATAATATTGTTAAATCGTTATAAGAAGTCAATATGTCATCAGAGTGGTTCTTGTTAAAATAAAAATGAAATAATATCTCACCGTTCTCCGTGAGTACTGGGCTGGCTTGCAGGAAGGTGATAACCTTGGTATTCTTTTCAAAAGGACATGTCACCTGCTTCCATGTGATGAACTCAGTTACTTGCTTCGCCAGCTGCCAGAATTTCTCGAAGTTGATGTGCCCGTTCGGAAGCCTGGAAACATGGAATGAAAAAAATGACAATTCCATAAGCGATACTTGAATAAAATTGACAGTGACTCCAGTTTTACGAGTAATATGAAACGTCGAAATGTGAATGTTCTTTTCAAAAACTGCAGGTTACATATACACACTTTTATCGAACGAGGTCGTGAGGTAGGGAAGAAAATAGGAATGTTGTTTAGAAGAGATTAGAGTAAATGGTAGAACGAACTAAGAAAAGAATAAATTAAATAAATAAATAAATAAATAATGAAATAAATGAATAATTAAATAAATAAATAAATAAATAAATAAATAAATAAATAAATAAATAAATAAATAATGGAATAAATAATTAAATAAATAAATAAATAAAGCAAGAAAATATTTAATAATAATCTTATTGGTTATAGGTCTCACCAACTATTTTTACGGCTTTCGGAGTCGCCGAGGTACCGAAAGCTAGCAGCGCGGGAGTTCTTTTACGTGCCAGTAAATCTGCTGACAAGAGGCTGACGTTCAAACACCATCGGACTGAGTCAGGATCGAACCTGCCAAGATGGGTTCAGAGGGCCAGCCCTCAACCGTCTGAGCCACTAAACCCGGCAAGAAAGAAAGAAAGACTGTAATGTTAAATGAATTGAGAGAGTGGAATGAAAATGAAGGTAAAAGTGCGAGAGATAAAATAAAAGTAAAGGAAGGGAAGAAAATAAAAGTAAGAAAACTAAGAAATCTGTAAAATAATGAAGAAAAGAAAGGGAACATTGAGGAAAAATGAGTTTATAACAAAACAATTAGAAGAAAGAGAGAGAAGCTTGGAAAAACAGTAAGTAACACGAGAGAGTGTTAACAGGAAGAGGAAATGGAAAAAAGTGGAGAGGAAAACTGAGAAAATAAAGAATATGAGGAATGTATAAAAAGAAAATGGTTTACCCCTCACAGCAAGACGAGCTTATTTCATTTGATGATATCTGATTCCCAATTAGCGCGTCTAATTTGTTTTTGTTAAGAGACTTATGTGATATTCTGTAAGATATGTTCAATGTTTTTTGGTGCCTCTTCCTAATGAATGGTTTCATAGAAGGCCAACATTTGGACAAGAAATTGAAGAGGAAATTTCCCTTTGTGGAAAGCTAACTATCACGAATATGTCTTTCGACCAAGGCGTACGGTAACGACTAACGTGACGTCACTTCCGTCATACATTTTGTTGCATTACGTTACACAAATTTTCGGTTAAAAAAAATGGAAAGAGTCGTACATACATTTAAAAATTCAGCAGAAAGAATTTAAGCAGGGAAAGAATATATTTCACGCTACACCAAAAATCTCGCAGCAAGTACTACTCGCGCAACTTTTAGTGATAGATAGACACCCTAGTGCTGAATGGGTCGACCTCAATTATCTTTGAGATTCGTATTGGCAACCTTTGAAACACAAACTATGAATCGGTTATGTATCGCTGTGCGACATCTGGCGTACACTTTGCGTACTAGTAGTGTTATTGTTTACAGAGCAAAGCCAAACTGCTGTATAGAATTCATGCTAGGAACAAGATTCGCATCTAAAAATGTTATATAATGTGTGTGTGTGACACAGTTGCCGGCTTAAGATAATAAAAGTTTAGAAAATTCATATCGATCGATCATATTATCGATTCAATTCAGATTTTATTTCCATTCAGTTGGCAGTATTACCGGAACCGGGAGTGCTCTCCCCGTACTCCTCACCTCCGTACAAAGAACTATCACTAAAAGTTGTGCGAGTAGTAGCTTTTCTTAACACTGTGTAAAAGGGCTGTAGACCTTCTCTTTCTTTCGCCCCTTTTCCCACAAATTGCAGGGATCGTGGATACGAACTGTATCGAACATATGAACTTCGACATGTTTCAACGTCGGGTGTCATTCCTGACAAATCTCAAGTGGAGGAATGTTTTCACCATTGCGTGGTGGTTCGTGGTATGGTGTGTGTATGAAGAGGTAAAATCCCCGTCCAGGCCGGGAATCTAACCCGGTACCCTATGATCCGAAGGTCTCGACGCTGACCATTCATCCGAGAAAACGGACACTGTAGACCTATTATTAATGAATCACTTATTGTTCACCCATTTAGCGAATAATCGTCTTTCGTTTTTCCTAAACCGTGCTGACGTCGTGGGTGTGAATTGTGTCTCGCATGTACTGTTGACCTGGTTTAACAGCCGGGAGGCCCTTCTGACGGCTACTCTATGGGGAGAGACGTATTGACTACTTCGTGTCTGTATAGTGGTTGATAGTGCAATGTGTTGTCTGTATGAAGACAAACAAAAACGTCCAGTCCCCGAGTCAGAAGGATTAAGCAGACGCGGCAAAACCCTCAGGATCCGGATGGGAATCGAATCCGGGATCGTATGAACTGAAGGCCTCAACGCTGATCTTTCATTCAAGAAACTGGACCTTTTGTAAACAATATGAATGTATATAATCAATTGTGTATATCATTTAAATATATTCATGCTCATGGAGCCTGCGGGCAATGATATACTTTATTGAACATTTCTAATGCATAGCGCATCACAAAGTATTGCGACAATGAGGGCCAAGAGTGTAGGGATCGGCGGAAGACGACAATATGGTGCAGCCAGCGGCGAGAAAACAATACCCAAGGCGAACTGTTGAGCCACGTCATAAGGAAACCGGCTAAGCTACTTTCGAATATACCGGAAACAGGCGACAAAAGATAAGGCACCCAGAATGATCTGGAAGTGGAAACTACAAGAATTTTGCGCTGTGCTATATAAAGAGCTAAGCTAGGGGAACACAGTCAGTCTCAAGTCAGTTGCGAGTTAGTCATGAGACAAGTCGCGAATTAGTTATGAGTTATTCGGGAGTGCATCAGCAACAAGTGACTCAATCAGATAACCTTGGCTACGAGAAATTCAGTGCCGAGTGTGAGTCACGTTCTTGCGCTTAGGTGTGTTGTGGAGTGAACTGATCTGGGGACGACACTGTGTTGAAAGAGGTTTTGTCAGAGAGAAGGAGTTTGAAACGTCGGAGGACTGTGAGGTCGGCCGAGTTCGTGAGTACAAACAGCGTAAGCGGCAAAATGTAACTCGCGTGTAATTGAAATAACTGTGCATTGTGGGATTTTACGCTATATCTCTGAGTAGGATCTTGACTACCCGCCATAACATACTACAGAGCACACATGCGGTGTGCATTCCGCGCGTTGAACAGGCCTGATCTATGTTTGAATGAACTGTAATTGGCTGTAATTCGCGTCAGCAGTTTAGAACGCTACACTTTTCTCCTCATTTAAAACGCGTAAGGTTCTTACCCCACAGGGGCACAGAATAAGCGACTGATGACTCTAATCTTTAATTTTTAACCAGAATAGATTACTTTGTCGGTTTTTATAATTAATGCAGTCGAGCCATCTTAAGATCTTTAAAACTGCGTTGCTCTTTTATCTTTCCTTTTGCTTTGTGTTTAGCTATGGCTGCCTTACCACATGGGAGCGAGTGTAGTGTACGAGAGATAATTCTCAAGCATTCATTCTTTATTCTGAAAGCGAAAGTCTGCTTCGTTAGGAGAGAACAATACTTTAAATTAAAACGCAAGGAGTATTGTGATACTCTTCATAAATCAAAAGCATGCTGGCAACCGCAGGAGAATGGAGAGACTGAAGACAAAACGAACAACTACGACCTCGGTGCTCATTTCTCTGTCTTCGTCCTAGCCTCCTTTCGTAACGTTAAGTCCCAGAGAGCTGTACTTTGAATGATATTATTATTATTATTATTATTATTATTATTATTATTATTATTATTATTACTATTATTATTATTATTATTATTATTACTGGCGCGCGTACACTTCGTTAAATCGCAGTAGGGTCAGTAGGTGGTTTAGTCGGTGAAATCTCGTCCATCGTAAAAATCATCCAGTGATTTTTCCGGTTAAGGGCATTTCATCCAAAACAATAATGATTTATTATATCCATTACAGGATTCATCCAAAGGACATATTTATTTATAAATTCATTATGATAAAAATGGCACTCCTCTTTGACTGAATATATTTTTTACTTTGGAGTCGCTTCATTGACGGTTTATCTCCTGGATTTATGTCTTGAGCATCTTCGTTTTCATATTCTGCGCACATCTGTTAAGAGATGCCACACAGAGGTATCATGGAATGCCATTGTTTTCTTTCATGGTCAATGGCTTCCGTTTGGCGGGAATTTACGATATGTCTTGGAAGCTTAGGTCTACTGTTATTATTGCCTTCCGATTCTATCTATCAGAATACCTTCTTGTAACTTGTTGAAATGTGATATTATCAACAAGTTGGGCGAATTTCTTCTCATCGAAATATTTAAGATGTTGATCTGCACATACTGTGTTTGGCCCTGACCTTCAATGGTCGACATTCAGAGAATGAAAAGTCGCTCTAAATAGCGAAAATTTCTGTATTACACCACGCCTTGTGACTTCATTTTTCCTTATTTAATCACTATTTTATATTTTTAAAAAGCTTATATATACTGGTATATATTGTGCCCTTTTGACATGTTACATAATGTGTGCAATATGACAACCATATTTTAATTTGATTACGTACTCTTCCAAACTCTTCAAATGTAATAAACTAAAATAAAATCAATGTGACGTACTACTTTTCTTCGAGCTCGCATACAGTCTAGTGAGTGCGACGGTTGCTTCTCCAATCAACTACGTCTATGTCCACGTGCAAAGCCAAGGTGCTCCACCTATTTGTTTACATCTGGATTAAACTTTCGTGAAAAGCGGTATAGTGGGGTCTTATCAGAGACTTATGTGAGCACTCCTTTACACCCTTACTGAAGATCTACAACCTGTTTCCAGTCGTTGACCGGGTCAGGAATGGAATGAATGAGGCCCCAATCTAGCGGCGAGGATAGGAATTGTGTCGCCTGCCGAAGCCTTTCACACTTCTCTGGGGCAATGATTAATGACTAACAGATGAAATGAAATCATATTGGAGAATGTTGCTGGAGTGAAATATGACAGAGAAAACCGCAGTACCCGGAGAAAAACCCGTCCCGCCTCCGCTTTGCCCAGCACAAATCTCACTTGGAGTGACCGGGATTTGAACCACGGCACCCAGTGGTAAGAGGCCGGCGCGCTGTTGCCTTAGCCACGGAGGCTCTTCTTACATTCTTACTACAACCCATAAGTGCATCATAACAATGTGCAGAGTTCTGTACCCTTCATTTACAATCCCATGAATATATTTAAATTAGCTTTATAAAATTACTTAGTCTATTATCGTATAATTTATTTCTTGGATGAACGCTTTCCATCTATAAGCAATCATAATACCTTTTAATGTAGTCTCTACCCAATTTTGCACTTATTCATTCCGTCTAAAAATTTAGTTAATTAACTTTATTCCATGGATAGAGCTGACCAATTTTATTTTAAACGGTTCAGTGAGTTGGTCAATAACTGTGATTTATCTGTTCACAAAGAGTTCATTTACGAACAATGTTCTTTCTTCTTTTGCTACTAAATAATTTCGTACACACATTCACTCTGTTGTAAACATCCATCAGCTAACGTCTTTTTTACTCCAGAACGGAGTTTCATTCCTTCCTTTACCTCATACTTTGCCTTCACTCTGTCTAAAAAAGAGGATATTTTCGAAGAAAATACGAAGTTTAGTTAGACATTGTTACTTTAATTCGAAAGGTTCATTTTTACAAGGAAGATTCTTTACTTGGCAAAGCATTGAATAGAGCTAGGAAATTATAATATTTTGATACGGAATTTGTCTATCGTACCTTTGCAGTACTGGACCCATCGGCAAAAATCCGTGTGGCCCATCCGCCATTTTCTGGTGAAATCTGTGTTTGGAGTGTGCGGTAAATTAGTATAGTTGGCGACTGCGAAGACATAGGACGTATTGCGACGTGTCATTAGTTTTGTCTACGGTATATCTATCGATATAAGTAAGGTTCGGATGTTGAGGAGATCATTTTACTCGAAACCTGAAAAGTAACTGTGAATTATGGATTCCTGACTTCATATAAAGCAATTTTATGTCGCATATAAATGCATACTTCGGCCATTTTCATTGCTTTGGACATATTTTGCTCATTTTAGAGATGTAAGGTCATATTTTCTTATATTTTGAGTATTTTTGTTTAAACTGAGGCGTCGTTTTTAACAAGGTACATGTAATTGCGTCGATTTTCAAACACAGGATTTCAAAATACTCTATTAGATGTATTTTTCAATCTTTTCAAATTTGGACAAATATTCCTTCAAAAACGAATTAGGAACTGGAATAATTTACTAAGGGAGATATTTGATAAATTTCCAACTTTTAAGAAAATAATAGGTTATGTTATTGTTACTCATTGTTACGTCCCACTAACTATTTACATTATTTTTTTGGAGACGCAGGGGAGCAGGAATCTTGTCCAGCAGGAGTTATTTCGCGTGCCACTAAGTCTACCGAAACGAGGCTGACGTATTTGAGCACCTTGAAATACCTCCGAACTGAGTAAGGCTCGAACCAGCCTACTTGAGTTCAGAAGGCTGGGACAGGGGTAAATGCGCAAGATGGCCGCTATACATAGGCTCTTACGGAGAAAGCTGGACTAGGGGAGATATAGGACTTAAGGAGACGGCCTGGGGCGATTGCGCAAGTTGGCGGCTATATACGGGCTCTTATGGAGAAAGCTGGCCCAGGTGCTACTGCGCAAGATGGCGGCTATACACAGGCTCTTAGAGAGAAAGCTGGCCCAGGGAAGACATAGGACTTAAGGAGACGGCCTAAGGGCGATTGCGCAAGATCGCGGCTATACACGGGCTCTTATGGAGAAAGCTGACCCAGGGGCTAATGCGCAAGATGGCGTCGATACATAGGCTCTTATGGAGAAAGCTGGCTCAGGGGAAACATAGGACTTAAGGCGACGGCCTAGGGGCGATTGCGCAAGATGGCGGCTATACACGGGCTCTTATAGGACTAGGTTGAATTTCTCAGCCCGGCTTTTAAGAAACGTGTAGGTAAACAATTGATAGGTTATCTGCCACCTGCACGACAGCGCTAAACGCGGATTTGAGGTAAATGGTAAATGGTAAATAAACAATGAAAAAATGTGAGATCTTTGAGAAATTTTTGAACATTTTCCGAAAAGTTTCCATATTAATATTTGAAGAAGGTCCTGCCTACAGCACATGAGAAAACGTAGAAGGAATGAAACGAAGAGAATCCAACAAGTCAAAAATATCCAAGGCTGAGAATAAGAGACCCTACATAAAATCACCACAGAGTATAACTGTTCACGTCTAACCAATGGAAGGCACTCTAGAAGATGTAATCGAATCAATGACGATTAGGATTAATGGGATTCGATAACATTCGCGACAGGGAAGCCCACACAAGAAAATATTTCCTGACCTAAAGTCGGCGCATTTACTTATTTCTTACACCCACATAGCCCACAGTTGCTCTGATACAGTCCCACTCATTCTTATAATATGTGAAAGAAGAATTTCGTACGTACTTGTTGGAGCATCCCTCGTTGAGGAAGTAGATGTCCTTAACGAGCAGGGAGAAGAAGGGGATAACAATTCGTTGTCTCTCGTCGGTAGCTCCTGCAGACCTCCACATAGCAGCCTTCAGGGTGGAGCGGTAGCTGCTGAAGTTGGAAGATGGATCCATCTGGTGCTCCAATATAGAGAACTTGGCCGACTGCACTTTGCTCCACTGCAACACAACAGAACAAGTTCCAATTTTAACATTCACTTTACTTACAGCAAGATCGATATTTATTTAATATTATTCAGATCGAATTTGTTTGCCATTCGTAGGTTGTCACTAGTACAAAGTATACCAAATAACTCATGTCTCAATTATTATAATTATGCACTTGAGCAGTATTTTACAGAGTGTAACTCGTGTAAAATGAAACAAGCAGTTGGTAAAAACTAACTTGACGACCACACGGACCTTATTTAGCTTCTGCAAAATAAATAAATAAATAAATAAATAAATAAATAAATAAATAAATAAATAAATAAATAAATAAATAAATAAATAATACACCATGGACACAAGATATTTAAAATGATCTGGAAAAGGCCCAGATAGAACCATCAGAAATACTGGACAGAAACATTTACTTTCACAAGATACATAGATGGGTAGTAAAAGCCAGAGAATGAAGTCCCTAAAAGATCGGGGACTAATTAGTCAGAAGAAAGAAAACAGGCACAAAGTGAAAGAATGAAAGCAATATGGTCTGTTAGAAAGGCGAATCATAAATGTAATGCGTGATCCGACAGGGTCCATACGCAAATAATAT